>NW_024582061.1:8352796-8618596 GCF_017639235.1 Corvus kubaryi | reverse complement strand
CCCCCCCCCCCCCCCCCCCCCCCCCCCCCCCCCCCCCCCCCGGGAAAATATCCTCTGTCTAAACTGGAAGGTAGCATTCACCAAACCACTGGAAGGTGAGAGTTCCTAAGGGAAGCTATGTCCTTCCAACACCAGACACATATTCTATTCCATCTATGTCTCTGAAACTAAGAATAATTTCTAGCATTGGGGGAACATAAAACAACACCACAAAGGGGAAAAAATGGAGGAGTTATTTATACTATTAAGTATTTAACAGATTATTTGATGGGAAGATAATACACAACAATAATCAGAAAATTGGAATTTCATTTAGTAACACTAATGCAAAATTTGCAATGAAAAGCTGAAACTCCTCTTAAAATGTGGGCAGGCAAATACACATTTCACACTGTTCCCATTGTCTTCATTTTGCATCTGCCACAGATCTCAGTACTCAATGTGCAAGTAGGAGTCAGAAAATCTCAGGGAGACAACTGGAGACTTTGGGAACTAACAGGAGGATGAACCAGACCCAACATTATCCTGAGAGTCCAAACAGGAGAACTAGATACTCAAAGAAGAAAAAAATAAGTATTAAACATTGACATTTAAGACATCTTTGGCAGAGAGAGTTAATAGCAAGCTGAGAATAACAAAATAACCCAAGAACTACTGTTCAGTTTACTCAAGATTCACATAAATAAAAATGCAACAGGTCACACGTGAAAAGCTTTCTAGACAACTGTCTTTCCAAATCCCAATGGCTAAAGAGATATTTTAGTTCATTTTTATTTCTTTTGTGTTTTTTTAATGGTGTCCAGAATCTGTAGACTTGTGTGATATAGGTCATGCTAATGATATACTGTATCATCACAGAATTACAGAATCAGCCAGGAGATGCCAGAAAGGTAAGACTGCATTTAGGAAGGAAGAAGTTGGCATTTTTGACCTCCAAAGGGAGGCTACAGCCTGGAGGATGTTGAAATACTGCTGAAAGGCAGGTTTTATTCAAATTGAGTTCCTATTAACATATAAATAAGGTAATTTTTAAAAGCTGTATCTATGCCACGTATCCAAATGCAGTAATAACTAAAAGTAAAAAAGAAAAAAAAAAATGCAGGCTGAGAAAAGCTCAGATTTCTTGCTGATCTACTGATTGATTTTTTCCAGACAATATAATCTTCCACATCTTTCCAAACCAGACTGGTTTTCAACTTTGGACCTTACATCACAGCAACCAGGCTCTGGATGAAGCTCTTTGAGAACCACCCCTTTGGAACTTTGAACAATCAGTTAGTCACACAATCTTTGTGCTAATTTGCCAGCAGAAAGTAAGAGAAAAATAATTTATGGTTATGCTTAATTTAAAACAAAAATTTTAAATCTTGGAAGAGCCGTCTTCTCTAATTGATAGCTGATCTTTTGATTACTGCTTCCTACTCCTGTAAACAGCCCTAGCTACAGCTCAAAGATTTTTCAGGCAGCACCTCAATCCCCCATATAGAGGACTTGTTTTATACTACAGATATTTCTGATGGTCCCCAAGACATTTTCCTGGAAGGTGACATTATTATGCCCTAGGGAATATTAAAATATTTTATACCACATGTTTATCATCCACAGGAGGTATGGGGAAACTACCACTATAAAGTGCCTCACAGGACAACATTTATGGCATTCAGATATGCCAGCTTTGGGCTGAAGAGAAAAATCTTCTCCAAAACAACAGAGAGGTGATGTGAATCAGGACTCCCTCACTAAGTATCATATTCAAAAGACTGCTAGAAAAGGGCAAGGCAGCATGATGCAGAGTAGCCTCTCTTCTTCCTTGTATGAACAGCAGTTATTCCACAAACTTTTAAACTTAACCTGCATTCATGTGTAGCTATGCTGTGTAACTGCCTTTCTCAGTGAATAAAATATTTGCCAAGTGTTATTCAACAGAATTTTCTTGAGAACGTGTCTCCCAGCAGAGCTGCGAAAGAGCCCTGTTTGTCATGCGTGAAAGAAACTGCTTGTAAGCACTTCAACAATCACAGAGGCAGGATTTTTAGAAAAAAGGTCCAAATTTTTCTGCTCTCTGCATGATGCATGCAGGGATACCTAAGAGATTCAAGTGATAGAACTCCATAGCCAAATCCATGTTTTTCAGACCATGTTCCTGAAGTCTAAACCCAGGTGGTCTCTTTAGAGCCTGCTGCTGAGTGGAGCTCTAGGGATCACTCTGCTTACAGCATTTGGGATGTACATTTTTATCCCTTCCTCATGCAGACTGCCACTTCCCCCAGTCTTCTGCACTGCTAATACGTGCAGAAATTCAGTACTGTATTTCCCCATATGAAGAACTTGGCAAGGAAAGACCGTGTGCTCTTGGCAGAAGTTTATCCTGGGATTATGCCAATAAACAATCATTTTCTGGTTGCCACAAGCATCCCATTATTTCGGTTTAGCCATTCAGCCCACTCCAGTTCAGCTCTGTTAGTGCTTCCTTAATAAACCCTTATTATCAGGGGCTTAGGCCTTAGTCATTTGAATTCATGCTCAGACGGGACTTGGTATTCAGAGACCCAGTCCGAATGTCCTTAAAAAAAAATATATAATTAAAACACTTACTTGGCCACAGAGCGGAGACAATGAAATTTCTTTGGCTGCAAGCTATATTTGCACTCTTAAAGACTTAAGAAAAGCTGGATATTGAGACTTGTTTTATAAACAACACTTGGAGGCTTTAGTTCTCACTGAAGAGAAAAGCCAGGGCAGTCTTTCTGCCTTCATCCTTCTTTGCATCTATAGCCTGTTGTTTACTACACAAATAAATATCATTTTCTCATCCATTTTTAACACCCATTTTGGGGCTAGATTTGGTGGGGACAGACAGGACCCAAAACACAAAAGCACCTTAAAACTCTCACTGAGGTAGGTGCAGACCAGGGACAGCACCTGAGACAGCTCCTCCTCCTGGGACACAACTTGGCTGCTCCACTGGCTTGGTATCTAGCAAGAAGGTAGCTCAAGACACTTATCTGTACAGCATGGGATTTACAGCTCTGATCCAGGAACCACAGTTCTCCTAGAAAACAGCAGGCAGTCTGTGCCACTCAGGGTACCGCATACACACTGAATTTGTGAGGGGACTGGCTCCAGACTTTGAATTTTAAGTCATTTCTCCCCAGATCAATTAAGAAAAACAGTTTGCCAGGAGATTAGTTATAAATCCCAGACTGCAGTTTGAAAAACTCACAACTACCTCCCTCATGTAATCTACTGTCATAAACCCCTTAACATTTAATTTGTTGTTGATTTTCTATTCTTCACAATAATGGTGTATAAACTATCAATCACAGCATTTTGCCAGTCCCAGGCTGGATGTCTCTATGTAACGCCTGTCCAGGGCAGGAGTAGCAGCATGAATTCCTCACACAAAGCAAGGATGTCATCTGTCTGCTCTTCTCCAGGCAGTTCTCTCTGTACAAGCTGGATTCTCCAAGACACCAATATTTAAATGCAAACAGGAGTACCACCCATGGTTCAGATCAGTAAGGCTTTACACTGTGTTCCTTCCCTTCCAGTATACCCTCCCTCAATATCATACCATCCTTAGTGCCCAACAGGTAAGCACCAGCAAAACACATCCTCATCCCCTCCACCCTCTCCTCTCCTTTGCTCTCTGCAATTATAATCAAATATGCAAACCGCAGAAAATGGATTCTCTGCCCTGCATCCTAATAAGTCCAGCCAGTCCCCTAGAACAAATGGGCTTGCAAGATGCAGAATTCACTGGTAACTTGTTTTGGAATTAGGAACAGGAAAAAAATACAAAGTGTGATAAAAACACATACACTCTGCAGGTTACTCCAGAGAATAGTCTAACCTGGGAGGATGGGAAAAGTACACAAGGTTTCTCAAAGAGATGCTTTACTCGAGACAGAATCCCTTGTGAACACTTTTTGTTTCTGTTCCCATAAACTTAACTGAAAGTCTTTACTGCTATTGCTGACTGAGGAATTTGGAGACTAGCATGGCAAAAGCAGCTTTCCAGGGACTGTACTACTTCTGTGAGCTGCCACAGTAGTAATAAAGACGAGTTAGTGTGTGACTGAAAGACCAATTTCATGGGCTCCTCTCTGGGCCCAGGGACCCTTGTCAGAGCAAAGAGCTCCTGAAGGCCCTGGATTCTTCAGTTACAGCAGAACTACACACACAAGAGTCCTGAGACAACAGGAGTGCCATCCACCTCAAATGAAATCAGTGTCATATAAACCTCTGAAATTGACGCTGTCTGGAAATGCACCAGACCTTGTAAGCTTTCCACTGCTCTTTATACTCTTCATGAGGCATTAGAGAGCTGAATATATTTGTCACTCTAAATGGTTCTTCCCACTGATTCTTTGTTTCTAATTTCTTCCCAGAGGTTTAATAAGCAGAAAAGTCTTGTGGTATGCATGGTTTTTACAATTTCTGTAAAAAAGGAATTCAGGATCAATGAGTCTCCCAAGAACACAATCTATTTTAACTACTGAGTTTGTCATTTTTCATTTTTGTGAATTTGCAAGAAATACTGATGGGGGGAAAAGGCCTTAATAAAGCTGCAATAGCTGAAGTTAATAGGCAGGTACTGAGGAGGGATGGGGGAAGGAAAGAAGAAAAGGTGGGGGATGTTAATTCTTGATAGTTTTGGTGAAAAGTTATGACAAGTCTTTACTGGTTTATTTCTGCACAGCTCAAACCTGAAATGTAATCAGTCCATTCTTACACTGGCAACACACCTACCTCCAATGGGAGTGATTTTTCCAGAAGTGCCTCAGGACTTTATTGCAAAACCCCAACCACAAGGTTGGTATAATCTATCACAAATTAAATGCATGATTTCTCATTAGGGAAGATAACACAAGGGTCCTCGAAGTAGACTCATTTGCAGTATCTGTATAGGTGCAATACAGCATTGCCCTCTGCTGGATTTTAAGCTGTCTACTCATGCAAAAGTTCCCTCTGGCTGAGCTAGAGAGGATGATTTTTAAACAAACACTGTACTAATTACCATAAGGGAATATCCTGCTACCAAATAAGGAATGAAATAGTGAATGAATGCTTATTCCTAAGCCTTTCTTTTCCCCCACAGGGCTAGCACTGCTTCAGACAAGGGCCAGTGTTGACTTATTCAGCCTTTCCCAATGCAGCAACAGCCACAGACCATTATGCATTCCCCAGAGCCCAAACACTGCACAGATTCAGTACACACAGACACATCACATCTAAACAAGCCAAAGCTGAAATGTAGGTGAACTCTGGCTGAATTCTGGTACCTACAAGAGTGATCAGTCACACACGACTGTCACATCCAGCTGGGTGTTACCCAACACACAGCATTCCTATATACAACTTCGACCAACTTCTTTCTGGGCATCTCCTGATGAAGACCCAAGTGCTATTTCCAATCTCTTCATAGCCATGAATACAGAGACTGTGGACTGATGTAGGATGAGCGTGACAAGAATAAGGAAGGATCTCCTGCTTTTGACTAGGATAGAGTTAACTTTCTTCCTAGTAGCTGGTACTGTGCTGTGCCTTGGGTTTAGCGTGCAAATAATGTTGATAGCACACTGATGTTTTACTTGTTGCTAAGTAGTGTTTATATGAAGTCAAGGACTTCTCAGCTTCTCCTTCCCTGCCAGCGAGCAGGCTGGAGGTGCACAAGAAGTTGTGAGGGGACACAGACAGACAGCTGACCCCAACTGACCTAAGGGCTGTCCCATACCACAGAACTTTATGCTCAGTATATAAACTGGGAGAAATGGGCTAGGAGGTGCTTGTCACTGCTCAGGGCTGGTCTGGGCATCAGTCAGTGGATGGTGAACTATTGCTTTGTGCATCACTTGGGGTTTTTCTTTGTTTTATTTCTCTCTTTTGTGCCGTCTCCCTTTTCATTACAATTATTATTATTATTGTTATAATTTTTATGTTCTGTTTCAGTTGTTAAACTGTTTTTATCTCAACCCATGGGTATTACCTTCTTTCCAATTCTCCTCCCCTTCCCACAGGAGAAAAAGTTGAGCTAGTGGCCACACGGTACCTAATTGCCAGCTGGGTTTAAACCATGACAAAAGGGCAAACTAGATGCAGCACTATGATATAAAGCAAATTTTTTTGTCCATTCCTGCTTTTTATCATCTATCATTTGCTGACTATTCCTTGTCTTATTGACTTTTGGTATAACCAACCAAATGCACACACATTTACACGTATATGGGCACACCTGTATGTGTAAATACTTGCTTGAACACAGCTACCTGCAATGGGTTAATTATACTCATATGACCTAGATAAAGACAACAAATCCCATTTCTGTATTTCTTCAGCTATTATTCTTGCTGATCATGTAAAAGACACAGCAGGGCCTTTTGCATCCTGTAGCTTGATGCTGTACAAAATGGGACCCCATCCAGAGAATCAGGACATCTGCTAATTCAGACTAATATACGGGAAGCTGAGAGTTAGCAAAATACTGTTTCAGATAAAAAGGAAATGCAAAAAGAGAGTTCTTTCCCATTTATACTAATTTCCACAGTCTACCCTTGCACTTCTTAATTGGTCCTTTATTGGGTTTCTTCTAACTTTGCTTTTCCCACCATTCTTTCCCTTTTCACTCTCTACTTGATTCTCTCATTTCAATCTCAGTTTAACATTTTACTCATTTTCCTTCTTCCACCAAAAATTCATGCAGTATATTCTCTTCAGGATTTCTAGTCTGCAAAAGCAGCTGTTTATATCCCCGGTTTTCTTAGGATTCCAACTCTGTTATGTCTCTAGTGGCTGTGAGAGAAACCCACTTTTCTTCATGGGTGGTAGTGTTAGTAACAATAATAATAAACACCTCAGTTTCTAAAGATACTTTCTTGCTTCATTGCTTACTGAGAATATCCATACTCTAAAAAGCCTCCTTTAGCCTGCTTCTCCCTGTAAGGTATTCAGAGTTCTCTGTGGGAGGCTTCTTCCTAAAAATAAATGTCATGATTTGTTTTCTCTTATCTTACAGCTAATTAAATTTTACCACCATAACATTTCGCCTTTTCATTATACTGCATTTCCAAAGTATCAGACTGCACTTTGCCCTTTTCCTGCTTCTTTTTTCTCCCTGTACTGGCAAGCCAAGAGCAGTGGCTGGGGTTTAACTTAAAAATTTTCAACCCCAGCCACATGAAATGAAAACAAAAAACACACCCTACACTGTTTGATCTCTAGAAAGAGGTTAGCACCACAGGTCAAGGTTTGATAATCTAGCAATTTCAGCTTACAAAGTGTGCAAAGTAGAAAAATTAACACTAATAGAAGGTCTGCATTATTACATATGAAAGCATTCAGACATGAAATTGGGAAGAATGTACTGAAAGTGTGACAGATGGAAGATAAGAATTATATACATATCAAAAAAGAAAGGTGATAAGGTTCACCTTACGTAGAAATCAATTCTTAAATACAGAGTCTACCTAGATGCCAAAATAGACTTTTATGGATCAGGCAGACATTACAGAATACAATTCACAGCAACAGCCCAATTTTTCACTGCTTTGCGTTTGTTTGGTTTTTTTTTTTTAATTATCTATCCTTGTTCAAGTGAGTAGGCAAAATGGTCCATTAATGTTTTATACTCGCCTTGAACCAATGACTGGACAACATGCCAAACCATAAAATCATTCTTGTAATGACAGGAGACACCTAAACATGCAACAATTCCAAAACAGCACCAGTTATCAGGTTTTTTGGAATTATCAGTGGTCACTATGGCCAGTGATGCAGATGATCGCTCCAATTTAAGACTGAGGGAATAAATCACAATGCAAATATTTCAGCAAAGTGATCCAACGTGCAAGGCAATGTATATAAAATTCTCTAAAGTCAGACACACTCAGGTTCATTCCCTACTTTACATTCTAAAGCACAACCATTCAAAGGAAAAAAAAAAACCAAAACTCCAAACTAAAACACATTGTAACTTATATTTTAAGTAGCAAAGGCAAACTTTACTTAAGACTGTTCTTTATCTTTGGGCACACTGTGCATCATGACTGATTATATTGTTGATTAACTGATTAAGTTGACTTTTTTTCCCACAACAGTAGCTATTCATGATTTACATTAGAAAATGCTTGGTGATTTTTCAGAATGTGAAAAATCTCCATGTGATCACTGTCCTGTCCTGAACAACCACAAGGAAAAAAGAAAAAAAAGATTTTGCAAGGTTTCAAATGGCCACAAACATAATAGTCACAGTATATCCCTGATACTTTTTCATAGCAATGTCAGAAAACCAATGCAGGAAAAGTATCAAATGGCTGATCTTTCTTTTCTCTCACAGGGTGTGGGTGTCCCATAAAAAAAGGTCTTGGTGCATTCCAAAGCAATATGCAGAATCCCTAGAGGACAGGACTGGAGTGGGAGGACTCTGGCAACATACAGCCTCCTTTTGAGTTAAATGTTGCCAATAGGGAAAGGGGGAAAAAATAGTTTGTTCTCTTTATAATTATACCATATAATTGCAGTTGGAAATTATTGCCAACAAGAAGCTAGAAAAAGTCCAGTGTAGTTTTCAAAATATCTTGCATGAAAGAAACTGTGTATCTAAGCTTTCCTGAGACTGACTTTTAGCCCCTATCAGAGAAAATACCTATGAGGATCGAGTTCGAGTTACAACTGCAATAAGGCATGAGTAAGGTAGCACAGTCCAAGAACAGAAAGACTTACATTCAACTTGAACCTCATGGCACCATGACTCCCGATGAAATTTGGAAAATGAAAGAGTAATGCTGACAGAAGGGCAAGGAACAACCTTCCACTGTCAAAACTTTCTGAAAATTATGCTATTTGTTGTTGTTCATTACATGCCAAGAGAAAGCAGAGCCAAAAACTGTTTCATTTGCAAACAAAGCCTAAAGTACTGGAAAATTTCATGCATTCATAATCCCTTCCCATCTCAGTTTCTACAAAAATAAAAATAATAATCTTAAAAAGAAAATCAAGCCAAAACAAAACAAAGCCCAAAACTTTCAATGGACCCAGCACTGGATCTTCTCTCACATAAAAAACTACAAGATCATGCGTTCATGTCTGTAAGGCTGCATGCTTTAGAAAGTAAAAACCCACACTAAGTGAATTTGCTGCCTTTAATGAATATGTGGAGCTCACCAACTCCATTATATTTTTCTGGCACCCTTCTGTGCTGATGGGGTTAATCAGGCAAGTGCTTGCATATTCAGTCCTCAGAGACTTGGGACTTTACTGGTGTGTGAGATACCTAGATTCACAAAATGTGAACACTTTGTACCTCTGCTCAGTGCTCAGCAAGTGCTGATAATTTCTCACATGGCAGTGGTTTAAATACAGCTAGACATCACTGTAGCTCAGCTCCATCCTGAGTAGCTAGAATACTGGAAATCTCTGCCTTCATAGGGCTCATTATAAGCTAACTTACCTCATTACCTTTCTGCATTACTGTAGCCACACAATCTTCAGCCCCCAAGCTACCACTTAGTCAGCAGGCCTTTATGGATCTCAGTCATACACTCTTCATTCTCCCTGTACATCATCATTCCTAACGATTCTCAATCCCACTCCTGAACAATGAGCTCCATGAGGCCGAACGCACCTTCAGTGATGTGTGCCGCCACAGGAGGCAAGGGTTCAGACACCAAAATCCAGCCTTGCCATGTTAGTTTCTTCCTTCTGGATAGTTTGTGATACAGAGTTTATATACTAGTTCATGTACTGATACCTGCTGGCTCTTTTCTACTTTTACATTTTGCTATGAAAAGAGAACCTGTATCTATTTGCGTAATGGATGTATGCATGAGATTGCTTCTGAGAACATTCCAGTCATTCCTTGTTCTAGCAATAGGAGAAACAAAACAACACAGAACACAGAAAGAAGAAAAATCGAAGAGGATGAAGCATTACCCTGTGTTAAATTCATTAATATTTATATCTTCATCTATGACAGAAAGGAGGAAGAACAGCCTATACTGCCAAGGATCATAACAACCAGCTTTCTCACGTATGGATCCAGGGAGGCAAGAGGGAGCATTCCTGCAGGTAATTAGCCTTGACTGCTAATCACATCAGCCAAAAGTGATGAGAAAATTAGTCTGATGCTCTTCCTAGATTCCCAGAGCAGCACTGCTGGTTACTGTGATGCTCTGATGCACAGCAACCTGCAATACATCCTCACTACCACACCAACCAGGACTGGCTGTAACCGCAGCCTGCCCTTGGAACAGATGGAATAAAGACAGCGCCTGTTCTATCACTGTCCTGCTCCACTCCTAGGACCCTGTTTCCTTATGGGTCAGGGCAGATATCCAGCTTCTGTTTCACTTCATTGATCTGCCCTCCTACTACAACAGCACGAACCAAAGAAGAGTAGAAATTATTTGCTTGATCTCTTCAGAGTCAACATTTGCCTGGTTTGCAGTTCTCCAGAAAAAGAGAAAAGTCATGATTCAGTCACAATACAGTGAGAAGTGGACAGGGATTGGATTTACATTTGTCTGTATCCCTTGTTTACTAATTCCTTTAAATATATATTTTAAAAAGCAAATATACTATATCACTGCATTTTCACAAGCCCTGTCACTCAAGGTCTTACTCATTCCTGAAGGGAGAGGGTAAAGTAGATATTTCATATACATGTTATGAGAAACAGTTTCCAAAAGCTGACAGGGATGGCACAAAAGCTATATGTTAGATACACTGAGCAGAGAAACAATCAGTCCCAACTCTGTCACTCAAGGTAAAGACTCTGAACCTTTTCAGGGTAGAGGACCGTGTTACAGATGGCAAAGGCCTAAAACAGATGGTACAAGAGAGGACTTGGAAGAAAATAACGATGAGGAATGGGATGGGCCAGGAGACACGGGGACAAGGAGGCTGTGAATTGAGGTGGAAGACTGATAAAGAAAGTCTCTGAATATGAAGCTCAGCCCAGCCATCTGGGCTGAGGACACAGGAACTGAGGTAGTCGCTCACCTGAGAGCACTTGAGAGTCGGCCCTGTTTCTGTGCCCTGAAACTCAGTGAAGAAAATGGAGAAAAATAAATCCTTCCGAAGATTGTCTTCTCAAGCCAAGACGACAACAGCTTAATTATACTGGAACTTACTAAGGGTTAGACTTTAAAAAAAGCACCCTGTAAGATTTCAAAGGATGGAAACATAAATTTAATAACTGTTACTACTAAACCTTATAGCATTTAACTGAAAAAACAATTACCCGTAGATGTCAGACTTTCAGACTTTCAACCTCTAGAAGATTGGAGTAATTTGATTCCCCCTCATCTAAACATTTACATAAGCCAAAGGCTGTCAGGAGATTTAACGATGGGAGTTCTACGTCAGATGAGTGGGATTTCCAGCACCTATTTCCAGACCTGTTATCCAGGCCACCCTATTTCCTCTGACTCCACCTCTCTCCCTGCCACAGCATAGGCTTGTTGTAAGCAGCTTTCTGCCAGAAGAAGGTTGGATGATTAAGGTAACTACCTCACAAGGCTCCAGGATTATATCTTCATCTTCACTGACCCAGAAATAACCTTAGAAATAAAAAGCAGGGCTCTTAGTGAAAAAGCCTGGAGACTGGGGGCAGGAAGGAACAAAACCGTCCCAGGAGTTCAAGCCATTTCAGGGGCCAATTGACAGCAGAGCACTCCCAGGACACTCTTACCAGTTTTCCTAGCAGCAATTCATCCTCACAGGTTTCAGGAAAGCTGTATTTAAACACTTCATGTGATCAGGACCTCTTCACACCACCCAGACTGCACAAATCATCGAACCATTCCTCTGCATATACTGGAGGTTTGAACTCTCCTCCAAAGCAAAGAAAATTCTGATTTAGATGCCTTCCTACCAAATTTAGCCCCTGGCTGCTTTGGCTTCCCGGCTCCATGACCGAAGAAGACACGCAGGATGCCTAGAAAGCATTGCAGTCTTAAGTGTTACTTGGGTATAAACCACAGCAGGGGACCAATTTCCCTGCAGCTCCAGGTTGTCTTACACAGCAATCAAGTCTCTTTGAAGGAGCAAGAACATTGTCCCTTCAGACTCAAAACTTTATCAAGATGTCAGTGTCTGCACATGACTGAGACGGCAGCTGAAGTGGCAGTGCTGCTGCTCTTAGTTCCTACAAGTAAAAAGCTAATTTAGTACCAATTGTCCCCTTCTCTTTTAAGATAACACACAGTGCATGCCCTTCTCCTCACCTCATCCATGCTAACAAGTTTTACAGTCAAGATTCAACCAGCTAGGGAGGCAAAAGCCCTGTGATTTAATGTTTTGCCATGTCTGCTCTTCAGCAAGACACATCTCTAAATGGAATGCATAACTATTATAGCTTGCAAAATGCTGTATTCCTGCATTTTGATTCTCAAAATGGCTTGACAGAAAAGAAAAACGCTTGTGCTATACCAAATCTGTCCTACTACAGCTTCTGCAAGGAACAGTACTCTCACTCCTCAGATAATACACAATTAAGTCAGCTTTCTCTTAGCACTAGCTCTTCAAGGCAGAGCCAACATTAACAAGTGGGTTTGCCACAGAGAGGGGAAGAATGTATTCCAAGCAGATATGAAAATACAAAGAAATTGAATAAGACTGAGCAAGGCAACACCCTTGAGGGTGAAACTATGAGACTGTCACATGAAGGAAAGTGTACCTGGAAAAGGAGGATCAAAGATAGCAGAATAGATAAATCAAGTCTCTGCAGAAAATCAAATTTCTATGCTTTCTCTCGACTGTCCTAATTTTTTGTTTGTTTCAGGTGAGTGGAATAGGGGAATAACAGAACTGAAAATCCTGCTGGAGCAGATTTGTTCCAAACAAGCATCTCAACAACAAAAGCAGATTAAAAAAGGAGACAAATGTCTTAAGAGGAAAAAGAGAATAGCCCTGGTTCACCGGCCAGCACACTTGGTACAAGTGCTACTCCTGAGGCAGCTCACAGCACCCATTCTTTGGGATAATGCTACATCAAACTCGCCATCCTGCAGATACAGGGAGATCTCCCATGAAATGCCACAATTACAAACATGATAGCGGCTCCCCCATTCATGTGCTGCCAAACAGAGTCTGAGTGTGCTAAAGTAGGCCAGTATCTTCCTTATTAAAAAAGAAACTCTCCACTCTCAGTCCCTGCACTGCTTCCTTCTACCTCTCATGGAAAAAGGCCTCCTATGCCTTTATTCTCCATTCACTTTGTCTCTTGCCTATTCTGGGGTCCCTCAGCCTGAGTTTGCATATCTCTGAACCAGTGGTTGCTGTTACAGTTTTGATCCTTTCTTCCCCTGCCTGGTTTAGCTGCCTCTATTAGCTGCAGCATTTCTCCAAAGCTAGAGCTCTTTCTCTCAGCAGTCTCTCCTTTAGCATGGAAAAATGCATATCACAGCTGATTCTCTCCCTAATTAGAGGAATTTTAATATCTCTAGAGTCACATTTGACTGATAGGACTCTCATTCATTCAGTAATGTAAACCTCCATTCTGCCTTTGCTTGTCAGTTTAGAGTATTTCTGGCAAACAAAACTATTCCTTCCCTATCTTTCCTAGCCCCAAAATCCAAAACAAACAAACAAAAAATGCACAGGAATGTCAAACTTTTCTAATAACTTTCCTAGTGGCTTGTTTTTAACTCCTGTAGTACTATATACAGCCTCAATTCTTACTTTTACTCCATTGCAAAGATGCAGAGTTTAGTGCAAATTAGTCTGAAAAATCCAGTGTTCCTTTTGCTACAAGTCCCTCATTATTGCATTTTTAAACAAGTGAAGAAATGCCTGAGATTAAAAAATAAGATGTTACATTACTAGACCAATTACTGGCTACTACTGTCTTATATACCACACATCAGTAAAAAAACTCCATGGAAATACAGACTCGGAAACAAAAAAGAATCATTAGGATCATTATTTTACAAGATTCTGAAATGTATTTTTTTTTATATGAAGGAATGCATAATAATAAAAAAAAAACCAACAGCAAAAGTCTGCAGGCAAGAGTCTGTCACAGTTTACTTTTAGCCAAGAACCCTAACAGCCTCCAGCAATAAAAGCCACACTTTTCTAGCAAAATAAAAATCCCAGAATCCTCCTCCACTTTGAACAGGTTAAGCTGCTCATTACAGGCCCCCAAGAAAGCTCAGGGATGCTACTGAATGGCAAAAAAGACAGAGAAACCATAATTATAAGAAAATCCTTTCTAAGAAGTTTCAAGTACCTGGAATGAGAAGAACTGAGTCTTTCCAGACTTCCCAACTTGACCTGGATGCTGAAGGCTTCATATCATGTATGATTCAGAGTACAGAGAGACTTTTATAAACTTTGGTTGCTGATCACGCGGCACAGTTTTTGACAGGGGCATACTCAGGACTGGCAAGAACAGTATTGCTCACTCTGGGATCTAGACAGACTTAACAAGCTGAGAAACATAATGCTGAGACAAGGTTCCCAAGCAGGTTCCTCAAGGAGTTTAGAACCAAACTTTTGCATTTGCATTCATTATGGAAGACACAAGATATCAAGGATGACAAATCTTATCCACGTCAAAATTAGCAGCTTTTCCTGCTAGCTCACATTAGGCTCAGGTCATCGTACAAGAAGAAATGGATAACCTTGGAGATGGAGGGATAACAAGTTCTGAAACTCAATAGTACCGGAAGCAAGATCCCCCACTTGGAAACTAACAGAAGATTCTGCTTTGAACCACTGACTCATCAGGTCACAGAAGTGAAAAAAAGGGGAGTCTTAGCACCAACTTGATTACTGCTATGATGAGACCATTCAAAGAGGGGATGTGAATTCAGAATGTAACACACCTGGCATGAAGTCCTTCCTTCCAATTCCTGCCCTGTATAATCAACCTTCAGAGAAAAAACATCTGCACAAGTCAAAATTCAGCAGGTTTTATTTTGGTTTTGTTTTTTCATGTTTGCTTTTTTCTTAAATATAGGGATTGGTGGTTTCCTAAATTAATGTTTTTAAAACATCTAAATTTTGGATGCTTGGAAACAGCTTGATACACTTTGCTACTTCACATGCTGTCTTCTGGGACTAAGACCTTCACTCAGGGACTGTTTGTACGATGCCAAGAAAACATCCCTCATCTTTGCGGGCTGAGTCCTCCTGGCACCTCTTTGAAAGAAATGAAAAAATAACCTAGTGAAATGCCAAAGTACCTGGGATTCTTACCTGTACTCAATTTCCCCTTCCCATTTCTCAGAGGAGAAGGGCTGTTTACCTAATCAGAAGATTACATTCGTTGATCAAAGGATGAGGGGAATCCGCTCTAGCTGACACACCCCATCCACATGCAGATTTCGGAGCATGGCCTCACTGAAGCACAGTGTATGGCAACATAAATGAACTACCCCTATATTAAGTCACCAGATGTAATCCTGACAGCAGCTCCAAGCTCTTGGTTTCCTCCTCCTCCTCTGATCTCTCTCTCTCTCCTGCCTCCCTCTCTCTTTGCTTTGATGACTTTGACAGCCAAGTTCTCGGAGAGTTACTCCAGGTTACAACGTGTCACCTTTAATGGAATTCAAAGCTTTAATTCAGAAAGTGGCCACTCTTGACCTCTGGCCCCACTGCCACCCTCTCTGCCATCCCCCTCCTTTCTCCATCGCCATGGAAATGAATAGCTGAGCGAAAAAATTGGAGCAGGCAAAGTCTAAAGCTTTTCACAGAGCCCCCAAAAGAAAGATGAATGAAACTCATTCATCACTGAGCTAGGGACCCAGAGAGCAAGCCAGAGGCAGAGCAAGCAAGGGAGAGAGACAGCCTGAGATAGAAAAGGTTACCTCATGCAGGAAGTTATGTGATTTGAAAAAGAAAAGCACAGGAGGTGTGAGGCAACATAGTTCATTTGCAAAAACTACAGATTCCACCAAGAAAGATGCTGATTTGGGGAGCAGGGGTGGTTTCCTCAGCCCCTTCCCAAGACAGAATTTCATAGGAAAGGATTACCAAGGAAAAGGATAGAAATTTGAGGGGAGAAGGGAGAAATGCCTGAAAAGAAATTTCAGTCAAAGTCTGAAGGATGGACCACTCACGGAAAGGAAAAAAATAGAAAGAAAGCTGTGTTTTTAGTGTTTAAATTCCCTTCAGCAAATCTCCTACTTTAGAGAGAAGTATTTTTCTCCCAATACATAGACCTGCCTTTCCTCCCCATCACCTTCGCATCACACAGCTTGATTTGTCTTCATATGTGATATCAATCAAATACCAAAGCAATTTTTAGCACTAGGGAGTAAAGCACTTCAGAGGTAATAGCTTAATTCACTCAGACATAGCACCAGCTTTCTGGTGTGTTCCTCTATTTCCCCATTTCTCGCAACCTCACTACAACTGCAAAGAGCTCCATCTTTTCAGAGCATCTGAAACAGATGCACAGTAAAACAATAATAATTAAAAACACAGTCAAATGACACCACGTATCCCAACGTCAGATGAAGGAAAATGTGCTACTTCATGCTGTCTCATAGAGCTGAGGGAGCTTGCTGATGCCAGTGACAGAAAGAAAGGGAGAAGGGCAGAAAGGAAAGCCTGAAATGCAGCAGCTCCAAAGAGCTTATTTGCCTGCACCACTTATGAAAGAGATAAGCAGGACAGAAGGAAGGCAACAAGCTGTGACAAGTGATTCCCTAAGCACAGAATCTTTTGCAAAGGTATTAGATAAGAGTGTCATAGATTGTATTAGGATATTTATATAATTGATGACTTCCCAGAATAACCAGTCAAAATTCATCTCAGGCATACCAAAAACTAGGCAGAAGCGAGCAGGACCCTTGGGGATGGTTATGGGAGAAAAGCTGTAAAGGGCAGATCTCCGTAAGAGGCAAATTCTTACCTAAGACTGCCTTCCAGCCTTATCCCAACAGAGAAATAATAATGCACTTCTCCTTTTCAGTGAAGGCCAGTCCAAAGCTTACCCATTAAGTACGACTCAGAAGAGAGCCTACCTAGAGATTAAGTGATAACTCCAGGAGATAGCTGCCCCTCACAGAGTGATTACCATTCTGAACCGTGAGATTCTTTTTCCTCCTTCCGAAAGCTAATCAGGCATGATTCTCTTTCATTCCTCCAATCCTTTGGCCACAATTTAATTCCCTTTTTTTAGCATTCGAGTGAAAAGGTATCGCCCGAGAGGCAGGAATCATTAAACTTCATTCAGTGTTAATTCAGTGAACTGGATGCCAAGCCAAGCTTCCTGGGAATGACGTTAGCACCTCTGCTGGCCAGTGAGCTCAGACCTAGAGCTCATAATTAAGCTTCAGCTTTTGGCTAACCTGTATTAGTCTCTGTAGTGGCTCATACCCTGCCCCAGCCCGAGCTACCCTGAGGATTCCTCAGGGAGGGAAATTCAGGTACACAAGCAGAAACACTCACTTTAGTATACATACGATATACAGCCTGGGAATCACAGTAAGAGGGACCCAGAATATTCACAAAGCCTTCTGAATAAAGAAAAATAGAAATGGCAACTTGTATACAAATTAACTGAAACTAAAGCTGGCATTCTCCATTGCTTCCAAATCTCTCTTCCACAGATATCAAAACACATCTATCAAAAATGGAAGTAGGCACAGGTACCACTCCTTTTCACCTGCAGAATGCCTACTATTGAGGTGGTGTTTTTACCTTCATTCCTTGTCATTGGGGAGTCAATCCCTCCACACACAAAGGATAAGATCACAGGTATTGCCTATCAAAGCTAGTGAGGCACATCTCACTACAGAGGGATGCCAGCACTGAAGGCACAATGCAGAATTGCTGCTACCTCTCTTGTCCTTCATGAGAAGCAGCTCTGCTAACATGGAAAAGCCACAAGTAGTGCTACAGGCTTGTAGCCTGAAGCCAGAAGGGAGAGCACTGCAACATGGCTGAGGGGGAAAGAGACCAAGAAACCCTACAGTGATGCTCCTCACATCCTCACGCTTTGCCTCATCTTCCCCAGGCCTCTGAGCTGCAGACTTCTTCCTCTCTCCCCACCTCCATGTAGCTTTGCCTATTCAAAGCTGGCTTGCAAACAGAAAGAGATCACTTAGGAAAGGTTTTGCTAGTTCTTAAAAAATCCCTGTTTATTCCGGGCATGGCAAAAGTTAATAGGATGATGCTATTCCACAGACAGAGCAAACACATAGCCCTGGTGTAACAAACTTGTGTTACAGTTAAGAACAGATATCAGTAATATTTTAGTGAGGAGTTACCCTCTAAATGGTTCTTCTCTCTAGTGGCCTCAGGCTCAGGCTTTGAATTGTCTTGAATGAAGATGTCTCTGGTTGATCCATGCTTAATTCCTGCTGCAGGGCAGTTCAGGTCAGCTTTCTGCTGCACATCTGTTTATGTTAAACAGACAGATTTTGGAAGCAGCAAATTGTGCCACAAACGGCTCCACAAAGGTGGGAAGCCTCATTTGGTCTTCAAAGAAACTTCCTACAGTACACTTAAAAACTTCAGTGCGCCAAACATGAAGGACACCTGCAAGTCATTAAGTACTTACTGCTGAGCAGACAGCTTTCTGGGTCACCATCTGTTCATCAAGAGCACCAGCTCCTGGCTGCCGTTGCCCAATTCGTGCTCCAGGCTTTGAACTCTCAGCCTTGGCAGCTCACAATTACTCAAAAGGTAGCATGGATGGTTCTTCTGTGTCAGCAACAAATCAAAACACAGTGCCCCAAGAGAGAACAATTCAACCAGGCACAGTTCAGTAAAGTCTGTTTAAGGATTATAGGGGCTAATCAGAATAGCTCGTAATGTACATGCCTCTGTTTGTGGTATCTAGTGCTGCCCTTCTAATCTCATCAAGCTGCCTGCTTATCTGCAGTTATCTGGCTCTGGTAACACTTACTGTGTGTGTTGTTTAAACAAAAGTCCCCTCTTATGCTAGAGAGTTTGCTACCTAGGCAACTGCTCACAGAAGAAAGTTCAAAATTAAGATGCCTTCGCCCAAACACCACAACTTGTTGAAAACACTTTTTGTAGAAACAGGAGGAGCTACCTGCATAAAGCTCAAGAATAAATATCTGATCAGCTCTAGAAATCCAGAATTACTTTCCCGCCACTCCACAGAACCCAGGTTGGCCAATGCTGGCACTTCTATCCAAAGATTTCAGCCTAAAGTTTCAGCCTTTTGAAGTTGAATCACCAGATGGTTCCAACTAGATCAACACAATCATCAAAACAGGCAAAATTAGTCACAGAGGCAAAACAAAAGGTAATGGCTCCTAATGCTCACTGGGGAGAACGATGATTGTGTAAAACAAAGCAGGACAAAGAGAACAGGGGCTGCTCTAAGGTCTGTGAAACTGATGTAGACTATAACCACCTTCCACATCACAGGCTTACAACTTCTGCTTTCTTGCCCCCTGTCCTCCCCACCCAAGTCGTATTACACAATTTAAGGACTGGCACAGTTCCATATTCTCAGAGAGAGGGACAAACAAATTTTCCCATTTGGGAAAATCCTATTTGGTATTTGATGTTTCAGAATCTTCTTAAATAAAGCCAGCAATTTATTATAGCTGTAGCCAGTGCTCAAATTGAACTAGAGTTCAAAGCTGCTAAGCTTCTTCGTTCTTCTCAATGAGAGGAAAATCAGCATTTCCCTTGATTCTGGAAACAGAACTGGCTTATCCACATGACTAGAAAAGCATGTTGTGCTCCCATGAGCAAAGGAAGCCTATAATACTGACATCTCCTCCACCCCACCTAAACACGGTCTACCTATCTCAAAAATGTATGTTTTTCTTCAGTCAGATTCACCTTTCTAAGAGGCTTCATACAGGTGAGACTTGAAAACAGGAAGACAGTGCTTGGATGGAGACCTTTTGTACCCAAGGACCAGGGCTTCAGGAATAAGGGCTGCGGCCTGCCTGTCTGCTAACAAGAAAATCTCTCTTGATTGGAAAGGAAAGCATGCACTTAGCTAGCATTCCACAAAGGAAAGGTAAGCAGGAGAAAAAACAGAAAGAAAACAGAAAAAACAACCAACAACAAAAATATGCTTAGAAAGGAAAGAGTAAGCAACTCCCTATTTTGATGGTAAATGACCTCCCAAAAGGGCCCTTTTAGTTTCTATAATGCATGTTTCTCTGTTCCCTCTGTTTCTCACATGATGTTTGACTCTATTTTACTAGGTTTACAGGAGCCAAGTTACAAATTGATATGATAAAGGGCAACACAAGAGGTGTGACTTGCAACATGCCACAGCCTTTGTAGGAAGCAAACTGGCACCTAAATTACAGTATTTGCATATTACAGTTAAAAAGGGAACTCAATTACTTGTAAAAGCAGGACACATTTGCTATCTTTTAAAATGCAAGCTTCTGCTTCCCTGACCTGACCGCATTTCACCTCTGAGAAGCTGAGAAAAACTCTTCTGTCAAGACAAAATGGATGTCCTTATGCAAAAGCCCCAGGTTAGTTCCTTGTAGCAATCTTCTGGTACCCACAACTCCACATTTGCCATTTACACTTTGTAAGATGAAGGATCCACTGCCTTCTAAGGAAAGCTTTTGTGAGATTATCATCCTGCCTCCCACCATCAACACTGTAATATAGTAAATTAGTTTGTAATTGAATTTTTCTTATCATAGCTTTTCCCAGCAAGTTAGAGAGGCCTTCAGTACTTGTAATTTTTCTTCCCTAGGAGATATTTATAATGTGGTTATCTGTTCTTCTTGAGTTTGTCAGGCAGACTAAGCTCTTTAAGCCACAGAGCAAACTTTCTCCAGACACAAGTTTGCTGGAGAGTTTTTCCTTCCCTTTCTTTTTTTTTTTTTTTTTTTTTTTTGCATCTTTTGAAAAGTTGACACCAACACAGGATGCCTTATCCTGCTGTCTCTATCATCACCATCATCACCCTGGTCTGGCCCTCTCTGGCTTATACCTAAGATTTGGTTTTAGACTTTTCTCCAGAGCTCATCTGCCAATTCCTGCTTCCTATGACCTCCTAAAATCCTTTCTAATCACTGCTTTCCAGGTATTTCCACTATATAAGTTTCATTCATACATATGGAGATAGTAAGGACCAAAACACGCTGTGCTAAGACACTTGCATCATTATTTTCAGCATTGACACACGACAGGGAAAATGTCACCCAACCCTAAGACACAAACAGACACAAAAAGGAACAGGTGGAAAGAGGCTCCCTGCCTTCTCCTGATGTCTTTCCCTCTTCCCAAAAAGGTAGAAAGAGGTCCTCGGCAGCCTCAGACTGTTAATAATTACTCCAGTGCTCAGTTAGTAATGACTTTTGCAATATTTAACATTTTCCTTACAGACTAAAGTCTAATTCTTCATTAATTTTTAAAAGAAAAAGAATTAAAATGTATCTTCAGTCTTTAAAGAAAATACTTGAAAGTATGACCATCGGGTTACATAAAAATAATAAAAACCTATGTGGAAGGCCAGAACAAAGAATCCCATCATTGTTTTGGATTTTCTTCATCTGGCGATTTTTAGGCAAATATCCTGACAGGAAAGGGGGAGGAGTGGGGCTGTCAGCACCGTATTCAATGAGTATAATTACACTGAATTAGTGCTAAGGGGTTTAGAGAGAGGGAAAAATACTATTCCACAGAGTTAATATAAAGTGGGCTTTCATGTACATACAAACCCACAAGGAGCAAGCTAGTGCCTGCTGAGACCTATTTGAGAGCCAAGGGATTGATCGGACTCGGCCAGCCCTTGCTCAAGAGAAAAGCCGCAGTTGTGAATTACTGTAAAGCAGCATTCACATGATTGATGGGTTTACCCCCACCACCACATTTGTTTCAAAGATCCATTTTGTCTTCTGTGGCGACGGTGTGAATTAACCCCACTCACAATGGCTGGCTGGATTTTGCAAGACTGATCCAAGGTTTAGGAGTTCGATGAAGCTTTTATCTTATGCAGCCGTGTGACTGGAAAATGGGAAAGGGATGCTGTTTAACACTCAGGCTTCTGAGGAGCACCATAACATCAACCTCCTCAAAGAGTCTGCAAACTTTCAGACCAGGCAGCTCATGCCTGGAGAACAGTCTTTGAAGGAGCTCTGCCTCTGATCTCCCTTGCAGTCTGACAGTACACCCACTTGTCCTTACATCCAAGGGACCATAAGGTGTATTTATTTCATCTCTTGTCTTTTTAACCCAGTATGTTTTCAGCAATAGATTTTTTTTCTCCTTTTTTCCAGTGAAGAGCAAGAGAAAGCCTCAATTCTGTATGCAGTAAAAGATCCAGAGACTCCACACAATTTGTGATGGGATTTATCTTCAATGCTCAGGCACTGCAAGTTGAAAGTAATTAGAACAGCAAACAGAATGGGAGACAACAATCAGAAGTGGGCCCAGATCATGACCAGCTTTTAAAAATGTCCTGAGATCTTCTGAATGGACAGTATGACACAAGAAGCTGGAAGTTCATGAAAGCCCAATCACACACCTGCTTGGGGACCATCCCACAGCATCTCAGGAACTGATTTTTCAGCCAGGAATAAATAAATCTGTTTCAACTGAAAACTGCCCTGGGCTCCTCCCAATTCCCTGGAAGGTACTATATACATGAATAACATTTTGTTTTCCTTTATATGGTAAATACATTGCTTAAAAGAGAGGAAAAGAAAACCTCAAAAAAAAGAAAAAAAAAAAAAACCGCATTCAATACTATTAACTACCCCAAGTTTGCTGCAGACAAGCGAAATGGAATCTTCCTACACACAACTCTGCCAAAGCATTTCACACTGCATTGTTTCATTTCTCTTGCCCTTAGTCTTCCATAAAAACATGTGTCTTATCCTACAGCACTTCCTCAGTATTCACAGTCCTGTTCTAGCCACAAGGATGAATAAAAAAAAGGATGCATTGCTACCGCAGTCCTCAGTGTCCCTGTACTTCTACCATTTCTTAATCACTATGCAGCATCCACTGCTCCTCACAGTGTGGGAGCCCTTTTTCCCACCCCACCATCCCAACAGCTGTCCCAAGCCTGGCCCTGGGAAAAGGCTCTAAGAGCACGACAATGCAGCTTGTTTTCCAATCAATGTTAGACCAGGGAACTTCCCAGCATGTCCTGCCTAGATTTGTCATAGCATATCAAAGTTCCCTTCTCAGGTTTAGAGCACCCTGCAATTAATCCCCTTTGGTCCTTTCTTGGACACCACCTTCATCTGCCTTTACAGCTATGGTAGATGTTCCAGGAATCAAAAAGTCAAATGTTTTGAGAGGTCTCTGCCTCTTTCAGGAGCCTCCCCAGCTCCAAACCAACCCAGCCTCCGAAGAGGCAGATGCTGAAGTAACACCAAATGGGGCCAAGCACATTTTAGCCACTACATCCAATTCTCACTTAGAAATTCTCACTCCAAAATGAGTCATAACTGAAAGCACACAGTAACTAGGTTAGTCCCTGTGCACCAAACCACCCATACAGACCACAACGAGAGCTCGGCTGTCCTGGAGTGATCGGGTTAAAAGATGAACACTCAGCATTCTTGGCAGCATATGGAAACTGCTGTTAGACCAGCTCCTGCTATCATACAACATTTCCAAATTTTATGTGTGCACATTTTATTAACTCCAAAGGACAGTGTGTTCCATTTTACTGTGAAAAACTCTCTCCATTGCAGAGAATCCCATAGACCCACTGGACCAAGGTGAAGGCTCACTCCAGTCCCAGGAGGCTGGCAGTCCTCGTTTCTCCCTGTCATATGACAAAAACATTTCCACTGAGCTCTGATCAGCATACTTAAACTCTTCCCTCCCCCAGAAATCCTCTAACTGTGCAGGCATTAGCAGCTGGATGTCAAACACAGGTGTGCTATTAAGAAAGGTCAAGTTATTTCATTTCCAAAGCCTTTGCACAGCAGAGCACCATTCAAACCAGGCATGTTTTTTCTCAAGTCCCACCTAAACAACGATTGACTTTAAATAAAAGCTACTTGTCACACCTTCATTTGCTACACTCAGAGGCGTGGTAGGCAAAAAGCTCCATCATTAGAAGAAGGAGGTTATCTGCAGGCTCACTTGGCTTCTGCCACTCCTGGTGCTGTGTGTGTCACAGCAAAACCTGTAACACATCTAGTGACTCGCATGATGGCAAGGAACACTCAGCCCTTGTGCCCATGCACAGCACCCTCCATAAAAACCACTTGAGCTCATCAAGATTAGGAATGAGCTCTTTCTTAAGTCCAGCCCAATCCAGTTAACAGGCTTATATGGAAATGTTGAGAGGCAGGGCTGACAAGTGGCAATGCACCTAACTTGCACGTACCAGTTTGCTAAAAAGGAAGAACATGTCAGCACTGCCTAGCTCAGGCTCACAATTGCCTCTTTCCTCTTCATATATTTCTTTACAGATGCTTTTCTCTAAAGATATGAATTTAAAATGGCTTGGGTGACCTTTGTGATTTCTAATCACTGTTATAAATCTTGTTCCATTAGCACAAAGAGAGAAAACCAACTGTTAAAGACAAGCCCATTTCATACTTCCTGATGAAATAGCCTTCCTTTCCTGCTCGTGGCATATGTTTGCATAAGTTGATTTTCTCCTGCTAAAAAGATGCTGGCATGGATTAAAACAGAAAAGAAAGATGCACAGAGATGTTTTGAGACTGTTTGTTGTGACATCAGCTAGTGATAAGACACTACTGTCCCATCTCCCTCATTCCATCTGTGCACAGGAGTGCAACCTGGGGAAAGGGTTGCACATGACCTTCTGCTGAGGAGCAAGCACAGTGGCAGATATCCAAGCCCTGCCCTCCCCACCACTGCTGAGCATGCAGCATAGCTCCAAAATGAAAGCTGAAACAAAAGCTTCCTCCCTTTCAAAAAAAGAGTGGCTTTGGGATTCCATATTTAAAAGGTAATAACATTAAAGTACCCTCAACCTTGACTTACTAAGTCTTGATTTTCCCTAACAGGAATCACAAAGGGGATGAAGAGGGCAGAATAAACAGCAGTTTTGAAAATAATACAAATAATTCTAGGAGTTAAATGAAAGACATTTTAGAAGCGTGTTACTATGAGAAGTTAATATTAAAATCATTTTCTGTGAGATGCAGGGAGACTAAGACAGCATCAGATGAACTGAACACAGTTAGACTTAAGGGCAAATGAGTAGTTTTCACAGGATATTTCACTTCTGACAACATATTTGTTTTAAAATAATTGTCCATTTACGACAGCTGAAAAGCATCAGGGCAACAAATTAGATGTACATGGGTGCAATTAGCTCACATTTCTAACATCACGAACAGTTTCCTGGAGCACAGTTAGCCCAAATGTTAGCAAAAAGGCAGGAGCACACAAATTGTTAAATTATACAGCCAGTCTAAATCACAATGAGCCTATATACGTATATACATTTTTTTTTTTTTTACGTATTTATTTAGTTACTTTGGTGGACTTCAGATACTTTGGATCAGGCTTTTAGATAAAACGCTTAGAGAGAATTCCTCTAAAAGGTAAAAATATACAATATTGCACACATACCAGCTAAGGAAGAAGTAGTCAGAAGAACAAATAGGACTTTTCAGGCTTTCCTCGCAGGGAGGTACAGAAGGGGAGAAATTCTCAGCTACAGTCTTGAGGATGATAATATACAAGTATCCAATTCAGACCAAGGCTGATCAAAGTGAAATAGTTGGTGATCTAATGACGACATTACCATTTTCAGTAAAGGTGAAAGTGCAGTAATTTTTATAAACGATTTCTTGTCAGTGTAACCAATTCACATGGTGGCAGTTAGTTTGAAGACTGCAAAAGGAAAATCTACAAGGAGTAAGTCCCAAACAATGAAAAAGAATTTATTAAGGAATTAGGTAGGGTCACTTCTAGACCAATTTCCAAAGTGAGGGCTGCGACAGTTCAGATACATCTCCACAGGATGTAAACACAGAATTCTCTCACAGTCATTTGAAATTTTCACACCAAAGTTACAGCCTGATTATGGTGTATGACTGGGAGGCTACCAGTTCTAAGGGAACCAGGTTTTAAAAATCACAGTGTGGGAGTCGCTTCTTTCTGTTCCCTGAGAGCTGTCCTTTCAAAAAGCATGCCAAGAATGAGCACAGATAATCTGAAATGATGCCAAAGTGCAATCACTGATGATACTTCTGGTCAGTCAGGGAAAAAAGAAAACAAAATTACTTCGCAAATGTAGTTTAAGAATTTATTCACTGACAGAATGTCTTTAAGAGAAAGGAAATGGAAATGCAGCCCAAGTGAAACTAATAGGAGAGAACAACTTTGGCAGGTGAGATGTAAAACGGAGATTAAGAGGTCCAAGAGCACAGCTGAAGAACAAGGAAGCAAATAGACAGTGACAAGTAATAAGGCATTCCCTAAGCACATGGGAAGCTGGAACTCCAGAAGAACCAGTGGGTCCTGCAGACTCTCCTGACACAAAGTCAGTGAGGGCAGAAAGAGAGACTGCACAGAAGTTAAATGGCTCCTCGCCTTCAGTTTTCACTTCAAAGCAGGGAAGGGAGACACAAACCCCAGGGTTACACAGGTAAAGAACTGGAGGCAGAACTGCCAGACACAGTTAGGGGAAATAAAATAAAGCCAATGAAAAAAAAAGAAACTACTCGAGAAATTTGATTGCACTACACTGCATTTCCAGAGCTGAGAAAAGTCAGTTAAAGGCAAGTGTGAACCAGCTAGCCTGAACCAGGAGCCCCACAAACTAGAGAAGTCTAAAAAAGCACATTTTTCGCAACGATAAATCATGCCTCACTAACCTACAAAAAGGCTTTAAAAACATATCCTGGCTATTTTTCACTACGTGTAAATTGTTCAGATTTTCGAAGACTTTGTTAGGAGAGCTTTGTCATCTTGGGACAAGAAGAAAGGTCCTGTCACTCTTTCAATATCAGCCAAGGAACAGAGACTCCCAGGATAAGAAAAATAGTATTTTTTTTCGTACAAAAGGGAGATGTTTTAGCACCCCAAGTACTGCTCAGGATCAGTGTTGCAGAAGGCATTTGTGAAGCATCTGAAAGAAAGAATGGAAAACAAGGCCACAAAACACAGTGCCCATATAATGTGGTGTTAACCAACTTGTCCTCACAACTACCCAGGCAACTGGACAGCACAAATACCAGATAAAATCCACCACAGACATAGTGAAGTCATATATCTGCTTTCATATCACTGTACACCAGCAACTACTGAACTAACTCCAAGACATCAAAAATGTTCTGGAGACAGATGATGTCACATCCCTGTGCCTAGCAAAAGAGTCATTCCAGAGTAGACAAAACTTTGGAACAGCACTTCTAAAAGTTTAAACTGTAATATGAAAGAAAATGTTTGACTGTGGAAATTATAACATAATTATAGAATGCTGGGTTAAATTTCAGCTAAATGTGATTGCTAGAATAAGGGCATGAATTGTGAGCACGCTTAGAAATAAAGAAACTGAAATATTCTGTTGATTTAGAACTAGGCATGGGGCTGTAAAAGGCTACTGAAAATGAGAAACATGAGAGAATGTGCAATATTTATGAAAGGTGACCTACTGCACTATTTAAATAGAAGAGAGATTAAAGCAAAGACAAGTTGAGGTTATGAAAATAAGGGCATTATAGACAAATGAATTCAAAATTAAGATTCAGGAAACCTCAGCTAGTCAGAGTAATGAAAATACATCTTCAAAACCAGAACGGATTGCTTGTGGCTTATCTGTTCAGGAGGAAATCTCTTTCAGATCTGTCCACATTTAAAGCTAAGGAAGATGAACAATGTTTGCAAAGAGTTTTAAGGAGCCCGCATAAGCCTGGTTTTAGAGAACTCGACCTATGCTCTTCCATCCACTTTCACATCATGTAGAGTTGGGCTGCTGCCCACAGAGCATGATCCATGCCCTGGGAAAACCTAGGCCTAATTCACAGACTGACCCAGCTGCTGCTACAGAAGCACTTTCTGTCTTCAATGGTTCAGCTCTGCAAGGCAGAAAAACTGGGACCTGAATCTGAGCAAGGAAACCACAGTTCACCTGGGATCAGCAGCTACAGCTTGGAAGTTCTGCTACTCCAAAAAGTATTTAGGCCTAGAATATAGTTTGTAAACTTGATATAAATGAGATTAGAAAAATATCCCTTTCATTTCATACCAATCATTCTTTGCATCAGGCAGTGAAAACCATGCTTATTCTCTCCTAAGGGCACTGATCAAAGGCTAAAATATCTTTTGCAACAGAAGTTATGATTATATGGGGAGAATAAAAATAAAGAAAAAAGGAAAAAAATATTCAAAACACCATGTCCTGTGAGGCAACTGAAAAGGACATGCAGAAGTTTTGGGGAAAAAAAATGAAATCAAGTTCGTATTTTTGTTCAATTCTACAATAATAGTAGCAATAATTGTAAATAACAATTACAAATTATTTACAAAATAATTGTAAACAGTTGTAATAGACAACTTGATAATAACTTATAATTATTGCAACTATTTAAAATGTTTATAAATACTACACTTGGATTTTAATTCTCAAAGGTATGCTTTGAAGAAAATTTTAAGCTGATCAGGAAAGGATAAATTAGAGAAAATGCTCCTCATTCCCCACTGCTGTATTCTACAGCACTTATTTATGAGACATCATGATCATAAAAATGCCCTCATGAACAGCACCAGCTGGACACCACAGGGCATCACGAAGAGTCTACTGTAGCCAGTGTGTCTATCTCATATGTAGGCTAAGTTCTTGTTTCCATTCTCTCAATGCCCATTAAGTGCTGAAAATGTTCAGATACAAACTAGAATTCCACTGACCTGGAACAGAAATCATGGATTCAGTAACTCAGAAATTTCCATTTCGATAAGCCTTAGATTAAATATTTCAACCTCAATTTTTCTTGACTTAAGACAGATAATTTACACTTCACAGACTTCTCCTGCTCTGAGTTTTTTGCTTGTTGCAGTTTAAATAAGACAAGAAATTCCCACCCACAATTACTTGAGAAATCTCAGTTGGTAAAATCCCAACTGGAATCAGAGCCTTATTGCATATGCTGAAAGTGTCAATGCATAAAGATGTGAACTTGTCATTTACAGTACATGTTGCACAATTAGTAAGTCTAAAGTTATCTAACACATTTTTGCTATACATTCCTACAGTTCTGAAAGTTTCTCCAAGCAGAGACTTGTCTTTGGTATGTGTGTAAAGCCTGATGTCAGGGTAAAGTCTCTATACATGTCTCTCTTTTTCTCTATAAAAACACACGCCTGCCATACCCACTCAACCTCTATGGTTGTGGTTAGCACAGAAAGAGGGGCTCTTATTTAAAGGACTTTCAGACATAGTCATAAATAATTCAAACTAAAATATAGTACATAGCAATTAAATGAACAAAGCAGATGCTGTCAGATGCCACCTTTATTTTTCAAGCCCTTGTCTTGTGTGGCTGTATTCAACCTACAGCTATTCTCAAAATCTCTCACCCTTTGGGAAAATTAGTACAGAGGTGCTGTATTTGGGCACAGAGAAGCAGCCAAAGAAAGGCCAGGACCATGTAGGACACTGTAGCACCACGTAAGAAAAGGTGCTTGTAAATGTTAACTCAGTTGCAAAATACTGGAAATGCCTGTATTTTTGAAAGCAGCTTCAAAATAACTTTTCTGGATCAATACTATGAGTAAGAACAGGAAGTTCACACACTTCTCCTCACATTCCCATCCCTTTTTGAACTTCAGATTTTTTTTCCATCATGAAAATATGACCAATTTTGCAGGTAGTTATGAACAGAGAGAGAAAATGTTGCCCTCTCTCCTACATTTCTGCTTTCAGCCAACTTTATAAAACATTTCAGATGTTAAGCCCAGAGATTTCTCCCTTCAGAGACAAAACCAGGGGTTGATCCCAGCAGGAAGATGGCAGCCTCCACCTCTCATCAGGATAAACCCAGAACCTTCACAGCACCAGACTGTCATTCAGGGACAGGTTCAGCCAGTGGTTATGCACGGCCCAGATTCTGCCTTGAAAAGTTATGGTTCTTAACATGGACTAACAGAAGCAGTTTATATTGGAAAGTGGAGGAGAAACCCAGCTCATCATTAGCTTGACTTCACAAAAAAAAATTAATACAAGAGCAGTTCATGCTTAAACAAGTGTCCAGAAAAATACCAAGTGAAGCTGTCAAAGGCCCCATGGTAAAAGTATCACTATAAAACTTATCACAAGAGCTTTCATCCCCACCGACTCACAAAGGGCATGGACCTGAACCCATACTGTGTCATCAGAGTTTTATTTCCACTAATTATGTTACAGTTATAAATTAAGTTTGCACGATCAAGCAAAGACTTCACACGCACTTTTACACTTACTTTGTCTAAGTAAATCCCAATGTTCTCAGCAAGGTAACTCAGGGCCCATAAAGATGTTCCAACAATGCACGAGACATGCAAAGATTATAGCTCAAATTAGAAGTGATGGAAGGAAGAGAACAGCACCTCTTAAAACCCATACACCTATAATCCCAGTGACCACTCAATATTAATGAGTCCAAAACAAACTAAAACCCATGTCCCATTTAATGACAGCCTCTTGAGCTAGCGAACGTGAAGGGAGAGGAGCTTGCCTTTTCTTCTTTACCACCCCATAAACACAGTTCCAATGGTATTTGCAAGCACAGCAAAGACTAGATTCAATGTAGATACCCCTACTTAGGCAGCCCATAATCCCTGCAGCTCTTTATAAATCCTCTGCTGGTGGATGGTCTGTTTGGAATTAGTACTAGAAGGAAAATGAGAGCAACCTTCAGGCTCCTCTGAACTCTGCAGATCTCTGGACAAACCGGCCAGAGGATCACCGTAGCGTAACCAGCTTGCACATGGGTTTCTGGTTTGGTTTGCAGGGGTTTTTGGTTTGGTTTGTGGGGGATTTTTTTGTCCTTCTGCTGCATAAACAAGCCTAGAAGTGGAGGAGGCCCAGAGCACGGAACAAGTATGCTAATGCCATCTCGTACCAACTGCCGTGCCAACAGCAATCACACACACACGCCTGCTCACACGCTGCTGCCAAATAATCACTTAAGCAAACATCAACCACAGAGATTAGCAAAAGCATCTGACAACGCGCAAATCGGACAAGAAACACGGGCTGAAGGGACAGCTTAGCAAAGTGAGGATTTAGTAAGTGAAATTACATGAAGTTCCTGAATCAAAGCTTGCAGCATTTTTGGAAGACAGCTGAAAATCCTATCTGTTGGTTAGTAGATTTTTTCCATCCACCCGTCCCTACTGCATATCAGCTGCAGCCAGACAGGCTTCTAATAAAAGCAAGTGACTCTTGCACAAAGGAAAACATCTTTCTGGCCTCTGGGAAGGCAGCAATCCAAGCAAACAACCAGGCACTCAGGTGGCACAAGCTATCGGGAAGCAACCACGGCATCTCAGGGGCTTTTCAGCACCAAAAAGCAAGCTAAGTCCTTACAGTAAAAGACTGGTTTTCCAGGTGAAACCATCCTGAGCAGAAAAAATTTCAAATTATTTCTGTTTAATGTCATGGGGTGGGGAGGCTACTTTTAAACATGTAATTTTTATTGTTTGAGCTAAAGGAACAAAGTGTTTTTCTACCAGAATTAAGGCAGACTATCAGGACAATCTCTTGATTTATCTTTCATTTACTAAAAGATACTTCACTCCAAAGGCACTTTCAATGAAATCAATGAGATTCTGCTGCAAGTGCAAGAAGTCACAACCATTTTGCAGCATTATAGCTCATTTGTGTCTTATTTTGAAGAATTTTTTACCAAAACAAAGGAGGAGTTACTCTTTCTAAATCTTAGACTGAATGATATATTCCTTATTCTGATGAAGCTCTTGCTGAAGCATCAACTTTGCCTGAATAATGTTTGGAGGATGTGTGCCTGGTTAAATATTAATCTCCGCTAGACAGGAAGAATATTATTTCTAGTGAGCTGACAAAGAACTAAATATTGAAATGGAAGAAGCTGGGTTGTCTGAAAGCAAGCTGTAACTTTGTAGCACCACTGCACAGACACCACCATATCAAAAATGCCATCTTTCTACCAAGGCTATTTCTATATCACTTCCTGTTTTACTTTCAAAGACCACAGACTTTCCTTAAGAGATCCAGCCTCTACCATCTGACAAAGTGCCTAAATGAACATTACAGAAATGTTAAAATGGGCATTTTTAGACAATGTTACTCTTCCCACTGTTGCTCACATGCTGTAAACCTGCTAAAAAACAAAAAGAACACCTAAAATAGTTATCTTTAAATACAAAGTTTTTGCTATAAGAAATACCCTTACACAATGTATTAAGCGCATTCTGGATGCTCCTATCACAGAGGAAAAGATGCTACAGACTGTGAGCCTTCTGTTGCTGGCTACAGATGGGTGCATACATTTGCATTGCACTACTAAGGCTCCTTTGCACTTCGAGATACATGATGTGTGAGGAGTAGAGCTAAAAAAATAAATAAATACATAAATGGATCTGTTGTTCTAGTGATCCCGTAGAAACAAGGAAGCCTTAAATGCAGGAGTCGTATCATCTTTAGTTGGTTATGAAACTAATGCCACTGTTCACACGGCTCTGAGGAGAACAAAAAAAAAAAAAAACCAAAAACAAAAACATGAGAACAAAACAGGTTTTGTGCATGATATCCACTGGAACTGAATCTGAGAAGTTAGTTCAGTTATTTCTGTGCAGGGACACTCTGGCTTCCACAGATACGTATCTATTTACTGTTTGTGTCAACACAAAAGGAATTCCTATGCACTCATGGAGTCAAATTATCTGGTTTTTTGCCTTTTTAATCCTTAGGGACAGAAAAAGCAACAGGTAGATGCAATTAGCAAAGTCAGATGATGAAGACAACAGCAGAGTTGTCTCTGTGCCTTAATGAGCTCATAAGACCAAGACCAACTTTGCACCCAAGCCTGAGAATCAGCCTACCTCTACCTCATAGACCTGTCCTGCCTCCACTCAGCTGGACCAGTCTCCCTAAAATATCTGAGCATCACCCCAGGTGTGTAGATGAGGCTTTCAGAAGGAAAGCAGAGCCCATCCAGACTCATCTTCCCTCCCAATTGTTCTGTCTGGTTTTACTCTTGAGGGGAGAGTTTTTGTATGGATAGGGAATTACTCCAAAAATATTGATTGAAGATGGCAAAATTCTGTTTCATTTATGTGGTTAGCTACCTCTAGACCAGTGTCAAAACAAGGATTTAGACTGGGGTATTAAAGAGTTTCTCCTCTTTCTCTTCCTTCCCCACAGCCATTTGACGAGTTTCATCCACAACTAAATAGGGGATGTTTATAAGGTCCAAGCTATGCTGAAACTGTGTAGAAACTAATGAGGAAGGAAGATTTTTATAATGCTCTCGTGAAACATTTAATGAGCTCTGAAATAGTGCTGGCAGGCCTCAAAGGAGAAAGGCCCAGTTTAAAACTGAACTTTGTAGTTTACTAAATGGCAGTGTGCTGGAGCCCCATGCACTATTTCTTTTCAAAGACTATTTTTATCAGAAAATACCCAACTCCCGTAATGCTCTTCTGCTCTAAAAGTCTTTAGTCCTCTGCTGCAGCTGCCATGCAATCAGTGGCACTTGCCAAGTAATGTGCTTCTAAGGCCCAAAATGATACATTAATACATTTTTCTTAATGTACTGTACTTAATGAATTGGATTTTGCCTCAGACATAGCTTTAGCTCAACTCCTCACCTCCAGAGGTCATCCCCACTGAAACCAGAATGTGCCATTCTGGGAAGGCAAGGAAGGGCTTTTTGGCGTGGAGGGATGGCGAGGGTGAAAATACCCCGGTGGCTTTATCAGGAATACAGCTTGCTCTTTATCACATTCCCATTCCCCCTTCTCATCTCCCATCAAACTGCCTACAGCTGTGTTCTCTCAATCTTCAGCCTGAAAGACATGAAAAAGCAGTCTGCAAGACGACTACAGTTTTTAGAAAGTCACTCCCACACATATAGACAAGGAAGGAAATAAAAAAGTTAAAAAATGAGAAAATCATCACAGTGCCGCTGCAGAAGGTAGAGCCAGATATTTAAATGGCATAGTGATTCTGTTCCTTGGAATAAAAGAAGGTGAGACATATCGGCCAAGAGAGTGTCTGGTTAGGTGAAGTTCTACTGACCCTTTCCACCATGATAAGGTGAACCACTGCTGAAAACAAACTGAACTACTTTAATGCCACCACCTGCAACAGGTCCTTTTAAGTCTTGAAGATCCTTGCTTTTCACTAGGGAAAAAAACTGTAGGAGCCTGAAGAGGGTCTGAAAAGTACTGACAAACTTGGCATCACAAGATCAGTTCTTCTGGCAACTCAGAACAAGCAAAATATTAAGTAGTGAATTCCATACTGACTGCCCGCTCCTACTTCATGGGTTGGATCAAGCTCATGTTAAAGGTAGTGGGATTAAAGAGTTTCTTTGCTGATAACCACTTCTGTTCAATCTAAAACCAATGGTATGCAAAGCATATTTAAATTTTCTAAAAATCTATATGGTCTTTATTTAGTGCCTAATACTGTTGACATGAGTAACAAGTAGTCAGTGCCCTGAAATTTAGTGATACACAGAAGATTTGCCTTTTCTCATCAGGCCTCACTGCTGCTGTCAGTCCACAGAGACACCGCCATACCATTTCTTACGCAACGACTGCTCTGTGGCTTACTGTAGTAAAACAAAAACATCCACATTACAGAAGACATTGCTGGCTCCTTTAATTCCATTTTTTCACAGTGCTTCTGCTGAAGAAATTGATGTCAGACAACTGACTCAAATTTCCCCCAACTCCCCTCAAATACACATTGAGCACTTGACAATGCCCACTTTTCTATTTTCCTCTCCACAGCTCCATTGGAGAGGACCCTCTGTGCATTCAGAGCAGCACAATGAAGAATGATTTCCAAAGCATTAACTTGGAGCCATTTAGACTTGGATGTTTTCAAAATGACTCTATTGTGCTCAAAGGATTCTAGACTACCCCAGCTACTCCAGAAGAGAGTCTTTTTCCCCTTTCTCAAAACATCCATCCCTTGAGCCATCCCTGGAGTGCATTGTTGGGGCTGATTCCTTAGTGCAGCAAGTTCCATCAGTCAAAGCTCAACAGATACAAATAATATCAGGATATGGATATAAATTAGTGCGACAGACCCTAAATAGTTTTGACAGGTTTAGTAAGTATATATAGCGACACAGAATGCTATTCCTGCTGTCAGACATCAATATGTAGACAGAAGATTGGGGGCACCATGGAAACTCAGCGACATAAGAGTGGTATTGATTGGATAGAAAACGAGGCTGCAATTTAAGCTTAAGGCTGCCAGAGATGCCAAGAATGGAGAATGACCTCCAGCAGTGAATTTTCAGCATAAGCTCCCTGTGAACAAGCCAGTCCAAGAAGGATAAATCAGGGACAAGCTCACCAGGGACAGGGCTCAAGCGAGTGTCGGCTACCCTAAGCAGATGAGAATCACTCTATGTGTGCACGCGTTACAGTGACCTAGTTCGTTCAAAGACAGCATTTTGTAAGGTTTATTATGGAGCCTTGAAACAAAGAGATTTCCTCAATTAAAGTCCTGAAATGCATCCTCTAAATGAAAATGCTTTTGATACACTGATCAGCAAGAGGTTGTAAATATCGAAGCAAAGCATACATTGTTAAAGACCAATTCCCACAGAAAACACCACAGTTGGGAATGTAGGTAATGAGGGGGCCTGAACAGAGCAGAAGCAATGAGCCATGCCAGCTCCATCCCTAATGCCCTGGTCTTACACTAAAACACTTGTTATACCATAACACTAGATAAATTGTATTTTCCTTGACAAAATAACCCAACACACAGAGAAATAAAAATACCATGAGTTAAATGAGTGCATTTTCAGAGCTCCTGTAAAGGATTATTTTTAATTGTTATGTGAGGACTCAAGAACAACCATTCCCAAAATGATCAAGAAGAAATAGAGGATACGTCAAGGAACTACTTTGCTGGAGCAATGACTGCTGGAAGTTTGCTAAGTAATAATATTCACATTCATGGCAGAAAGATTAATCTACACAACACATCCATCAGTGCAACTGTGTCAGGAATAAGATAAGCCTCCAAAGTGTCCCCAGCGTCAGTATGGGCGTAGAGCTCAGGCATATGGTACTGGGATAGCAGCACTATGTTTTGTAATACTATAGTAAGACAAACCTTCTGCTGGCAAGGGATGCATCAGCCACAGGCTGCATCTCAAATAACTAGGGATAGACATCTGGATAATTGCAAAAAAACTGTTTTTCTTAGGCCACTTCTACACTATGAACGAATATTTACCATTTGTGAAAGAAAGATTTGTTGCTGGCTTCTCTTTTTCCCCACCCAAGAGCTGGCTCGGGAGCAAAGTCGGCGAGTTTCTGTCCTTCAGTTTCACCCAAAGCTTCATACATTAAAAAATCACTGAAGAGTTTAGCTTAGCCTGGAGACAAGAGTATATTAAATCTTCACTTTCATTCTCTCTAGCAAAAGTTGCTAAATTATGCAGAAGGAATTTTTTTTCTGCTTTTTGGTGTCAGTCATGGGGGTTTCGGGTTTTTTTGGTCCAATGAAGTACATCTCCATGCACTTCCAAATTTTAATTCTTACGGCAAATTAACAAATTTTGTCACAAATACACTGGTTCCTTTTTCCCTTCAAACTATTTCTCATGATCAAAAGTTCAGACTTCTTTTTTTTTAATTCTTATACCTTTGCAGGGAGGAAATCGAAACAAACAAAACAAACACAGAGAAACATTAAATTTGTTTTGTAATCAGCTCAAGAACACTGCTCAGAACACCTAAAAACCCGAGTATTTCTTTGTAACAATTTTTATTTTCCTTCTCTTTTTCTCTCTTCATCCCTTCCCTCCTTCTGCCTAATACAGTCAGTTGCACACACAGTCTGTTTCTTGTCCAAAAAGTTGAGCTTTGCTAAAAGCCCAAAAACAATCAGTGCCCAAAGGGAAAACAAGGAAAGGACATCAACTCAAGAGGTGATGAGCCACAGGAAAAGCGTTCCTCTACCATAATACAAGTCATTTCAAGCAAACAGGATCCAGTTAAAACACCACTACCCATAGCTGCAGGGTTATGTCACAGAGAAAGATCTAACTCGTCACAAACATTTCCCCAACCAGTCTCTCGAGTGTACATCCTAGAAGCCAGCTCCCGAGGGTACCACTAAGTTAAAGTGCAGTAGACATTCACCATCAAGGCAAAGCCACTGGCGGTGTGGAAGAGAGCTGTGACAGCCAACTGGAAGATATAAGAGGAGCACATAAGCTCCCGAAGAATGAATACTACCACTCTCCTATGAAAAGTTGTACTTTTAAAAAGGAGAGAAAAAAGGAGGGTAAAGAGTTTGAAGCGCCAAGGTTGGAGACCATGAAACATTTGCAGAATAACATAGGTTCAACAAACAGGAGACTGTGTCTTCACCGTTGTTAACTCAGATTTTCCCCCAACCTATCCCTCCTGAGGAAGGAGAAGACACCAACTAACGACGGCAGTTTTAGATAGATCTATCAGCACTTGCTGGATTTAGTTGTTTCACCAAAAGTAAACTAGGGATAAGAAGACAAAGTCCCAAGAAAAAGATCAGCCGAAGCGCTCAGCCTGAAGGTACAATTTAAACTCCCGAGTCTCAGCCGGGACATTCCTGGCACAGGGAAACTGTTGGCCGCTCTGGGGTCACTTCGCTGCCCTTCTGTCCTCTCGAAACGGACCTGACCGAGTGCTCCTGCCTCCCTTCTCCGCTGGGTCACGTCACCCATCGCCACCCCTGTCCCTCTCGCCCTGCACGGGCATTTAAACGCTCCCAGGGACCGAAGCGCCGCCGCCGCGGCAGCGCTCCGCACCCGGCAAAGCGCGGTCCCGTTCCTGCTCCCGGGAACTCCCAGACCTCTCCCCCGCCTGCCCCTCGGCCAGGGGTCTCCGGGGGCTCAGGTGCGCCCCTCAGGTGCCCCCCTGCTGCCACCCAGCCCCACGGCACCTCTGGCCGGCCACCCTCTGCGGAGCCCTGCTAGGGCAAGTGTCCCGCAGCCACGGCAGGGACGAGGGGAAGCGCTTCCCACCCTGCCCCGGGGGAACAAGCGCTGGAGGCACCCGCCGCTGCCTCGGACTTACTTCGGGCGGCAAAAAGCTCTTCTCCCGCAGCTGAAAGGGGCGAGCCGCGACCGTCCCCGGTGAGCAGCGGCTGGTTCTGCCGCCGCGCGTCCCTGCGCTTCCCCACGGACGGGCTCGCCGGCCGCCGCCTCACGCTCCGCCCGCGCCCCGGCTCTCTCTCCCGCCGGAGGTTTCTCGCCGCGATTTTTATACTGGAGGCAGGGAACCTGATCCGCGCTTTGACTCGGCGGAGCCCGGGCTGCGGCGAGGCGGCGAGAGGAGGGAAGGCAGGCGGGCGCCGGGGCAGAGCGAGCGGCCGCGCTGCCCCCTCGTGTGATGCGGAGGGGCCGCGCCCGCCGGGCGGGTCACCCGCGGGGCAGCCTCGCCCCCGCCGCGGGGCTGGGCTGGGCTGGGCTGGGCGGGGGGCGGGACGGGGCCGCTCCTCTCCGCTCCTCTCCGCTCCTCTGGGGCTCGGCCGCAGCTCCCGCGGGAGGAGCGCACCGGGGAGAGCCCGGTGGGGCGGTGCGAAGCCAGCCCAAGGACTCCTATCGGGCTTGTTAGCCCAGGCAGCTTGCCCTCCTCTTCATCACCCAGGGAGAGGGCGAACCGAGGGCAGGGAGATGGCGCCTCGCCCTACACCCCGGCAGGTGCGGGGTTCAGCTGCCACCGCAGGTACAAACGTCCTCCGCAGCTTTTGCCCGGGTCGCCTTTGGCTGTCAGAGTTTGGAGAGCTCTAACTTCGGCCTCGCTGACTTCCAGCTTGCCGTTTTGACCACGGGAGTGATAGATTGGAAATACTGCTGGGGAGTGGGAAACAAGAAAATAAATAAATTAAAAATTAAAAGCCCAAAGCCGACCCCTTCTTCCCTCCCCCCCAACCCTCCACCCCCAGCTTTTAATTTCAACTTGGCCTGCAAGTGCTATGAGAACAACTTTTGCCATGCCATTTTAACACTTTTGGTCATAGTGGTTGCTGGAGTTGTATCAAGGCTTTCATTTAGGAGCAGGCTTTTCCAACTTTTAGGTTCATTACATCCACTGAATAAGAGTGTTCCCCAGTCCACAGCTTAATTTAAAACTAAGTGGACTTGTTCCAAACTCCAGGCAATTTCTGTGTAATTCCCTCTCCCCAGAGCAAGTCTCTGCCTCCACTTGAAAGACTGGGCCCATTCACTGCTTTGGTCTCAGCTGGGTTTGGAGCTTGCAGCTCCTGCTCCAGGTTTGCACAGAAATCCAGTTCAGATTCCTCTCCTGTTTCCCGAGGAATGAGCTAAAAAAGTAATTTGTCTGGCACCGTACACATTGCATCATCTAACACCTACCATCTGTGACAATGAAAAGCACTGTACAGCCAGTCCCAGCGCGGGCAATTGCACTCACCTGGAGTCCTCTTAGTAAAGTAAACTAACCCCTTCCATCCACACCTTGGCATCTTCTTTTCATCACACAGTTATGTGTTCAGTCCTGGCATGGCTGTTCAGGATTTGCACCACCAGCAGGTTTAATGACAGTGATGTAATTTAAAAAAACAATTTTGATTTGCCGTGTAAAGCAATGGCTTGAGATGGAGAGAATATCTTTTCTAGCAGCTGGATGAGTGGAAATGAGCGCTCAGTAGTACTCGTGTTTCAGAGCATGCAAAGCTGAATGAATGCTTGATAGCCAGCCTGCACCTTCCTGATGGCTTCTCAGTGAAATCCTAGCAGCACGGTGCTAAGCATGACAAGCATCTAGAGAAAGAAACTTTCCATCAAAAAACACCTGGTAGTGGTTAACACTTTTCAGACCCAAGAAATTCTCCATACAACCACTGCAGCACATTTCAGATGATCAATCCTGTCTGAGTAACAAAGTAGGAAAGAGAACAATGGCCATAACTTCACCTTGATTGAAACCAAAACAGATTGCATCAAAATGGGTCAAGAGATTTCTTACTTTCCTCACAGAAATCTGAGTCTTAGCCAAAAGACTGCAAACTTAGCATTTTCATAAAAGAGTGGAAAGTTTCTGCAGAAAGCAACTGCTTTTCACAAAGATGTACGTGATGTTAGAAGCGTCATTTGGTCACTAAATTTTGGAAGCAATGTCAACAGTTAATCTTCAACCAAATTTGCTCCCAGCTTTTCTCCATTTCTGTTTTTTATGGCTCAGACATTATTTTCCTAAAGCTGAGTTTACATGCACAGAAACTAGTTTTGTGTGGTTTTTGACTCATAATCTCCAAAATAAAACTGCAGACAAGCTTAGCAGAGTTTCTCAGGGGACAGATCATTGTTCGAAGCACCTATGAGTGAAAAAAGGAGTATCTCAGTTTTTGATTGCCAAAAAGTAAATGTGTTTTAATGTTCACGTTATTTGTTTCAATGGCACCTTGAGGCTTAAATGAGGTTTCCATTGCAATAAGCACTGTACAAACACTGAAAAAATATTTGTTGCCCCAGATTGCTCACTGTGTTGGATACATTTGATATTAATGGAGCATAACACTTGAATTTCTGGACTGAACTTTTGCTATTGAGATAGAACCGGTTAAGACACAGAAGATGGGACTGTGAATACAGCAGTCTTGAGAGGACAAATGTAACTTCTTTCACCAAGAGAAAGGTCACCAACTATATGTTAGTCACAGCCTCAAAGGTGCCTGTGGCACTGGTTCCCAGTGGGAAACAGCAGTACAGCATGGAGAAAAGGGATGGATGGAAGATAAGCTATGATCACTTACTTTCACAATAACTTCTTTTCCTTAGTAAAAGAATAGTAAGGTTGGAGAAGCTTATCTCCAGATCTTCTCTGCTGTTTTGTCTCTCTTGACTTTTTTGTCTCAGACAATGATATATTTGCTGCATGATCTCTGGGACTGCAGACTAGTCAACATTTTTTGTGATATACAGGAAAATCCCTACTGAAAAAATACTTTTCGACTATTACTTTTCTACTCTGAATACAAAAGTAACCTAGAAAAGAGACTTTGCTCACAGATTGTCAGGGATACTTATCTTTAAAATCCTCAACATTTGTTTACAGCTACAGGTTCCACTCTGGTCAAAAAACGATGGTGAGGAACAGACTGGCAGCTGTAGAAGTCCAGTTTCTGTTTTCACGTGTCCTCTTTGTTACCTGAAGCAAAAATGCACAACCTAATGAGTGAGACAGGGCTGACATACCTGTTAAAAAGGAAAAGTGATGGTTAGAGCCATAACAAGCTATAAAAGGGCCTTTGATGCTACATGCAAATGGTCTCATAAAAAATCCAGAAGTAATAGTTCCTAATTAGGATCCCAGTTCAATTGGTAAAAGTTTATGACAATTTTGGGGAAAGAAGCTCCCAGCTTTAGATACAATTTTTGTCAAAATGCAGAAAGGAGCCCATAATAAGTTCCCTTTACCTAGCTGGTTTTTTCCCTTTGAAAAAACATAAACACCAAGTTTTCTCTTTGAAGGTGGGGTTTTTGTTACCCTTAGGTAATCATTTCACAACCCACCTGAAGGAGATAGTTGGAGCTTCGAACAGGAGTTTGTAATTTTTTTCCAAAGATGGCCTTATAAAAATTCTGACTCTAAAGTTCAAAGAGCAAGTCAGAGGACAAGGCTTTATGCAATTTTCTCTCAAGAGCTTCCCTGTTTTCCGTCCCACTGCTGAGTAGATTAGAAGGTCAGCTGGAGCTGAGCTTGCCTTGTTTGTTTCAGGTCCACTGTAAATATCAATTTTTTTCTCTGCCGTCCCCAGCCATCAGCCACAGCAGCTCCAGGAAAACGTAACTTGATTCCAGGAAAGCAGAGAAGAGAACCCCACAACAGTTTAAAGGTTTTTTCACCTTTTGCTCCATTGTTGTTCCTGAGCTATTGAGCTGCCAAGCCTTGGCAACTGAGTGCCCTGCATCCCTGCTCAGATCAGATTTCCATTAGTGATACTGAATTATTTAGTGAATGCATTGAAGATTGAAATCAACTGCTTCTGAGCTGTGTACCCTCTCACTCTATCTTTCATTTCAAGCCCGCACAATATCATCACGGAGACTATCAATCTTATAATTGGAGTAGAAAAATCCATGGAGTTCAGAAATAATAATTCATACATACCTCACTCTCTAGTATTAAAGTAATCCAGCATATAAAAAATCAGATTTCCCAGATGCGTGTGGAAGACGAGGGGGAAAGCATGAACTCAGAAGAGTTATTCTTTCATGCACATATGCTAAAAAATTAAGATATTTGAAAACACAGTCAGTGGCCCAGAACTTGATCTTAAGCTTCAGTCGCCAAACCATGAATACATGTTGTAACTTTACACATTTGACTGACTCTTTTTTCTACGAGGGGATTAAAGCTCTTCTGCTCAAAATTATTCATGTGCATACATCTGCATGTTGCAGTTTGAAATCCACAAATATAATGCGACACAGCAGGCCTTTCCAGATCCCCAGCATTTAAAAGGCTGCTCTTCGTATGTTGGCTTCTCTCACTACTTTCTTCTTTTGTTTGTGCTGGCAATCCTGGGAGTGGAAGTCCTACACATCCAGGATTTGAAGTCTACTGCATTGAAAATAAAATACCTTAGTTATGATGAAAAAAACCTGCTTTGAGTACATGATCACTTTTTTTCCTACATAAACAAACATGTTCATTGCACTCTAGTTTTGAAGTTTAGGGAGAAGTTTAAAGCAAAAGAAAATGGCATTTTTTTACAAAGGGCTGAGCAACAGCTATCACTTCTGTTTTCTGGGGTTTTGTCACTATGCATTGCAAAAATCAAAGCAAAATGCAGAAACAACATGTTTTTCCTTTGAAAAAGAACCAATAAAATTAACATTTTTAATTTATTTCAAACTTACGGCAGAAAATTACTGTACAATTAGAATGCAAATTTCCCTCTCAGTTTCTCGCAGGAAGAACCTGATTTGCTAAAAACTATTTTTTCACAAGGCACTATACCCACATGCCTAACTACTCTGTGAAAGGATGGGCTTTAGAAGTGGAGAAGATAGTATTTATAATCCCAACTCAGTCCTTGATGCTTCATTAAGAGAATTAGCTAGTATCAGGCATAGTACTAAATAGCTTTGCCCTGGGCACTGGACTGAAATGGTCAATTTTACTCTCTGCCAAGCTAGAAATAACAAATTAGAGGCTCTAACTATATAGCAGGCAAGTGATTAGAAAATTAGGAGCATTCTGATACTTCCCCTATGAGCTGAATCATGGCACACAACATTTTCCGGTTAAAAGTAAATCTATAGAAACCACCTTGTGAAATACATCATCAGTAACTTTCAATCCAATTGTGCCTATATAATCAAAGAAATATTTCTCACTATAGGATGAATTGGTAGTATTTTGGGGAGCAAACATTACAACACCCTTTGCATCTGCAATGTGATGCAACCAGCACAGCTCTGAGTTGAATGTATGAACAAAGAAGAAATTCCTCAAACCAAAATGTTCTCTTGCCTTCCAATTTGTTTGTCAATTCATAAAGAGTTCACCTGGGTGATTATAATGATGCTAAACTTCACATTTAAGGACAAATATAAGTGGTTTTAACGAGTTTTTCTCACGCACAATCAAATGATAAGAGTTCTCTCTCAGAGCAACTGCAGAACAGGCAGCTAAATCCTTGATTACGAATTTTAGTGAGATCACAGCAATAGAGGGAACATTGAGAAAATAATATTGACAAATAATTTTCAAACATATTCAGAAATACCATTACTGAGAGTTCTTTATAGCTGTTTTTCCCAAGACTTTGGTGGCCTAGTTCACAGTTGAGCTCATCAGATTTCAATGGTTACAGTACAAGCTTGCACATACTAACAGAGGGGTTTTTCTTCACTTTAGTTACTACTTCACTGTAGTAAAGGCAAGCGTGCACTGAGACTGACAGTTGTGGAAGTGACAGCAACTCATCCATTAAGTAGGACACCATGAAATTCAGGCCCTAAAATGGTTGCTTCAGAGGATGATAGGGTTGCAAAGCACTTTAGAAGCTAGCTAATATTTTCACACGAGAATAAAATAAAAAGTGAAATTGTATTAAGGTCATGTAGTACTCTTTACCTGATGACATTGTTTTAGAAACAACTGTGGCAAAGGGAAATTCAGGCAATATATAATCTACACATATAGAGATAACGAGAAACCTGCATAAAGGTCTGTTGTTAGAAACAGAAGAACTGGAGGACAAACAGCTATTACCTGCACATGTGCAGTGCCTCATTAGTTAATGTAATGGCCAGGATTTTTTTGCCCATAAGAACAAAATTAGGTACATCTGTTCTTAACTTACTGGCAATTTCTTGCTTGAGATTTGAGCCAGTTGCATGGCCCTCATAAAGCACAATACATCTTTGATGGAAACTCCTGTGGGATGCTGTTGGCTTCAATGTCAGCTTGATCTAGGTTTTCATGCTGAGGAGTTTAACAAAACGTGGCATCATCATTCACAGACCTAGACCTGGACTGGCTGTTATTAAAAAAAATGTGCACATTAAAACCCTTTACCATCCACATTAAAAATTTCATGCTGATATCAAATTATGGGGATTACTGTGGGCAATGCTAACACTTCTTGCTGAATGATGTAAGTTTTTCCCCAAAGACCTAGTTCCCAGCATTATGTGATTGCATTAGACTTGCAGTTTTCAATAGTAAAAAGTGAACAAGCAAACATAGGGGAGAAAGTCCTGATTCTTCCACTTATGCTTTATGGGAAAATTTCAGAATATAAATGTTAAAAGGTTGTTTAAAAAATCCAGCGTTAATAAAAATGTTCCGAATATGTGTCAAACTATATATCATAAACTTGTATATTATAATATATAATACATATACATGTTTAGCATTTGGAGCCTTTCTCACAAGGGTTGGTAGGGAGTTTTTTCACTTTTTTAATTCTTGGAACTGTCAACATAGTGAGAAAGACTCAAGAAAATAGCCACACGTTGTTCTTTTGGTTATTTTCTCTACTACATCCTTCTCTTCAGTAGTTTACTTTGCATATCAGGATTTTGAAGGGGGTAGAAGACATGGGAAGGTATCTTCCCATGCAGAATAATTTCTGACATCACTTAAAAAATCCTAATTTTAGGCTCATTTTGACAAAACCACCATAGCTATTGCTTGTAATAATTTTGCTTTACCATTCATTTCTAAAGTGAAATTATGGAGATTTTAAAAGGGGTTGGGTCTGAGCAAAGATACTTTGAGAAGCAGGAACAATCAGGGTAACTCTGTAGCATCCACAGCTCTTCTTTACCAAGAAGTGGATAAGAACAGGGTCTCATCTGGTCTTCTAAGACCCCTCAAGAACTTTATGCCTTTTGAAGACACCATGATTTTTTAGTAGTATTTATGCAATGTTTAAAACAAAGGAATGCAATCTTAGCTATATATGTGCCATTGTTGATGAAATTATATTCAGAACCTAAGAGGATATTTGTACTTCAGTAGCAATTTTCTTGCTTTTTTAATTTGCTTTTCAACACTACATGAGACTCTTCAGAATTGTTTTCACCTCCCCAGGGTATGCTTTCTCTAATTATTCTGCCTAAACACTAAGATATTGTGAAGTAGACCTTTCCAAAGAGTTGAGCTCTGTCTCTCTCTTCAGCATTCATCCCTCTCTCTTTAAATAACCTGCATCCTTCTCTTTGTCTAAATGATGCTAATATAAGATCTGATTAGGACAGCATAAATAATGCACATCTAGAAATTGCAAGGAGTTGAAAGCAGCAACACCACCAGAAATGTGTTAGGAACCACAGTTAACTGCCTAAAGGCAATGTGACATTTAATGAAATGTTCCCAATATTTAACAAAATTCCCATGCTTCTGGTACAATTTGCCTGTCTACATTTCCATCATCATATCTTTTCAGGAGGTAGAAAACATGAGTTTTTAACAAGGAGTTCATATGTGTCTGTGACCCCGTATCACTGTTGCCTGAATTCTTTCTTTAGTGGCATGTTTTAGATTCTGATTAAATTTTTCCCCCTTTTCTCTTTTTTTTTTTTTTTTTTTTTTGTGTGTGTGTGTGACATCTGTTTTGCTTCAGCTGTCTGGGATAGGAAATGAGGAGCACTTTCCTAGCTGCACTGCCTGTCTTTACTCTAGCATCTATGGGTACCATTCATTTTCCAGATGAAATATTGGTTTGGAATGTTGTAAAATGATACTCCCTTTATGTTTCAAATTATTCCTACAGTGTTGGTCAGAAAAATGAAAAACACCTAATTTTGAAGCACAATCATAGGACCAGGTCACAGATGTAATTCAATGCTCTTTATATAGTGTTTTTCCCCTGGTTGTTCTAATGATGAAAGAAGTGCTGGGATTCCATGAACTTGTTTAGCAAGTGTCTTTTGTGGGTTTGTTTATTCATGAAATTGAAAAGTGAAGATGGGTGAAGCCCGTGCAAACTGATACACGACCTGATCTGGACAGGAAAAAGTCATCCTCCATGGAATCCTGGTTTATTAACAGGGATAACCTTTGTATTAAATCCTACATGAACCCCCACAGCTGGATTCCCCTGCTGCCCCAGCCTGTCTAGGACTCAGATTCCTCCTGTAAGGAATGCTCAGATCCCACTGCAGGCACACTGCATCCAGGCTCTCCTCACTGTGGAGTGTATTCTCACCTGTGATTTTCTCCACTAACGTGATAAGCCAGCTGTGTGACTGAGTCTGAAATACTACCCGGCACTTTACTATAAGAATTGCTCTAGGAAGGGGATTCAAGGCAAATTTTGCTGGGCTTACTGTTATTAAAGGAAGAAAAAAAACCCAAACCAAAACAGAGCAGGTAAATTATTTGGAATTTACACCTTCTCAGGCCGCAATAACAATATGTTTATAAAACCTCAGGGTCACAATTCCTGGAACATCAGGATACCACTCAAGATGTCTCAAAACCATTACTGATTCAAATTTTCCTCTGATTACAACTTTTCAAAATTCAAATCCCACCCACTAAGATTATTGAACATAATTTGAGAGAGACCAACAATATTGTTTTAACATTCAGGTGGTTTTTTATGTGGGACAACTGAGAAGAGGAAGAGTGCTGGATTTGGAACCTCTTCAGAATACAGAACATTTTTAAGCTTGGGCTGTCTAAAAAATGAAGATGAATTAAAGAAAATGGAAAGTGATTTCCTGTTACCCTTGTGCAGAATTACTTGACCAACATTTTGAAAATTCTAGCATTCATAGCTGTAAAAGTCATTAACCAAATGTCCTCCAGCTTGAAGAGGTCTTGTTTCATACATCTCATCAATACTTGAGACATGAGGCAAGACTGAACTGCTGATTTTGACCCTCATTCTTGTGCCAATTTTTTCCTTATGAATTCTTAAAAACATTTGTGTATTTAACATATGAAGGAGATTAAATTGGTCACTTTTGGTCAAGGTTTGTTTCTTTTTGGTGTAGATTTTTGTTCTTTTTTTTTTCCATAATTAATATTTCAGAGCAATAGCTAAGAATGGGCATAATTTTTCCAAGAAGGCAAGTTTGAAAGGTTGAGGCAAATGAAAAAAGAAGGCTTGGAACAGCAGTTCTACCTTAAAGGTAATTAGTTTTCTTCATTTGTTTCATCTGCGTTTCATCTGAGGTCTGAAAGCTTCATCGATATTATTGCATGCTCTATGCTGGTGCTTATCCCAATGGCTAAGATAAGTTAAAACCAGCATTTACATATTTTTTTTTATTAGTAAGCAAAATAAATGCTAAGTTCAAGCCTCTGGATGCTGGCTGGCCTCTCTAAGTGTGAGACAGGAACTGGCCCCTCTGCCACTGGAGCTTCAGCCAATGCATTTTGCCCTCTCCCATCCCAGGACAAACCATGGTTGCTCTTTGTCTTGTGGCTGCACCAGATCTCATTAGGCTCGCTTACTTCATGGTTGTTGAAGAAAATGATGACAAGGACAGGACTGAAAGACAGTGGTCACTGAGGCCTGGCTTGGTTTGCTGAACTATATCTACATCATGACACCTCCATGGGAACCTACACCTCCCACCCTTGTGACAGGAAGATGAGGAATTACCCACCTGCTTATCTGAAAATTCCATGTGCTCCTTCCAGTCAAACACACTGCTCCTCCATGGCTGTGTTTAGGTAAGCATGAACACAGCTGTACCCTGAGGCAGATAATTTTTAAACTGTTATGTTCAGTTCCCACTGAGATAAAACCATTTTGTTGTTGTTGTTGGCCAGTACAGAGGTATTTGAACTTGTGGGGTAAGCAGCTCTTGCTTTTTCTGTGGACTAACAGAGAACACGAGTCCTAGACCAGGCCCTGTAGTGCTTTTCGCTGCTGTGCTCACATTAAGATGGACAGAAGAAAAACTAAACAAAAGAGAAAACTTTTCCATATCTATTGTTTTAAGGGATCAGAATCAGACTTTTTCCTGGTGTCCATGTGTATCAATGGAAAGAATGTGACAAGGCTGCAGGCTGTCCCCCCCTTCTCCTCCCAGTTTCCATTTAAAGGCCCAATATTTTTGAGAAGAGCAAATCTGTTTCCTGTTTCCTGCACAATAGGGATGCAACTTTTAGCTTCAGGGAACAAAAAAAGCTCACAACAAACCCTAACAACTGAAAGAAAAGTGCATAAGTTCATGAAATAACCTTCCGCACAAGAGACTGCAGAAACTAGAAAATTCAATAGGAGACACACAGTGCAGTAGAATTTACCAGATGTGAGGTTAATATAGCAGGAGTCAGAGGACTTGCAGGTCCATTCTTTGTTTCTAGCAGTTATTTCCTGGGTGCCTTTGAGTAATAGAAAGAAGCCTCTCTTTATCTGTCTGTGGTGTGTTCAGCACCTGGATCTGAAAATCACACACATTTTGTGTTTCCATTTGTCAATTCATATTCCCTGTTCCTTATAGCAAGTACTTTTTTCTTTCTTCTTTTGTAAAAACCCAAGGAAGGCATTGGTAAGACCTAAATAATGGTCCTAAACGCAAGGATCCAACCCTGATAACCTTGCTCTAACCTCAGAGTTGACCCTGGTTTGAGTGCAAGACTGGATCAGATGTCCCCACCAACATAAATTAGCCTACATTTGTATTATACAATCTGTATATATGCATATAATGTTATATGATAAACACAAATTGTTTCTGTAATCTAATGACAAAAAATAGCAAAGACCTGCAAAAAATCTCAAATTGGTTAGGAAAAAAGGGCAGCAGCAACAGGAAGGTTCAATATGTCTGGGTAGGACCAAAGTTCAGATCTGAGACAAAACTAGAGGTGGTCATCATAGTCTGGAAGCAGAAGGTTAATTTCTCACACCAGAAAGTTTCATTTCCTCAAGACACACGTAGTAAGAAAGATTCTAAAGCAGAGAAACTAACTTTGGCCAATGACAATGAAGTTTCTGAATTATCCACTGTTCCCAAGTCCTTGGATCCAAGACCTTCATAGAACCACTGAATCATTTAGGTTGGAAAAGACCTTTAAGACCAAGCCCAACCATTAACCACAAGTCCACCACTAAACCACATCACTAAACGCCACATCTACACGGTTTTTAAATACCTCCAGGGACAGCAACTCAACCACTTCCCAGGACAGCCTGTTCCAGTGCTTTTCAACCCTTTTGGTGAGACTTTTCTTAAAAGAGATTTTTCTTGTATCCAATCTAAACCTCACCTGGCACGACTTAAGGCCATTCCCTCTTTTACCATCACGTGTTACCTGGGAGAAGAGGCCAACCCTCACATTGCTATCACTTTCTTTCAGGTGGTTGTAGAGAGCCATAAGGTCTCCCACGAGCCTCCTTTTTTCCAGGCTGAACAACCTCAACTCCCACAGCTGCTCCTCTTAAAACCTGTGCTCCAGAGCATTCACTGTACACATACATATGGCCATTTTTACAGATGTCTTTTTTACTGGATGACTGAGTTGAGACATTGAAAAAAGCTGTCATTTAGAAGGAGCTGTGAATCTGTATTCTAGAAATATTAATCTCAGTGTTTGTTACTAATAATAATGAAAAAAAGAAGATAATCATGTCCTGTATTGCTGTATTTTCAAAGTTGGCATACAGAAAATTACAGAAGCTTAAAAAAAAAAGAAATCTTAAACATGAGAAGGCCAGAAAGTATTGGCATTCTAAATCAGACAGTGCCTCATAATCCTAATTAGCCCTTATTCTCTTTCCCCCCCATAAGCACAAAGGTGTTTAACTTCTGGCTACAGACTGGACCTCCTTCGTTATTAAAGGGTGAAAAAAAGCCATAGATGATCTCCAGAACACTGCAATACTGAACTAGCTCTCCCATTAGGAGGTCACTTCTTAGAGATGGGCACTGTGAGTAAAAATCAGCTTGACTGCATACCCAGTGTAAGAATTTCAGGGTGACTTATGGAGTGAGACATACTGTTCACTTGGTTTTTTATTAGGGAAAACTTCAAACTACAGAAGAACCTTCAAGTGACTGGAAAGACTAACAAGAACTTTTAATAGCTGTGTTACACAGAGAAACTTCTAGTTATCCAGTGACCCCTTACTGTACAATCTCATTCCACTGGACACCACTGTTCATATCTGCCCTTTCATTATACATTTCATAAAAGGCAGAAGGGAGGAACAAGGAAAAAGGGTGAACAGCCAGAATAATAACCCCTTATATTTATATGGAGCCTCGCCTCCCATTATATTGTACTTACTTCAGGGATGATAGTGAGACCCATTAGCAAAACACAGATACTCCTGGAGCTAAGTATGTGTTCATAAATGGACTGAGAAAGACCAGAGCTTGTTAGAATATCATCAGCTCTGTCAGCGAAGAAATTTGTGTGGTACATAGATGCATTAACAAAAAGAGGTAATCATACCTTATTTCAAGAAAACACAGTCCCCACAGCCTGTTGGCTGATAATATCAGGAACAAAACCCCCAAAATCTAGACACCAAACACTAATCTGAATCACCTAACACCATTTTTCACTCAAGGTCGTTCAGGTTGGATGAGCTCTGGGATCCAAAATATTCAGAACTACATTTTTAATTTTATTCTTTCCTTTTAAAGTCACTTCTTCATTCTCCTATCACCTTTAAAAAAGTCATCCAAATAACAACAAAATAGATTCCACCTACTCTGTGCCCTCCATGTTTTTTCCAGCTTAACAGAACTTCCTCCTGAGCAGGTCTACACCCATCCTTGTGTGAGAAGCCTCCTCCTTCCCTCTAATTTTTGCAGAAGTCTTCATCCAAAAGCTGAAAGCTCTGTGGCTTCCTGTCAAGGTGTTATGTGCTTTGGGAGTGTAGACCAATGGAGGCTGCAGTCAGAAGTCCTTCTGACAGTCAGTCCTACTGATTTTTGTTAGTTCCCTGATAGCAAACTTCTTATAGGTGTTAACCAAGCAGTGCTTCATTCCCCTGGCTTCCTGTCATCTACAAATTGTCCATTTGAGTTAACATCCAGCAGCCAACTCCTGTTTCTTATCCATGGGAAACAAATCCTTTATTTTTCTGGGTCTTGGAACTCACAGCTCACCTTTAATACCTGCGGGACTCCTTGCCTTACTGAATGAGAGCTGCAGAATCCATGCACTTGACACACTAATACTTTAACTCCACACTCTCATAACAACAGTTCCTGGCAAACACACACTCACACATCCCTGGTGCCAATTAAGATTGTGGGTAGATGGGGCAGAAGCAGAGAGAGTCCATCTCTAAAGGTTTTCTTGTGCTGCTGTGAACTAATACAGCTGCAAATACAATACTCATGTATCAATATCAAGCCTTGAATGTGAAAATATGAGATCTAACACCTTGAAACTGTGGGACTCCTTCCAATATTTACCTATTTTTAAACTTAACAACCTTGGCAACATGTCTTACAAGCATCACTACCTAGTTTAAAAGGTCCCTTGTTAGAGAGAACCACATTTTAACTGCAGGGAAATACTGAAATCACTTGGCTGCACTGAAGCTGCAGGGTTTTAGGGGGAGAAAAGTTTCAAAGCAAATCATTCCTGTCAGGATTGGGGTTTTTTCCTCCCAAGAATGGGTTTTTGTTTTTTTTCATTGTAGTTACATTCCTACTATGAAAGCTTTAGCTTTTTTAAAGAAATATTATTACATTTCATATGTAAAGAAAGATTGCGTGAAAAGGGGAATACTTTCCTCACTTAAGGAAGTATATTAGCCTATGAGATAGACATTTAAATGTGTGTGTGTATGTATGTATGTGCATATATAGTTATGAATTTCACTGGCCCTATTAAAGAATTTTGTAGGGAAAGTTGGCAAGAAACCAGCCCTGTGTTAGAAACAGTTAACAGAGCTGAAAGGCTGAGTAACAAGGGCAAATTACAGTGGATGAGAAAAGAGCAGTTGGACTCTCTTCAGAACTACATGCATGTGTAAGGCCACACACATTCAAGAATTTGGGGTGCAAACCCAGTAGGATGCAAAGCTGTTTTCTCATTTTTTCAGATGCACCACTGAGCAGCTCTGCCTGCAGGTGGTGGAACACCTCCAGAGGTTGCTGTGGGGGCAGCCCCAAGCACATCAAAAAGCACCTCTTCTCCACAGACATTTCCAGAGAGCAGCTGGCTGCCATTTGGTGCAGCTGGTGACTGTGAAGGACCCCAGAGGAGTCAGTGCTTTGTACCACACGGCTTATGGACGTCAAAGCAGGGCTTGGTAGTTGCTCCTTGCTGTGCAGTGTAACTCATGACTAGGCTACATCCTCGTCCAGCTCCAGCTAGTCATGCACAGGCAGAACAGTTGGTCTTTTTAGCACTATTCTTATTAATTATAATAATATTCCTAGGCTCTCTGAGACAGGAGGAAAAGGGAGCTTAAGACATCCTTTAAAAGAGACAAGCACACAGCTGGCTGCTGGCAACAGCAGTGAGCATCAAAGGGCTTGGAGTGGAGGAGGGAGCCAGAACCATGTGTGAGGGAGGTGCTTTGGGGGCAGGCACTGTCCCAGAGAGACAGCACAAAGGAAACATCACAAAATGATTCAGGAATACAATTTCAGGGTGGGACAGCAGAGGCAAGGGAGCTGTTGGGAAATACTGACTTGCACAGAAGAGAGGTCACAAAACTTTTGTGTCAGAAATGGCACAGAAACTCCTGAGTGAGGCAGGGAGGGGAACTGCTGAAGACAAGAAAGCGAGCAATGGCCATGACATTCTCAAGAATTCTTCAATCAGACACAGCTGGGCAGGAGCTAACAGAGTCATTATATGCTCATGGGTTAGTCCTGAGATAATAGTCTCTTGCACTGGAGAAACTCTCCTGAGATGCATAGCTAAGATCCTGAGGTGACCTATAAGCCTGTGTTACAGTCCTGCTAATCCCTGCTGGATCCCTCCTGCACACACTGAATACTGTGCTGACAATCTGTGTTTACTAAGGGACAGAAAAGATTTTCCTGGAAATATTAAAGGTATCATTAACCTTTTTCTTTACCATGACCTTGAAGTTGATTTATCCAGAGGCTTAACACTCCCTTCTCTACACTATCATACACACATATGCAGAATTTTGACCCCTGGATCCCTTTCCTCCACTCCCCCTAACTCTTCACAACTTCCAAGTCCCGCCACTTTCCACTCTGCCAGAAGCAGCAACCCAGCTCTGCTGGCAAATGACACAAAGAAACTCAGCCCAGCCAAGGCATGCGCTTCTTCACTTTTATTCTGTACATTTCCACACAAGTCACAATACAGAAAAAGTGTCCAAAAGGAACAGTAACCAGCTCTTTCACTGTATACATATTTCTTTCTTCCCCCAGTTTAAAATCTCCTTAGATAGGCGACACAGTGATCAAGATACTTGGTATAAATAGGAAATGCAAGAAAATCATGGAAGAAAATACTTTCTTACTTTGTTACAAAAAACCCCCTCCTCCTTCTCATATTCCCCCTCACTGATGATTACCTGTGCCTTGATTCTCTGTTAAACATATATCCTCAGTTCATGGGTACTGCTGCGTGCTTCAGATTCCTTTGCCAGGTGGCAGCCTCAAGATGTTCCAGCGCATTATGCATGGGGTCAGGTAGCATAAAAGAGCCCTTTGAGATGTTATTACAACTCCTGGAACAGATGTGGGTTCAGATAATAGGGTATGTACATATACTGGAACTCTGGATGCCTATGAAATGTTGACTAAAAATGCACGTTATTTGAATTTACTGCTCTGTTCAGGGGCCAAACACATTATGGAGTGGTTCAGATTCTGGCCTTGGTCCCATCTTGGTTGACCAGGAGTGAAATTAGTGCAGAGGAGATCAGAATCTGTCCATTGTCCTTTCTCCACAATCTCCAGGAAGCACCACTATAGATAGAGGTATATATATATATACCTAGCCTGATGGAACTCAGCCTTTCCATGAAGAGTGTGTTCATCACCATCCCACTCCTTCCTAGCCTTCTTCCTTTTTGCACGAGAAACTTCCAGTTCCCTAAATCTTTGCTAACTCTTGTCCTTGTTCTTTACCCGTTTTCATCTCCCATTTGCCAGGTGGCCAGAGGAGATGTTAACATGAAGGCCAGAGAATCTGTTCCCTCAAATGTTTCTCTTCATTCCCCAAAAACCTTTTGCATCAACAAACTGAAGTGGTGATTTCTGGACTCTTAGGCAGTAATTCTGTCATACCAACAGAATAGAGAGATGACAGAAAGTTATTTCTGAGATGGGCACTCCCAAAGGAAAAATTCTGTGCTCAATCAACTCAATATGATGGAATAAAGCTGCTCTAAAATTCAGCAAAATACTCTTCTCTGAAGAGAGAAAAACCACCTGAAAGCTTTCATTGACTTGAAATATCACCTGAGTTACAACTTTTAATGCAAGATAGCACAAACATGGAAATCAAGCATGAGAAGTGCAAAATAGCTCGTTAGAAAATTGTCATTCTCCAGCACCCTTTACTATCTCGACTTAAACCAGTTAAACTAAAAAGCATGGGAGAGGGCTACTCTCACTCTCTCAAAAAAAGGCTCCAGAAGAAGCAGGATGCCATAGAGGAGTAACATTACAAGACACACCAAAAAAAGAAAAATAAAACAAAACAAAAAACAAAACCACAAAAAAACAAACAACAAAAAAAATAAAAACCAAACAATTCAAAAATAGTTAATATACAGCAGATTTTGGGCTCATAACACAAAGCACCTTACCTGTCTGTGTATGGGGAGGTGATATTATCCCCATTTTACAGATAAGAAAACTGAGGCACAATAAGGCTGAATGACTTACCCAAAATGACTCAATGGAAGTGGCAGGAATACAATCTCAAACCCTTGATTTGCTACTTTTGGCCCTATTTCTTTGACCACAGTACGACCAGAGAGAATTCTGATAAATTCTGAAAGCAAATACTTCCCTTTTCTGTGACACAACCATGTGGCACAGTTAGACTTGTAAACTATCATAAGACAGAAGCATACCATTAAACCAAGTGATTATTTTTTGCATAATCTTCGTTTTGCAATGAAACAACAGGTCCAGTCTTGCTGGAAATAAAACCTCACCGAGCTAACTGTGACGGTCTCATAAACCAAGCTCGGTCTTTACGTAAAATCGCATTTTCATTAGCACAAAACTGCAGCTTGAGGAGTGTTTCTGTCCATGGGAAAATCATGTTTTCCCCTATAACACCTTGGTTTTTCCCAGTGCAAGGCTGCAAAACCACACCTGTTCTAAACGCTGTGCAGAAGCAAAGTAGCAATAGCAGTGGCACAAAGGTAGGCCTGTAGTTTGTAGCAAAATATTCTGCTCACTGACTCGGAGAGGACACTGAAACCTCCACGGACTGCCAGAAGGTTTGTGTGGGAGCTGCAGAACACAAGTCCTCAGCTTGATCACTGGCTAGACTTTCAAAAATCTTCCAAAAGCCTCCTGCTTCCAAAAAGCTGTCTGCATCCAAAATGACTGGCACAGGGTTTGCAACAGAAAATAATATGGGCAGAAGAAAAATAACCTTCATTTCCCACTGTGAAAGCACATTTCACCTTGAGGACGTTTCTACAGAGAAATGTTGGCAGTCGTATTCCATATTCCCCTCCCCAGTGCACTGCACCCTGGTGGGTCAGTGGCCAAAGCTGGCAGCTCCTAAGTCCATTTTGAAAGGGATTTTAACTCTTGGTTGTTTCACTTTCCAATAGAGTTACAGGACACAGAGCACATGTAACACACGGTGTGAGGGCAGCTAGATGGCACCCATTACAAAGGACATTCTCAGGATGATTGCTGTAGGAAGACACAGGCAGGAATCCCTGTCCTGAGGCACCAGGAACAGAATCAAAAAGAGCTTGGAAGAGCCCTTAGGAAGGAAGTGAGCTCCTGCAGGCTTGCTGATGTCCTTATGTATTTTACACTCTACCTGGCACTGGTGGGGTGTCTGGAATAGGTACCTTCAAAGAGTTGTTACTTTTGCCAGGAGGGTGAGAGATGGATCCTTCTGCACATAAGGCATCCCCTGCTTTCCCTTTGCCCAGCTCTGTGAGGTGCAACAGCAAGCTAGGGAAGAGACAAAGCTCCCAAGAGCTACTTAGTGCTTTGAAGGCTCAGTCACTTCTTTTCTTTTCTCCCAAAGCTGTTGTGTGATCAAAGGAGGCAGATGGAAGAGAATCTCTCTGCAGTGACATGTAAACGGAACAAAAAATCCTGATAAGCCCCTGCCATCTCCCTGTGATTTTTGTGAGATACATGCTGAGCAGAAAACTGTACAGTAGCAAAGCCAGCCATTTTGCAGGCGAGACCAGCACACTCACTTGCCAGTTGGAAGCAGCTGCCTCTTCCTGCAAGCACATCATGGAGCAACACAACTACATTTGCCCAGACAGAGATCATTTAACAGGAAAATCACAAAGGGAAGAAACATGAGAGTAGACAGAAAAAAATATACATAAGAATTTTCCTTATTCATATTAAGACTAAGTCTGGAAAGGCTGAAATCAAGCCTGCAGGTATGAAAAACCCAAGTCCATCACACTTCCCATCTGTTTAATCCTGAGATTACAACTCGGGCATTACAACTGCCCTCAGAGGAGCCTTTAGTACTGCACAACCAACTCATTCCTAGTACAGAGAATTTCAACATTCCCTACCCATGTTTGTACATGGTCAGAGGAGATCCAACCATCTGTGACTGGTCAAGCAGAAGCGTCCCAAGGGGTAAGCACATGGGCAGGATTTTGATCTTTCCAGTCAAAAAATGAAGGTAGGATGAGCTAAGGAAAGAAGAAGTGATGAAAGATTAAAGACTTCAGTACAGAAACTCTAAAGAGGAGGGGGGGAGGAAGGAAAAGCAAAGAGCACTGAAGAATATTTAAAATCAAATTTAAATAATATTATGTTCTAGTTCCTTCCTGCCATTAGCTGCAGCAAGATCACTTTTTTTCTTAGCTTTGACAGGAATGTACTCCTCCCATATACCATGCAGATAATGAGAGTATTACAATAATTGCAAGATCACAAACAACCACAACTGCACCTATCTTCTATTAAAACAGGCACATCAGCAGACTTCTCATTCTGATGAAGGGAAAAAAAAAAATAGTCCTGGAAAAGGGCTGAAGCAGGGGACAGGAGAGGAAATACAACTATTCACTTTGTGACCTACAACAATCATTTATCTTGATGTGGCATTGCTTCCATTCATTTGGAAGGAAAACCTCCAGCATGGCTGAGGAGCAGGGAGGGATGTCCTTGCACACCTTAGGGCTCGTGTCTCACTTCAAAAAGCCTCAAGCTTTGCCAACAGAAGGGTGTCCCCCGCCAGACTGTGTGGTGATCTCTATAGGGGCAGGAATACCTCTGCACCTGGGTGACAAGTGTTGAACACAGTGAGCCCCCACCTCACTATTACAATTAGATATATCCAATTATGATACATAATTACTCATTACAGTGTTATTCAAGAGGTAGCACTGCAACTCCCTATCTAGAAAAGAGCAGTGCATGTGGAAGCCATTCTGTAGGATTCCCCATTCCCAGGGGCCAGCTTAACTTTGCTTTTCTAATTTTGTCATCTTTCATTTTTTATGTGAATGTCACACAGGAAAAACAGCCCTAGAAAAGTGCGACTACTTATTAAAGCCTAATTAGCCGAGTATAAATCACTCATGTCTGCTGCATCAGACTCAAGAGCTTCTTGAGTTCTTCTCCATACCTACAAACCGGATTTGTACAGTTCCTAGACAGGATTTGGATTCCTGAATATGTATAGGAACAGAGATTACCTTCTACTTCTTGACCACAGGTTGAGGAAAAGAGTGGAAATTGAAGATCACTAAGGCAGCTGGAATGAGAGGGCCATTTTTCTCATTAAAATGAAGTGCACACTAAGAAATGAATTGCACGGGGTTCGTGCGTTAGCAGTTCGTTAATTGCAGCAGCCCTTGCCGCACCAGAGCGTTGGATTGCTACCTGCACACTTCACTGAGTGCTGGCTTACACATCAAGCAGCCTCCCAGACAGGGACTAATTGAAGAGCCAGGTGTGGCACTTCACCAGCAAAAGGAGGCTGGCTCGAGATGAAGCAATTACATACGTAGTATTATATTGCTCAAAGAAATAGTGCTTTATTTCTTGCATGTCAAAATGCTGCAGCTCCTATATATTTTGCATATGAATGCTGAGGCTGTTAAAATACTGGTGAACTCTGAAATAGCATTCCCAAATCAGGGTTCCGATTCTAGTGGATGAGGACAGCAAAATAGAAACAAATTTTTTAAGAAAGCAGGTTTTTCGCTTTTTGGGGCATTCACCTACCTTTATGTGCCTGTCAAGAGAATTACTGCTTTCTTAGATTCCCCAAATCTCTGACATGTAGGAGATCTAACAGCATAAGCTGACTGTTTTAACAGGGCTTAGCCTCAAGTTATTTCCTGAAATATAGATGTGTTAATATTGAAACAAATGTTTTTGTTGCAAGGCATCCCCCTGCTCAGACTTTAGAAGCCACGATGTGCTACATCAGAATGAGGGGATTTTAAAATGAGCTGCCTGTCTTCCCCACTCTCTGGGTAACTAGATACATGTGTACTGCATAGGAGAGATTGGGTTTTTGTCTTTTTGGTTCTTTTTTTTTCATAAAATCAGTCAGGGAAACAAGAAACTGCTGCTGAGACTGGAATGTGGCACCTTATAAATAAGGCAGGAGACAAGATGCACTCTGATGGCTGAATACAGTAAGGTTATTCAGCTCTAAGCCTGCCTAATCACTGAAGTCAAATGTAATGAATTTACTGGTGTGATCAAGGCCCAAGGGAGGGAATTTTCCCCTTTTGCACAAATGGCACCATACGCGGGCCAGGAAATTCCTCGGCCAAGGTAGGGGGTGTTGCTCCAGTGCACATGTACAGGGGATGAGAGAACGGCACTCTCTGTGGGCACCACCACAGGCAGTGGTGCTGGAAACACACCGGGGAGGGGAAGTCCCTGAGCTCTGGTACCTGCAGGGAATCTCAGGCAGGCAGTCCAGAGAACTCAGGTGCCATGGCAGAACCTGGAGTAAAAGCGGCCATGGTCACTTTGACTACTGGGTAATCCACTCCTCCCAAGCTTTTACAAAGAATTAGAAGTGAGAAACTGCCCAAGCTCTTGGCTTTGGGCAGCCCAAGCCAAGTGCTGAGCTGCTGCAATTTGTCTCTGTTGGTACCTCTTGGCAAAGGCTGAGACTTCCCAACTCCTCTATAGATTCTGTTCACCCCAACAGCTGGGTGCAGGGTTGGGTTACAGCTCCTCTCGAGGCATTTCCAGGGATGCAGTCATGAGCTGCATCCTGCCCTTACAAAGGGGGAGTGAAAACACTGAAGCTCAAGACACATCCTCCACACTAAATTCTGGTATTCATCAGTATGCCAGCAAGTAACTTTCAGCACATTACTGAGTTGCCATTGCAATCAACAGATTTTGGCAGGCAGATCATGGAATTTAAGGCTGTAGCAATCCATTGCTAAGAAAAATAGCAGCTTTCTTTTTTTTAAGAAAGCAAGATGAGAAGATGAGTACACAGTGAGCACTGTAATACTGTGTCTTATAGCTTCACATGCATCCAGAAAGGCACAGGAATATAAGCTGTTTCCAGGACTGCTGAAATGTCCAAAGATACTCACATTTGATGCTTTAGACTAATTAGGAAGCTAATAATGTAATGTCACTCTGGCTTAGATTCACGGAGGAAAAGAAAGAGAGGAAATATCTTATGAATGGAAATGAATAGGTAAAATGGAGGTCAAAATGTTACTTTTTGCAAGCTCATAAACAAGTCTTATAGAATACTTCTCTATAGATGTTAATTTGGTGCAAAAGAAGAAGAAAGTGAGGCAAGGAAAATGACACACCTCAAATGGATCAGCACAAGGAACTGCTTTTTTCTCAGAGAACATAGAGCACAAGGAGGGAATTTCCTTGGAGATTTTTCAAGGCATTTAAATTTCCAGCATGCTCATACCTTTGTTGAGTACCATTAAACTCCAAGAAAACTTGAGGCTACTGATGTGTCTTGCCCATTTCATACCCCAGACACAGATCATGTCAACATGCTTTTGTCATCCTGGAAGGGTCAACACACATACATGTCCCATAGAAGGCCTCTGGGATGGCTGAAAGGAAAATAGCCACCTTCTAGATGAATTTGTGTTAGAAACTTTCACTACCATGCATTTCATTGTCACAGCAAAGACAAAAATGAGCCAAAGAGGCCATGAAATATGACTGAAACAAACCTCCTACAGCCACACCTCCAGAAAAACCATGTGCCCCATCTATTCTTACACAACAGCACCAGCTCAGCAAATACACCTGGGAAGATCAGTGGCAACAAAACATCAATTTTGTACTATTTTCTTTGTCTAGGGTTCTTCTGTATGACAGTCCTCATGTAGAAGGGGACATCTCATGTAGACTGAATCCAGGCTACAGCATCATGAGTTGAAACTGAGCAATTCTACTGCTGCTGGGGAAAAGCAAAAATGACAGGTCTCAGTAAAAACACCTACAGACAACTTAAAGTGCTAAAACACAGACAAGCAAGCCACCACATGAAGTGGTGAAAGAGCCACTGGAGTCTGACACCTGTTTTGTAACAGGCACAATTTACCTTCAGCCCCAATTTTACATAAGCAAAACTCACATCTCACAGTATTGAGGGATGCCCAGAGAAGTTGTGGATGACCTATCCCTGGAAGAGTTCAAGGTCAGCTTAGATGGAGCCCTGAGCAGCCTGGTCTAGTGCAAGGTGTTCCTGTCCATTGCCATTCTATGCTATAATAAGTGAAAAATGTATGACATCATCATGCTTTGAATAACACATAAAAGATACCTCTAGCATTGAAACATGAAATAATAAGAGTAATTGATGCTATTAAATTACAAAATTAAGTTTATTTTATCAACATTATAAATACTTTCTTTCCCTCCATTTAACTCCAAAATGAGATAGTAAAACCAGTACAATGGAACAATTCAGGAGCTCCTCAGTTCTACTGAAAAAGGTTCCCTTTAATAACAAATTAAAATGGAAAATGACGTTTTGTCAGTCCAGCAATCTCAGTAGCTGAGCATCCTCAGGTACTTTGTCATTCAAATGGCACAATTTTAAGTGTGTTCGCATATGTATGTGTGCACCTATATACATGCATACTGCTATTTATAAATATACATATATATAGTAATATACACACATTAACAGACACAGCCGCTGAGCAGACACTTAGAGTAAATCAAAATGCTTTACGTGTAATTTAAGTGGACTCCCAGCTGCCCACTGGAATTTGGGCCCTGCCCAGTGCAGGCACAATTGTACTGTACTAATCTAGACTCCAGGTGCTCCAGAGATTCAATGCCTATGTGTCACCTTTAACTGCTGCAGAGTCTGCCTGCCTCTGGTAATCCCATCACACTTGAAAAAGGATAAGGAACAGTTCTGCAGCATCCTGGTCCCAAGCTGCCCTCAGTGAACCTGGTATTCCTTTCCATGCCTGAGACATTGTAGAAAACAATAGACACGCTCTGTCACCTACAAATACAAAACGTCACCAGTATCTAGTGCATCATGTGTGCAGTGCTTTGGGACACCTTGAACATCAAAGGCACTACATCCAGCCAGTTCCTGCTCCCCCTGTGCTGAGGGCTATTTTTATCATACAGTAGCTGTCTCCTGCTGAGCACACAGCACAGGCAGCTTTCCAGAGACACAATAGGCTCACTCTGATCATATCATCCAGCTTCCAGGGGAAAAGGCAAGCCACGCTCTCTCGTGTGCTCTGAGTTCCTCTGAGCAGTCCAAATGGCACAAAATTGCTCGGGAAGTCTGCCCATCCTGACAAGCTGCTCCAGATCCAGCCACAGCTGCAGGCACCTCCTGTGTACCAGGGATGGGCTGACAAGGCGAGGACCAGACCCAGCTCCCTTATCATAATCCACATGTGGCCTCTGGAGGCTACCTGTGGTTAAAGCAAGCCTTTACTGCTCCACTTGCTTCATGGGACTAAATGACCAGGAAGCTGTCACAGGCTCAGTGACCATACTCAGCTTGGCCTCAGCACAGGACAGAGCCAAGCTCCTGTGTCATTGAAACTTCCTCCATTTCTCACGTCAGTAAAACAAACCAAAAGGTTAAAGTGATAGTAACATAATTCTTACTTTCATCAAACATATAGAAATATTACAGTAATGTCTTTTCTCACAGCTGGGAGATGAAGCAAGGCCTACCATGAAACCACAGTGTGAGGATCTTTCCTTGTGGAAATATCACATAAACCAAAACTACATTCTTATTTTTTATTTTAGCAGTTGCCAAATTCTGTTCTAATATATACACATACTTATTTTCTCCACAAGCCCGTGGATAATTATCAAGGGACGTAATTTGGCTTTCATATTTTATTTTTTTAAATGAGAAAGGTAAAGACAGAAAATAAGACAAAATACATTTCATGTCGCCATTGATCTATAGATTACAAATATATATAGTTTCCTTCCAGAGGAAGAAATACTAAAGAAATATTTTGCCCATATCAAATGAACTTTTGAAAAGAGGAGAAAACAATTTAAAATATATTTTTTAGCTCCCCCCTCCCTACCATAACAATCATGTGTGGTTAAAAAAAAAAAAAGAAAGAAAGAAAAATTGCATTCATTTGATTTCCTCCACTTCTACCAAAGAAGAAAAACTTATCTGGATAATGACCTGAGTTATTTTCATGGTTTCCAAATGTATGTAACCCTGATGATCACCATCTATCAGAGAGCTACCTCTAGCAAGGCATGTGAAAACAAACACTGATGGATCTTTCGAATCAAACAACAAAGCAAAATTCAAAAATGTATTGCAAGAATTATGCCAAAAGTCAGCCATGAGCGTCTTCATGGGAACTGGTCTGACAAAGTAGGAGTGGAAGCTCTGCTATTTTGTCAGCTATCGGTAGGAATTGGAAACCAAAAGGTAAAACATTTTGTTTATGCCTGGATATTTGTTTGCTTTCTCTTCTTTTATGGTTGTAAGACAGAGAACAGATGAGTACAGAAGACACAGCTGGCCTTTACAGCAGCTAAGCTTTACATTTCAAACCTATTGTGGGTTACAAGGCAAAGAGCTGCTGCTTGTCCTTCTCCAGGGGGACAGACTCCCCAAAACTTTGTTCCCTTGAAAAATCAGATCGTTTACAGGTTCAGTCAAAAAGGTTTTCCCATTCCCAATGCCACCAGGCCAGTGCCCATTTGTTTGCTGGCAGCAGCAAGCCCAGGCTGGCTGCTGATAGTCCAGGTCTCCTTCATCCCTCTGGCTGTACTGCAAAGGGGACTAGGTCAGCAAGTCAGCCCATCAGAATTCCCAGAGTCTTGCACAAATCTCTCCCCAGTGGAAAACCCATCTTTTCAGAGGTAAAGAACAGCTATCAACTTCTAGGGAGGCCTAAAACCTGAGCAGAACTGGGTCAGTCATTACGGGCACAAAAGCGGTATGAGAAACCTTCCTGGTGACTTTCTGCTCTGCCATTCAGCATGGTATATCCCATATACCTCCTTTCCATACAAATGCCTGTCTCACAAGGATACCATAACCATATGCCCAGCAACAATGAGGTTGGGTTTTGTCACTGCTGTAAATCTAACTCTGCCCCACACCCTGGAAACAAGGCAATATGCAGCATCCTCTCCAAAAGCAAGGAAACTCCGTGGTGCTGAGTACTGACAACACAGCTTCCAAGAGGATGGCAAGGGAGGGAATGTAGCTGGTAAAAACACTGGATATTTCTTAAGGGCATCCAGAGCTCCTCAAATATTTTGCTACTGCCTGACCATTGGTGAAGACAATACAGAGATAACAGGTAATATTTAACTGATGAGAAGTGAGGGGAACAGGAGAATAAAAGCAATTCAGGAAACTGTAAGGATGGAGGAGGGCCTGGTTGGGTGGCTTAATGTCCCAGTTAGTTTGGAGTTTTGTTCCCCCACACCCTCTTTACTCTTTCCTCTTTTTTTTTTTAAACAAATTGTACAGATGAACATGGGAGAAGTTCATGCTACTTGCTGGAAGCAATAAAGGTAAATTTTTGTGGCCTATGGATTCCACAGACCTTTGAGTGTCCCACCTCATCCATCATGGGCTAACTTATGGAACATAACTGTTCCATGGCAAGACTCAGTAGCCCTTAGAAACTGGTGGCATGTCCTCAGGTATTTTCCTCGAGAGTGAGAGACACGGTGATTGCATCAGTTTCTTCCTCACATGATGCCCGAGTGCCTCAGGTGCAGTCTCGAGATTTCCAGGAATCCTCTTGGACATTTTCAGACATCAGACTGCTGTCTCTAGATCCTCGTGGGAAACCATTTGATAGTTTTGTCGACTCTCCAGGTAGGAGGCCAGATCCGGATCACCAGCCTGCTGAGCCCTGTCACGAGGGGTCTTACCCTATAATAAGAAACATGAAGAGAAGGTCTTGTGCTAACATGTTTAGAGCAACAGATGATTTCTAGGCAGAAGACAATTAACAAGTCAGAAGTCACTTGTCTGGATTTCATCTGTTTTTGAAAGCTTTTTGCAACATACAATTCTATCATCTGAACAAATCATAGAATCATAGATGATTTATCTTCCCACTATAGGCTACCTCATAGAGCCCCAGAAGGTAGGAATTAGTTTTGATTGCCTGGCTGCAGCAAGGGTGCTTCTGAATCTGAAGCCCAGAGAACCAACCCACTCTCAGCTGCTGACCACAGGGTGCTTGTGCTCAGAAACTCCAGAGAGGCAGCTTCTGGATCATGTTCCTAAGCAATCAGACTGTTGCAATGACGGAATATTCCTTGGATTTAATTTTTCCCAGACTTCTTTCTCAGTCAAGCTTACACCAAGAGAGTGCTGTGGTTAGTGTCACATCAGTGAGCATAGGGGCAAGCCAGGGCAAAAGAAGATAGTTAGCCATCCTCACAAAGCAAGTCAGCCACAATAATCAAGCCTCACTGATGCTGTGCAATCAGAAACCAAGGCTCCTGCAGGTGGTCCTTGCCCACAGGCCTCTCTTTTGACCACACAGGAGGAGGATACTGCTGTGCCATGGAGATGTCTCATTCACACCCAGTGCACCAAATAGCTGGAGGCCAGGCTCTCACTATGGTGATAGTGACCCATGTAGGGGAGTGAACTGAAGTCTCTTGTACTTGTTTAAATCAATACAGTTTTCCCTATAAAAATAGCTTGCTTAAGAGGAGCTGCCCTTGGCACACACAAGGAAGCCTCAGTCATGCAAACAGCAGGGACGGATGCTGATGGGTCTCGCTTGGCTGCAGGGGTTTATAGCAGTTGATGGAGCTGCATTACCTTGGAGTCTGTCTTTCTCAGAGAGGCTCCCGCATCCACCAGGAGCTGGCAGACGGCGCGGTGGCGCTGGCAGGCTGCCTTATGTAATGCTGTCTCACCCCTAGACCAAAGTACAGAAACCAGCAGTGAGACACATCACACCAATGTACATTTACGAAGTATGAGCTGCAGAGGATAGACACAGAAGGATGCTGCATTTCTGCGAGGTTCCCTCTTGCTGGCAGAGGTGGACTTGTGCACTCTCTCCCTTAGCATCTACATCCTTTGACTCAGTAGGAAAGCCTGCAATGCACAAATAGCAGACGAAGAACTTCTGAGGGATGGGAAAGAAACATGCACAGATTTTATGTATTCAGAGGACTGAATGTCACATTCCCATCCAACCACCAGCTCTGTTAACTGCTGAAAAGGCAAACCAGACACCTTCTTATTTCACAGGAGGCAAAACAGCAACAGGGTTTGTTTCTTCCTGCAATTTTTTTCCTCAGCCTCATTCTTGCAGTCATCCTGCAAAAATCCTGCCCATCAAAGCTATGACTGCTGCACTTGCTGCCCTGGTTCTGATATCCTGCTCTCTTGGATTTATTGAGAGCAAGAGCTATGTGTTTGTTTTTCACCACTGGACTGCTGAGCTACTGGGGAAGATTAAACACAAGCTTTTCAGAAGGGAAGACTGGGTAGTGGGAGTGCATTTGTTGCAAAGCTTCTCACTTACACTGGAGCTAAGTCTGGCAGGATTCTGAAACTGGCTGTAGTACTGAGAGTAAAGAAATCCATCTAGATTTGCCTAGGAAGAAGAGGATGTTTTCAAGTATGCTTTGAGTGGGTTGAAAAGGAGTCCTTAATACAAATATCCAACAAGCAGGGCCATTACATAACCGGTGAAATAACAAATGACAAGAAATATGTGTAGTAGGACAAATCTTGCACCTACCTACACAGAGTGCATAGAGGAATTTCAGCCCTCATCCACGACAGGGGAAGTTGAAATGTTAAGAGGCAACCTTGTAATAAATATGCTCTTGCTGCATGAGAACTAGTATCAGGATGGTATACTATCCTATTTCCCCATGAGGACCAAAAGACAAATTCATACTGCCAGTTACAGCTTGAACCTTCCCTTTTCAAGGGTTAGAGGTAGAGGAACCTTTGTAAAAGGAAGTTCATAGCTCATAGCCATGCTCACTAACACTTTATGTGGTTGTGCTACACTCCTAGATGAAAAGGACCGGGCAGTCCATCCAGCCCCTGTCATCTCTGGACTTCCCACATGCACCTTGTGCAAAAGGTCTTCTCTGTTAGCAGAGGAGGGCACTGTGGGATGAGAAATGGTAGGCTTGATCCTTGTCAGAAAGACTGCTTTTATTTCACATGTATTACACATATTTTCCAGGATTATTCATGCTTCCCTTACATACTTTTATGAAACTTTGATTATACAAGATGTAAAAACGTTGGGAATTGGAAAGGAAGGTAATTTTTTTGTTGGTTGGGTTGGGGTTTTTTTTATACCAGAACAGAGCTGATGGATGTTTTAACTACTTCAACTGCACAGGTCCTGGTCACTTGGGAGAGCTAAGGCAGAGCACCCTGGATGAATCAAGAAGGGACTGAAAAAAGGTATAGATCAAGAAAAGTAGTTTCCTGACTTCTGGAATTTACTCTTCAGGTTGGTCCCTGAAACATCAGGGAGGAGGCCTGATGGAGGCCAGAAACATCAAAACACAAAGCAAGGCTTCTATTCCTCTAGAAGGATTGAGGAATCACGGGAAGCAATAGGGAGAAAGTCCTCTGTGAAATCCAAGAAATGTTTGGTTTAGGAAAGAAATCCACATATGAGGCAGTTGGTATGTGGTTTTTAGGGGGACTTCTGTTTGTTTTTTTCGAAGAGCTGTGCCATTTTAAAATCTTTTTCCTATTTAAAAGTTTGCACTTGAAAGCCAAGAGGAGTCTGCCAGTCTAACACGCATAATGTGAAGGACAGAGTAGGTTGTACTTACGTTTCACTGTCTGCCATGTCCAGTAATTCAGATGGACCTGCAAAAGATAGTCAGGTATGTCATACAGCATTTTTCTGCATAACTAAAAGAGTATGTCTACCAGGAGAAGATTCCCAGTACAAATACATAAAAGAAGCCAAGTGAAAGCTCAGCCTGAAACAATATGTCAAACTTCAATGTAATTATTTGCTTCTTTGAGCCCTTGCACTAATAAAATTCTGAATGCACAGTCACTGCTGGAGTGTCAGCAACAGGGAGTAGCAGCCTCTAAATTATACTGGGAATGAATATTCATGGGGTTTTTTTCTTACTCTTCACCTTGCTCAATTAAGTGGTTCACATAAGTACAGTACACTGAAAATTCTGATATACTGGAAACCCTGATATATTGCAAGTTAAAATCTATTGTTGGCATTAGAGGGAAAATGTCATTAGGAAGTTGAAATTAGCCAAATTCCATCCTGAATGACATCCCTGTGCTAGTCCATTTAATAGCGTTATACAAAATGTAGATCAGGGTGGAATATTCCCAGCAGTCTTTATATTGATATGCAAATCCTGTACTCTACTGGTTAGCAATGATCAGGAAAGTAACATTAAGAAAAACAGAAGAGATTTTTGTTAAGTGGGAAAAAAATAATGCATTTATGTTAATGTCCTTTTGTCCTTGATATTCACTACAGGCAGATATTTATAGCAGCAAATTCCATCACTGAATTACAGTGATATGGGAGAGGCTAGGATCTGGATAGCATTTGAAAAAAAAAAACAAAAAACCAACTTTTCCTTTGCAGTCTGTCATATTATTCTTCTCTTCACTGCTCTGGAGTGTAGTGTTAGATGGTATAGGGCAGTCAGCAAGGGGAACGGGGAAACTTTACAAGACTTTTCCTTCCTGCACATGAATATTTCTCTTCAGCACACTGTGACTTTGAAATTCAAGAGTCCTCAAGAGCTTACAGCAAATCTCACCTGGAACTGAGGAATTTCACACTACTTGCTTACAAAGGCCTACACGCAACCTCTCTACAGTCATTTCACTCTGAGTGTGTGTCAAAACAGATCAGAGCAGCCTGTCTTTACCTCCCTGCTTTTACAATATACACATGGAGCATCACTGGGGGCTGCTGGAGCTGCAAGCAGCTCCTTCACTTCATCTTCTGTCATCACGAGAAAGGGTGGTGCTTAGTCCTTAGTGCACAGGGCATTGTGTGCCACTGCATACCTGTCATGACAGTTCCCCAAACTCAGTAGCCACTGCCAGTTATTTAATGCACCCTGGCTCTACCACCACACATCCTCATCTCCACACTTGGCAGTGGTGTGTTCTCTCCTGCCTGTCTGAAAGAAGAATCAGTCATTACCCTCGAGCTCCCAGAAGCGTGAAGAAGGATAAAGGGTGATAAGCAGAGCTTCTTGTTGAGGCAAAAAAAAAGATAATGCCTGAGAGACTAAGAACACAATTAAAAAAACACATATGAAGAAAAAGAGTCCTTTACATTTCCTAGGAGAAAATCATGTTCTCTTGAAAATAAAGGTAATTCCCCATAGCTTCCTGCAATGCCACATCCCATTGATAGGTAAGCAGGAATTGCTTGCAGTGTGTTAGAGAAGACACTGCCACCTGTTATTTCTGTTCATGGATGGAGCAAGGAAGGTTGTATTGCCAAGGTGGAACAGAGTGACAGGTCTGGCTTTATGGGACATAGAGTTACTTGCCCAGGTAAGCGGAAAAAGATGTTAAAATTTAAGTAAAGGTAGTAAAATGGAGAGTAGTTGGAAGAATATGACCTGAGAGGGAGAAGAAAGCTGGGGCAGAGTAGGTCTGGAGAGAAGCCAAGGGTGAAGGAAAACTGATCTGAAGGAGGAAGGAATAGCAGGGCTAGGACAGAGGAGCTCAGTGCTGAGGACTGTGAGGGCAGTCTGTGAGTACAGACCTGAGGAGATGACAAGTACATCCCACCTAAGTGAGAAGGGTGCTCTCCTGGATACTGTCCCAAATTCAGCATTTCATGGGAGAGCCCTGACTCCATCCGAGCCATACATAAGGGCCAGATACTGGGGTTAATAATTAGCTGCACAATGTGGTACCAGGATTGATTAATTTCATTCTCTCTGGCCTATCTTTGAAGCTGAAATGTCCCAACTCACAGCCTGAGCTGTGCCCTTTACTTCTTTATTTTATTTTCACTTGTGCTTCTCTTAAACCATCTCACGCCCTCCTCCTAATTCCCTTTCCCCTCTTTTTTGGACCTCATTTTTATATCAGTCTCCCTGGCGCTGCCAACCGACCATTCCAAATCCCCCTCTGCCCAGGGACAAAAGCTGCACAGATGTGGGAAGGGCTGGCACTGGGAAAGCTAACGGCACTGTCATCCTGACCCAGCGGGGAGGTGGCTGTTTTACTCTGGGACAAGAGGCAGAGAAAGAAAAGGGGACCAAGGCACAGAGAGAAAGAGGACAAAATAACCCAATAGAAATCCGGAAGGGAAATGCATGAGTGAGACTTCTATCAAGGAAAACAGCAGGGGGGGAAATAAAAACAAAAGATAGAAATGTGTGGAGAGGTGGAGGGAGGAAAAAAAAGAGAGAGAAAGGGAAAAAGAGACTGGGGGGCTGAAGAATGGCAGGATGGGGACGGGGGACGGGGTGGGGGGAGAAGTTTGCCTGAAAAGAGCTGAAAAGCATGACGCACCGAGAGGAAGCCCAGCTGAGATCACTCTCTTTCCTTAACATTGCCCATAGACTGTGTAGAATTATTAACTTTTTTCCCTCTCTCCTTTTGCCCTCTTTTGCTTCACCAAAGCCCTTCTCCGGTTTCTCAGAAGGCAAAGCAGCCTGAGCTGGGTATGGGAGGAGGGAAGGGAAGGAGACGCTCAAAAGCAGCTGCTCCTTCACTGAGCTCACTACAACAACAAAAAAAAATACTTTAAGTGACCATATTTCAGAGGCATTTCCAAAATATACAGCACTACACATTCTTGGAAGGCCTCTGGGCCCACAGCATAGCCCTCTCCAATGGATGTGGTTACAGCTACCCACAGGAGACCCACAGATATTAGCCCCTGCCAGTCCCGTGTCCTGTCAGTCCTTCACAGAACTGGGGAAGAAGGGTATTTACTCTAAGCAGTAATGTCAGATATTATCAACATTTCTGGATGCTTATCTGTCAAAATCCTCTTTGTTTAATAACCTGATTGAGCTTGTTATCTGGGGAACAAAACTGCATGTGCATCCTTACCTTCGAAGTGGTAGTATTTTTAAAATAACAATAACCTGGAAATTCATAACTATTTCTAGCCTTTCCCCAACTCCACCCTCTTCTTTTTTACCTGATGTGAAAATTAACAGTGGTTTTTTTTCTGCTAGTGTCTTTTAGCTCAGAATTTCCACTGTAGTATAGAGGCCAGTCAGGTTATGGGAGCATTCCTTCCTACCTGTCTGTCATGTTGCTGTAAAATCTGGTAAACTTGAAATTAAAATAGACTATGTTATACCTCATGTCTTCTAGAAAAACTAAATTGTTTTCTGCTTAGGCCCCTCACAAATGACCACTACCCTAAAACACTCTGCAAATCTAGACATACTAACAAGTGTCATACAAACGCACTCTCATTCAGTGTTGCTTTCTGATGACTATTCAAATTTGTCCCCAACACACATCTCTGTCACAACAAAATTTGCTTTCCAAAAGCCTTCTTAGAAACTTCTGAATCTGGTCAGGATGCAAATCCAGATTCGCTGATGGCTCTTAACTCTGGACTTTGCAGTGCTAAGATTAATGAAAGCATCATCTTTTTTTTACCAGAGGATGCTTTCTAGTGAAGCAAGGACATTGATGTTTGAGGACACAGAAGTGTTTAGGATGGGATGCCCTACATACCATCTGTTACATCAGAAGTTCCCACCACAAACTCCTAAGGCAGGGGTAAGCATCTTTCCTCTCTTCTGTTTAAAATTAAAATACCCTAAATGAACTATACAGTTCTTGTTTGTCTTTTGAATGTCTACAGAAGACAAGACAAAGTAAATGGAATTATTTGCATAATGTTTATAAATTATAAATTTTTCACAGCTGCCAGATAAAGACTCCAATCCAAGTTTGATACCAAATACAGATGATTTAGGAGGCCCTTTTTCTAACAGAGGTTCTTAAGCCTTCCTCAATTCTGCCTGTGTTACTCAAGCAGACAGTTAACTCTTCTCTAATGTACGCGCATTAGGACGTGATGCAGTTGCTGACTGCAGCACTAAAAAGCTGTGATTCTGATACCTACTGAGTTTGGCCTTCAGTTTCTAGCTAAGCATTTCTTACCTCAGCTACAGACAAGTTTTTAAAGCTGACCTTTCTACTAAAAGGAAAAGACATCCTGACACCTACTACATTGGTGCTTCAGCTACTATTCCAGGCTTGTGCTGGAACGCTGTGAATTATCAGGTGGCATTGCACAGCAGTCCCCCTGTGTGACTCATCTCTGCTATTTCTAATTTAAGATAGGTTATTTTCCTCCCCTTAACATCTGAAATCATTTTGATCATGATCACAGAATAAGCTTTCATATCAATGTGCCCTACATGTTTGCAGAAAGCCATCTCCACAAAGGACAGCTTTAGCATCACTACATCGTTTTCCTTCCTTTGTAATTCTAGTTTTATGGGTGCCACTCCTGCACTACATTGGATTCACCCCACTGTTTTTCAAACTAGACAATTAAAGTTCCCAGGGCAGTGGGTTTTGTCTTCTTTTGTTGCTGTTGTTTTTTAGAGATATTCAGAAAATTTTTCCCCGTGTGGTTAATAACAGATTTTCTGTGCTGTGTGCTTGAAGGTGGAATTCCTGTTAGCATTGACTATCTCCAGCCATGTATGGGAAGCTGATAAACTAGAGAGGAAGTGTGACTGGGCAGAGGTAATTGCCAGAACAGAAGACTCATTTTTATGAAATTTTTATGGGTTTATATCGGCAGAAACAAGAAGTTTCACACAGGGAAACCCTTAGATGTTAGTAGCAATGGATCAGGTTGTATACAGTAATAATTGCTGAGAAGATGCCAAATGCCAGAGAATGCAAAGAAAAACAAGGACATGATGATGATGATGATTCAGCAAGAGAGCTCATTTGTGGCTGAGAAGTGCCCAGGGTAGAAATTAGTTTCATTAATTGCTTGGTGGGAGAAGAGGGGAGGACTCTATTAGAGCATTGTCCCATGCACTCCCTGATCCCCAGAGAACGTTAAACAAACAATGCATTTGGAGAAGCCCAGAGGACATATGTCTGGAAAGCTGCAAAAGCTTCCTGCCATCCTTGGGGATAAAGAAGGGAGAGATTAACTGAGCTGACATTTGCTCAAGCTTCTGATTTGTCTTTGTCTAACAGTCCATAATCCCTCACATTTCTCTACCTACTTCAAAAATTCCCATGGATTCCCTGCTTACATTCTTACCAGTTTAAATTATCTCACTTTAAACCTTCACCAAAAGAGCAGTAACTAGGTCAGACTGTGACTAAGTTAAAGTATATGTGTCTAATAAAAATCCTGGAAAAGCATCTATGACAGTGAATTGGCACAGGTCATGTGCAGTGTGAAAAGAGACCAGGGCAGTAAGAAAATAAAGCAAAATTGTGCCTGTCTACAGAATTCAGTGGCACATATGTGCACTGTGACTAATGAGATAATCCAGAGCAGTTAAATAGGAGGTAGAGTCAGCACTGGTAAAGCTTGCTAGAACTGGTGAGAAAACCAACCATTATTTGGGTATAAGGCAAACTGCACTGACCTATCCATGTGCAGGTATCTATACGTAGAGAAGTAAAAGAACAATTCAGCCCCTCTCAGTCAGATTTTGGGGCACAGTTCAGTTGCCCACACACAGATATTTTGTGTCATTTGATACACCTACAGACCAGCCTTGGGATGCATTTGGAATGATAGAGATGCTTGCTTGGGCTTTGGCTATCTGTGCAGGCTGGGCCTCCTCTGGGCCTTGTGGGTTATCTTGTAGACCCAACCAAATGTCCTGGCTATCCAAGGGCAAATGGCATTAGACATTTATGTTTATCTAAATGAACACAGGTAACTGATGCCCAAATCACTTTCTGGGCTCCAATGACTACCTTGACTAGGATCTCCTCTGAGTTAGTCGTGCCAGAAGTCTGCTGCTATTAAGGATGCCCTCTTCACTTCCATCTGCCACTGCAAGTGCCTCTGTCACACAAGAACAAATGAACTAAGACACAGATTGCTGTTGACAGTACAGGAACTTGGACCTATATAATACCTGACACCTATATGTCAACACCTAACTTAGGAGTCAAGCTCAAAGAGATGCATTGTTACTTCTTCCTTTCTTACGAGTTGTGCTTTTTTCTTCTCTCTGCACAATTTGTGCAATGCCTTGGAGCATTAGCTAACACTCATCATAGTTGCCAAGGGCAGCCTCTGTGTTCAGTGCTAACACTGCTGCTTAAATAATGTAGCTGATATTTTGACATTCAGAAGCCAAAATAGCCACTGATATTTTGAAGTGAGGTCAGAGAAGAGTCACAACTAGAAAACTTTTCCTACAATCAAGGAGGCTGATAACTGTGCCTTCAGCTCTATGTGCAGAGCAGTGACTATATTACTGTGCCACTTTCCAGCAGTGAGAGAACAAAGTTACAGTGGTGCAACTGGCAGAAACTCCTAAATGTGACTGCCTCAGACACAAACAAATTGCTGCATAGCCTGCAATCCCTGCTACTGACGAAGAGAAGAGTCAAAAGGAAAAAAGGGCAATGGCATGATCACAGTCTATAAATACAAAATTCAGATCATAAGTTTTTGCTATTGGGTGGTCTTGAATCTAACAGACTTAATAGTCTAAGATTGGTATGGAAGCTAGGTGAATTCATCTAGAAATAAATAAGCAGATTCCTGACCAGTGTGTTACTAAATGCTGAAATAATAGCAGTGGTTGTATGGGCTCTTCGCTGCTGTAAATGTTTTAATGGAGATTAGATGCTTTCTACAACATATGCTCTAGTTGAAAAACAGTTCAGAAGATTTCTGTTCCAGCGGTTCTAACTAGAGCATCACACTGTGTCTGCACAGCCCCCCAGCTGATGCAAACATGAAAACATCATCCTCCTCAAAAGCCATTCTAATTCTTCTTTTCACACTTTATCTGGAGCCATCACTATCACTGCTACCCCATCCCCAGCCTCCTGCTCACACATACTGCAGGTGGACATTTCACTGAGGGAGACCACAGATGAGGGAGGCCACTTTCAGCTGCCCGGTGTGGTTTTGCCCGACTGACACTTGGCTGAAGTATAGCTCCCTGTGGATTTGCCCACTGTGACTCACCATGCTCCAGGATGTATTTCACAATCTCTCCATTCCCAATCTTGGCAGCATGGTGCAACAAGGAGCAGTGATCAGGTCCTTGGATTAACAAATTGGCTCCTTTTTTACAACATTCTATGAACTGGATGGGGGGGGAAAAAAAAAAGAGAGAGAGAGAAAAAAAAAACATACAGAAGGGTAAGAGGGAAGGAGCAGAAAAACAAGTATGTCAGTAAATTCTTTACTGGTTCCAATTGTAAGTCAGTACCAAATTGAAACAAAAGAAAATAAGACATAAATTTAAAACCAGCTTTTAGGCCCTAATATAAAACATCTGAAACCAGAAGTATTGACAATTATATGGGTTAAAGAGAACAGTCTGTATTTCCTAAACAATGAGACATTGCTACTCTACTGGTGATGATTTATTGTTTGCTAGCAATGCTTGCAAACCACATCTGGTGAAACTGCTGGGATATATTAAAATATATGTACTTGATACAAAATTCTGGCTTCTTTACTGAAGACTCAAATTTTTCCTTAGCTCAGGAGCTGAAGATTTTCTGACTAAATCAGAAAATTCCAACTCAAAATTCCACAAGGAGGTGAGGTGACTGTCACGGACCTCCCTTCTCACTGTGCCCCCTGTTCAGGGCTGGCCGAGGAGGAAGCAGAGGAGGGGTAAGAATGAGAGGGGAATAACAACCAGCCAGGTCTCAGAAATGCTGCAAACTTTGGGGGAGGGAGAGTGGGATTTGCAGTGCAGATCACTGCAGAAAAAGGAGAGAATTGCAACACTGAGGACTCATTTATGATGCAGCACATCTGAGGAAGGGCAAGGAGTTTCCCCATTAAAGCCAGCTCAGGCAAAAGGTTTTCAAGAAGTGGAAAGAAGACAATATTTTTATGACTAATTGAAGGACTGCTCCCTAGATGCTGCAGGCACAAGTGCTGAGGCAGTGGTATAGAAGGGGCACCTGCAGGCAAAAAGTTGGCCTAACAGCACTGTAATTTTTACAAATGGCTCCAAGCTGGCTTCTCACAGATAAAATTGCAATCATTAATCACAGTCCTCATCCAAATTTGAGGGCATGTTCTCAGATCCTGACTTGGCTACTGAGACATGCAGCCTGAATAGCTCTCTGATGGGGGACTTCAGTCACGGGCACAAAAAATTTTGCATGAGTGTTTTTTTCTCCCAAACCAACTATACCAAGGCACTTCATGTTTTGAGACATCCATCAGGTGATAGAACAACCAGCTGAGGTTTGTTCTACCTGGTCTGGTGGTTGCCTAGGTAGACTTTGAAAAAGCTAGCACTCGGGGACTTGGCCACCAACCTCACTGGTGTAAAATATCCTTTTGTATGTAAGGCTGTGTCAGAACTACCCTGCTGTTCAATGCTGCCAGTATAGTAATTTCCCTGTTAGCAACTGGCACATTGCTCTGTGCAGTGGGCTCTGAATCCTGGGCAAAAAGGTGCTGTCTAACACCAGATCCTATTCACACAAATTTCACACCTCACCTAAATGATGTGTTCCCCTAGTATTCAGGGTTTCCTGGAAAGGCTGTAAAATGGCCCTTGCCAGCAGTCCCTACAGCCGCCTATTTATGTTTTGAGCAGAGGTGTGATAAAATTTACAGTATATCTGACCAGCAAAAAACTGTGAATAAGTGGACATTCAGTGCTCTGTACTTACCTTCAGTAGATCACCAGATATGACTGCCTGTAAAAGTGCTGCAAAAGGCAAAAAGAAAACTGATGTCAGGCAGAAAGCATTATGCATACAGCCTCACAGCTGAGGACATAGCTCACAGCACGTGCAAGTTAAGACTGACATCCCCCAGTCCACTTGCACTCTCATGTGCTACTAAAACCAGTGCAAACCCTGCACTGACACACATTGGAAAGGCAGAAGACAACCCATGGTGATGAAAGCTGTATGGACATCAAGCCATCATTTCCAATGCTGACCTGGAACTGCAGGCTTCTGTCTGAATTTTTCACTTGAAATACTTCTGAGACCTCTCAACAGTGTCCACAAGATGGACAAGGTCGAGTCTCCAGCACCTGAACCAGCACTGAAGATATCAGTGTTATCCACACAGAGAACCTGAAAGCGTCTTCAGACCTGTCAGACTTTGCCATACCAATGGTGGAGTGGTCAGTCAGTCCCCAATACACTGAGAACCCCAAATTGTAGATGATTAAGTGACAAGAGAGAAATTTCTTCACAATTACTTGTGTTACAAAAACGTTATTAGATGCCAGCGGGGAGCAAGTCCCCTGGGTTTGGCAGGCAGGGTCAAACACAGAGCAAGAGCCAGCCCTCACCTTATCAGCCTTTGTATTTTAAACAGACATAGAAGGAAAAAGCAAAAAAGAGGATAAGGGCTCACAACAAGGCAGGACAGAGCTGCAAACAGCTGGGAGCTTCTCCCCATCCACTTCTGTCTGCCCTGAGCCTGTTAAAAAACAGAAGGAAGGCAAAAGCCTGGTACTCTCTATTGCCCAGAGAAGCTGTTACAAACATACCACTATGTGGCTATCTCCTTCTTTTCTCCTCCTTCTCCCTATCATGATATATATTGTAAAAAACAATGATGAATAATCTGAGACAGCACGTATGTGGTTTGCATCTTAGAAAGCATTAAACACCTGCCTCAACTCATACCTTTTCAAGAGTGTCTAAGCCCATTTCTACCTTTGCATCTAGGCAGTGCAATCAAATTAAGCATTTGCTCAAGTGCCATCCTTGATAAAGATGCCAAAAGCTCACGGAAGCAAGAACAAGGGGGGAAAGAGAACCACAGTATGGCCTTGCCTCTGAAAAATAACACACAGGAAACTGCACAGTGGGAATTCCATGATGAGCTTGTTACGCCTTCAGAAATGACAAGACATCCAAGCTTAACACTGCAGAAGAGGAAGGATGTTCAAAGGCAACTCAACAAGTGTCCCTTTCTTTGAAAACACCTGTGGCTATGTGGCTTTCTGGTCTCAGTAATGCCTGATGCCCTGGCCATGTAGCAGTGGGAAAAGCAGAAACCCAGTCCAGCTAAGTCCTGTCTTCAGGAAGCAGTAGCAGCAATTCTTGCAACTTTAGATTTAGGGCAGTTTTTCAGTGCTCATGAGTTAAGCTAAATCCTAAAAATCCCTCTGGCATCTGTGAAAGTGAGGACACAGATTTTAGGAACTGAAGAAGGCAAACACCAGCAGGTAAGAGCTAGAACAATCTTCAGTTTTTATTTTCAGTGGCTTATATCCTCCTTTTTTTCTCCCAAGGGTTCAAACAATTGCTCAGCCCAAATTAATAGCAGAGCAGAAATTTAACTCATGTAATTTGCTTTATCTATTTCCCTCTTTTTTTCATCAATCTGGTCTCATTGACGTCTTTATTCTTTAATCTACCGCAGTCTGAATTGTATAAATATTTTGCAGTCCTTGCACATGAAAATCAAATGAACTGGTGACATGAGTTTTTCATTGCCTTCTACATCCAATTTTTTAAGACATGGATTCCCTGAAGTCACTTTCCTAAGAGGCAGTGATGCATTTTCTTATGCAGGCCACGCTTAAGATTACAGTTCAAAAAAACAGGAGAGACAGGTATGATTCTATGAAAAGCCTGACAAGATGTGAAAAATCTTCTATGCTGAATATCCATAACCAGAAGCTGGTCTGGTGATAAGGCTATTAGGATAAAGCAGCTCTAAAACAAATTCAACATAATTAGACCAATCTTTTCATCTCTTTCCTAAGCCTCAAATCCAGCAAAGCATTTAGGCAAGTGCTTAGCTTTGAGCTAATTACATTCTTTTCACACCAAGTCTACCTGCACTCTTTAAATTAAGTGCTTTGCTACAGTAGAACCTATTGGATAAATGAATACATTACAGGTCAACAAAACAAGTTGGCATAACAAGAGATTAGACTACACTAAAATAATTCAGAGCTGTATGTCCTGATGCAGGAAGATTTAGAAGCTGTTGAGCTAGAAATGGAGCAAGGTTCTTTAGAATCAGGAACATGTTTACATAAATATACAAATATTGCTTAGCACACTAACCCCATAAACCCAAATGGGACTGCTGGGCATATTGAGGAGGAGGGTGAAGATGGCAAAAACCACCTGGTTGTTAAAGAGGTGGTGAAGCAAGCAAGCAGATGGCATTGACAAGAGAGAGCAGACTGAGAAGTTGGAGAAAAGTTCTGTTAACATGTAATGCCAGGCTAGCTTAAAATTAGAAACATTAAAGTGAGAATTGTTTTATTTCTTCTAAGCAACACTGCACTGATGGTGTAATACATAAAATGAACTATGCCACTGTTTTGTCATATATAATATACATTCAGGTCTTAAAGATGTCTTAAAAATTACTTGATTTAATTAACATTTTAATGAAGTCATTATTTTCTCAATTTCTCCTAAGAAAAGCATTTCTCATTACAAATAAAAGTGGTTTATTACCTTTTATATTTATTTAGCAAGTAGCTTTATTGCTGGTGTAAGGTGACAGTTTGGCAAAACTGGTGACTGGAATTCTCTGTCCATATTTTGAGGAAGCACTCGGTCCCCAGGCTGACTCCTAAGCAAAGTTCAACCCTCTCCACTGGTACACCCCTGCAGAGAGTCCCTGCTGCATCACTGAGATCTCAGCTGAAACTGCCTGCAAATGTGTCAGTCCCTGGCCAGGCTGATGGATCTTGACAAAACCAGTTACCTAGTTACCTGGTAGGATGTGGACAGCCACAACTGCAGGTGATCTGTGGAAGAGCTGCGAGGGACTAGCAACTTCTGATTTCCACTGGATGGATTTTGAGATGAGATGATGAGACTAACTACCCAACTTAAAAAACAATCTTCATAAAACAAAAACAAACAAAGCAAAACAAAAAGCCAACCAACCAACCAAAACAAAAACCCACCAAAAACCCCACCCAGGCCCGCCAGCAAACACAAAAAAAATGACTACCAAAACAAACACCAAAAAAACACTCACTCCAAAACAAACCCCCTCACACACATACCTGACTTATAAATTATTATTGAGCAGATACAAGTGGATAATGAACCAACAGAAAAAAAAGCCATGTTGAAAAGGCTGCTAATTGAATTGTGGTAATGCTGCAAACTAATGCAGCTTGAGACACAGGATAAACAACTACTAGTACACACTCATGCTGAAAACATTACTTTTCCTAGGGCATATATCACTCATCCAATTTCTATTTGGTATCCATTGCTCCCATTGGAAACAACTAGTTTTATCTCATGTTCTAAAAATATACAGTAATGTCACTGAGTTACAACAAACATTTTTGTTTTCCAGACAAAATTAACTTATGAAATAACAATTGCTTTCTGGCTCTGTATGTGAACCCAGCACCATTAAAACAGTGCTGCAAAATCGGTCATTAAACACTGGGCATCAGATAAAGAAGGGGTGAAATATTCACACTCAGTAACTTCAGAGGCTGCAGGATGCCTGAGAGGTCTCACAGGGTTGCTTGGATGGTCAGAAGAGAAAATAACTCTCCATAGACAATAACCTGGTTTTCCCTGCATCAGTTCATGCTGTGCTCCACAGACTAAAGGAGCTCTAGGGAAAATGACCTCCAACTTGCAGCAGCTAAATTAAGAGTCAAACTGAGACAGAGAGGGGATCCTTCAGAATGGCATGATTCCAGGAGACACGTCTGATCACCTCCAGGAATGACAACCAAACAAGGGCAAAACAGGAGGTCTTCTTTTAAGGTTTTCCAAGGTGTGATACTCCTAGCACCAGGCAATGCTCACGGTATTGGAAATTTTAGTTCTTCATATACCATACAGGTGCAGAATGAGAATGTCTCATAAATGTGAGGGCTAGCAAGTGGCTGCAGCACATCAGAAGAATAGAGCAGGAGAGAATCAGAAGTCATCACTATCACCTCGCTCACTTCAAAAGCCATGAAAATCCTCAGAAGCATCACAAGCAAGGAAAAACCTCAAACAACTACCCCCTTCCTGGTATGCCCTGCAGAAAAATTTTCTCCTAATCCTAAAGCTGCTGATCAGCTTAACTACAAGGACAGACGCAGGGCTCATCGCCAGGTTACTATCACACCAGAAACTTTGCTGCTAAAACACTTTCAGAAAGAACATGAAGAAAAAGATTCTTGTAAACCCATGTAAGTAACATCTCAGGATCACAAGGTTCTTTGCTTAAAGTAGGTTGACACGGAAGATATTTAGTAAGTTAGTTGAATAATGATTAGTGAGTCAGTAAGGGGAGTTGGTCTGCACTGGAAAGAATCTCAAAGAACAAGGTAGTTCTACAGCCTGCCACTGTCAGCAGTACAGGGGTAATGTGTCTTTTTACTTGAGTAAAAGTTCTTTGTAAAGCATAAGTATCCTCCAGATTTTATCAGTCAGATTGCACACCTGATCCGACCCTTTCAATGCCATATTTGAACCCACTAATTCTGTACCAACTAAGCCACAGGGAATGCTGATTAAAATGTACAGCAATTTTGAAGTTTTCAACATTTACAAGTGATTTTTCAGTAAAGTTCTAAAAATTGTGACTGAAGGGATCAGAATTGCTTAAAACTATGTTATGAAGTATATATACCACACCAAGGAGTTGTCACATTCATGATTAAAATGCAGGCAATTATAAACCTATGAATGAAATGCAGTGTGGGAGCAGAGTATTATTTGCAATAATGCATCCTACCATGAGTTAAAAAAATACCAGGGTATCAATGCATCTAATCAGAGTATGAGAATATTAAAGCACATAGGAAATTATCACAAAATTCAGCTACCATAACTCAAGACCTGGTTGGAGCAGGGTGCTTTGACCAACCTGATCTAGTGGATGTGGCATTCCCGCCCATGGCAGGGGAGCTGGAACTAGGTGTTCTTTAAGGTTTCTTCCAACCCAAACCATTCTGTGATTCTCTAATCTCAAGCAGAATTGAGGCTCATAAAACCTTTAACTCTTTCAAAAGACACAGTATGACAGTCGATAATCTGAAGTGATCAGCTCCTTGTGGAAACCTCATTTAACAGACAATGCCTGCATCTGTCCAGCCCTTTCTAAGACACTGACTCAGCACTGAGAGTTGATATGCCATCAGCATTTCAGTGCTGGATGCTTCTTACTGGTTGGAGGCACCTAATAAAAAATATAAGAGTTTTGGTGTGGGGCTTCCAGAATTTGAATCACAGTGTTCACCACCATCTCCTACTAGAGTGCTCAGGGGAACTCTTAAGGAATACCACATAAAATGCTGCCTTGTTTAAACCTTGTAGAGCTGATAATGAAGAAGAAACTATAGGAGAAGGTGACTTCATCAGATTTTTGACAGTTACTAAACTTGGACTATGCTTAACTTCCAGAACATTTCCAACCCTTTATTGCTGTTTTAGACCTTGTGTAATTCATAGAGTCAGAAATTTAAAGTAATTACTGCTTTACACATTGAGAAGTTAAAAGCTGACCCTGATTAGAAAAGTGCTTTTACACAGTTGGAGTCTTCTGAGCTATTAAAGATCAGCATTACAGAAGTGATAATAAAAGAAGCCCTTGGGGTTTATTTTTCACTACTTTTACAGAAATCAATAATAACTTCTATATCAATCACTCAAAAAGCTGGGCTTTCAAATTGCTGGAGTCCATACAGATTATCATTCAGAAATGCACTCTTTTCTCTGTAAACAACAATTTGCTCATAAAAGCTTTATGACAAACTCACAGTAATATAACTTACCCAGAAATGTACAGAACTGACTTTTTTCTACTCTAGCCATGATCTTCAGCCTTGACCTGCAGATAAAAGGGGTGGGGGGTACCACAGGGATTTGGTTCGTGGATTACTTCCCTTCTGAGAGGACTATGAGAAACAGGCACCTAAGATACAGAGCAGTGAATTCACTTGGTATTTCTGAGAGGCCTGCCAGTCCCATAGAACAATTTTAGGGCTCCATGAAGAGAAGTTGCAAATCTCTGCACTTGAGCTTTTACAAAAACTTTACCTCCTTCCAACATTTTATCTGCTTTTAAAGTTACAGAAAAAAACCCGAAACCACCTATAACATACACATGCCAAACTGTCTACATAACTGAGAAGTTAAATTACAAAATTAATAACACTTTGTTGGAATGACTGTGAGCTCACAGGTCTTTGATCTACAGACAATCTCAAGTCTCACCAAAGCTGATGATGCTTAAATATTTTCCTTTGATGATAAGCTGAGTGAAAGGAGCAATTAAATTCTTCTTCACATATTTTATGCACCTGCAAGTAGTGGAAGTGACTACTGAAGACTATGAAAAAATTAAACAGAAATTAAGCCTTGCAGGTTAAGGGATCTTATAGTTGCTGGCAAAAAAACCCAAAAAATCCAGAAATAAATGGTTAAATCACTTCTTCTGTATTCACTGAAAAAATGCTTTACATCAAACAATTGTCTGACTGTTAGAACCAAATTTTTCTCCTGATAGAATGAGACAAAATTCCCCAAATACAAGCTAACTGCTTGGGCAAAAAGCTGCATCAAGCCCCTATTATGGGATACTCACCCTCTTTGCAGCTTATTATTTTAACAGTGCACTCCTTCAGCCAAGAAAAGGACAAGAGCATTTAGTCCTATCACACACCTTTAAGGACTGACTTTTTTCTTATACTTGTGCATAGAGTAAGATGTGTTCAGGAAAGAAGAAAAAAATCACAGAATCATAGAATTGTTCAAGTTGGAAAGGACATTTAAAGTATATCTAGTCCAACCACCCTGCAATAAGGAGGGACATATTCAACTACATCAGGGTGCTCAGAGCCCTATCCAACCTGACCTTAAATGTATCCATGGATGGGGCATCCACCACCTCTGTGGGCAACCTGTGCCAGTGTTTTACCACCCTCACTGAAAAAAACTTATTTCTTATATCAACCCTCTTTTAGTTTAAAGCCACTAGCCTTTGTCCTAGCACAACAGGCCCTGCTAAAACATCCGTCCCCACCTGTTTTGTAAACCCCTTCCAAGTACTGAAGTGTCACAATAAGGTCTCCCTGGAGCCTCGTCTCTTCTTCAGGCTGAACAAAATGTCCTTTTTCATGAGAGCATCCAGCAAACACAGCTCATGTACTGAGGAGGAATCTGACAGAAGAATATTCTTGCACCGTTTTTAAAGTTTGGTGCTGAGCAATGAAAATGAAACATCTTCAGCAAAGACAGCTAACAGACCATGAGAATCAGCCACAGGTTTCATTGCTCAGGAAGAGGCTGCATTATAACTAAACAAGGGGCATTTTGATGAGGAAGTTGATTGCCTGTAAGCCTGAAAATTATAAATGTAATTTTAACTTCTAAAGAAGCAAAAGTCTCTCATTAGCCATTTTAGGAAGTCTATCCCTATGATATATCTTTCTAATCCAAAATCAACCATAAGAAAGCATCTGGTGGTCTACACTTGAAGCAGCTGTATGGGAATGGAAAAAGGTTCCTGAACTTGCTAGAGGATTTCTACCTCAGCCCAAAGACTGCATAAGAAGCATGGTGGAAATATGACAACAAAAAATACATGCAGTTTAGAGGTTTCCTGCCTAGATCGTAGTATCTCTTGTGCTAAATAAAGCAAAGACTCATTAATTTTTAATTTTTTTCCAAAATGTATCTGTTTGCTGCCACTGCCCTAAACAAACAGGTGTTAAACAAGGGTTCTCCACAGGCTTTCAGATTTGTAAAAGTCTTGGGCTTCTTATGGAACCTGAAGGCAATGGCACCAGTCTAGGTAACTCACAACAGCTCTGCTGCAGGCACTATTTCCATGCAAGACAAATGAATAAAGAGCCTGAGAGCTCAAAGTGCTCCCAAGAGACCAAGAAAACTGTCAGGGCAGCAACGTGCTGCAACCAAGAGCTCAGAAGCACATCAGCTGAGCAGCAGCCAGACACACACATCTGATGGCTGTTCAACAAGAGGGATATTGCAAAGGCCTTCACACAGTATCTTGAACTATTTCATCTGTACAGGAAAACGTGCATAAGCACACATTTTCTTGTGGTTTGAGAGAGACACTTTTGAAGTCTGCTGGCCCTCTGAATAAGTCATGCCTCAATAACATCTATTTCTAGGATTGCACAAAGGAGGTAGAAAACCCTTCTAAATATTTGAGGGTTGTCCTTTAGTTACAAAAGCACTGCATCCCGTGCAGATTTGGAGAACTGACACAGTTTTGATTGCACCTGTTGGCCTAACTTGTGAATAAGAAAAAATATTAACGTGTAAAAAAATCAATCATTACTCAGGTGGCTATAAATTTGCATTATGAGCGTTTACGTTTTAAGAATTTTAAATTCAAACAACAGCACCAAAACACTGGTAGGAGAGAAGGAGGGGGAAAAAAAGTAAAATTAGCCACACATGCATACTGAAGGGAAAGAAAGGCTAAATTCTCACTTACACAGAAGTCCCTTCATACAACTCTGGAAGGATAAAGAGGCTTTCAAGCAGATGTAAATTACACTCAAGCTGCCTTTAAAGCCCCATTTTCACTCAGACTCAGTTTAAAGCTACTTTGATGCCAATTAGAGTCCAACCTGAATTGTTTATGTGGCACTAGTGCAGAGCTGAGAGTGTAGTTGATAGTTAGGAGTGGAAGTATTCAGACCCTAGTATTGAACTTTTGCTACAAGATCGTTTAACTCAGACTTACAAAAGGAAAGGATTGTAAGAAAAAAAAAAGGACTGCCTTTGTAAATAGTTCAGAACCCCAAAGAACCGTCACAGATAAACTAAGCACCATCTGGCTCACATCATCTCTTTTTTGCCTTCGTTTTCCCTTCCACCATTTTTATTTTTCAGCCAAGACAACAATTAATGTCATTCTCAGGAGTGATGCAGTGGAAGAAAATGTCTCTGATGAAGTGAGAACACAAGGCAGGGAAGACTTTGGCTGACTAATGCAGCAGTTTTATCAATAGAGTGGCACTACCTTGGCAGAAGGAGAATTCTAGGTAAAATAGTTAAGCAGTGGTTTATTTTTAATTTAAAAATAAGTAGGACAGCAAAAAAGAAGCATTGTGGGCCACACTGTTCCTCCCTCTTCCCCGACTTTGTAGATCATTCCCATCACAGGCACTCTTAGCACACTCCCTTAAGGTTTTTGCCACTGTAACACTGGCTGCAGTGCCTTTGCCTGGCAATAGCTAAGTTACTCTTCCTCAGCAAGCTGGGGCTTCACAGGAAGACTAAATCATCCAAAAGTCAGTTCGAGAATATTTTTTCTATGCAGGTTCTTCAGTAGGTGAAGTGATCGCCACTCTTATCTGACCATGAACAATCCCATCAGAAAAAAACCAAGAAGCAAAGTAGGTTGCAGGGTTACCCAGAGCTTCTGCTTGAAAACAAGTGCTCAGATTGAGACAACTTATTCCTTGCTCGTACTTCCTCCAGAGGGGAAAAAGGATAATGGCAGTGGCCATCTTGAAATAAATGTTTTTCTGCTTTATCTATTATTGATTCAGATGCCCACATCTGCCAGACATCTCCCTCTCAGCTGTCTACTGACCCCTCAGGCTGCTTGGATACGATAAGAGGTGGGGTGTAGGCACCTTTTAAGGGTTTTGTCCAGAAAGGACCTCCCTCAGCCCTAGACATGTGCTTTCACAGAGTGCTTTCTCTTGCCAGGGTGTCAGAGGCTGAAACAGTTCATGCCTCAAACATTGATATAAAGTTTTAAAGAAGTTGCAGCCACAGAAACCTCCTTGAAGAACTTTGGACTATAAGTCAAACTGCTGATTAGATAAAAGGAATGTTCAATCACCTCAGGCTGAGGGAAAGGTATGCATCCACAATAGGCCAAAGCCTCCAACTGAGTTTGGGGTGAGAGCACAGCTCACAGAAGCCAGGTTTACACAGACTCCCCCCAAGCGAGGGGGGAGGAGGAGGTTTTGGGTGCATGGTGCAGCCTCTGGTGAGAGGCAGTGAGCACCCATCCTCCAATTACACAAACTGGCCCAGCTGTGGAACCCCCAACCCCACAGGGCACATCCACGGGACATTCCCGTGAGAGGCTCAGCCCCACAGGGCTGCACGTGGTGCAAGAGACCCAGAGTCTGCTGTGAGAGACTGACCCCACCCCAGGGGGACATGGCTGGACATTACCCAGCCTGAGCATGTACACCCATGGGACTCTGTGCCTTCTGGGGGACCTTCACCACCGAGAGACCAGCTGGAGAGGATCAACAAACATCGCTGGGATGCACGGAGTGGTGATAATTTCCTTATTCTGTCCCTGTCACTCTTTCTGTCCACCTCCCCCACCTATTTTCTACTTCTTTCTTTCTCCCTCTCTCTCTCTCTCTCATATTGACCATCAAATAAAACCCTTACTATTGTCACTGGCATATGATCTTGTTTGCACCTTAATTCGGGCAGAGACATTTCTAAGAACCTTGAAACTGGATCATAATACAGGGGTACCCTGAGTCTGCATCAATACCAGCCTCTGCTGATCTGAGAAGGAAATGAACAAACCCAGAGCAGATCCCCAAGGCATCATTGGCTCAGCTGGGCACAGTCACTTTCAAAACACTATCCAGGAGGGCTTTCTTCCCACAGGGGCTAATTAATCAAAATAAATACCTGTAGTCGGGAGCCTCCCTCCAACCCCTCCCATACACTCTTTAATTTGTACAGAGGAAGCATTCCAAGACATCTCAGTTTGTTGCTGGGTAAACAGCTGCAACATCACCATGAAGAGCACAGCATCCCCTCTCTCTCTTTTGAAAGCATCTGGTGTACAAAATAGCCATTCATTTTTTATCTTTATTTTTTTAATTCTACCAGCACTGAGATGGTTGGATTCATCTGCAGCATCCTGCTCATCCTATTAATCAGTATGGCAGATTGTTTCAAAACTCTAGAGGAGAACATCCCTTTGCAGACTCTGACTATCAAGATTAGTGGAGAGTGGCTCCAGAATGAAGAAAGGAGGCTGAGAGAGTGTAGTCTGCGTTTCCAAGGGCCACCATGTGCAACAGGAAATCTCATCTATTGGAGGTTCCAGAAGTGTTATTGCTTCTTGTGCTATTTTCTGGGACTCCTGCAACCCTCTTCCTCCTTGCATGTGTTTAGATTTCCTCTCTTTAGTGGAGCAGACGGCACCAGAGTAAATACCACAGTGTACAGGACATTCTGCCTCCAAGGCAGGAGTGGATAGTGCATAGCAAAGCATTTTCCTGTATGGCATGGAGCCACCACTGCCTTCCATGCACACACTTGATCCATCCCTTCCTTACAATTCTGATAGCAGCTCTCTCTTTTTCAGAGGGATATCCAGAGACAGAATTACACGTCCCACCTAAAACTTCCAGTTTGCACCCATGCCAAGCAATCCCTGTGGAAACTTTTTCCTAATAGAGACTAATGTAGAAGTCACCATTATAAACTCACTTCACTTCTAATGCTCTCCTGGCTCTACACAAATCCCTCCGAGGTGTAGGATATCCAGGCTGGATGACTCCAAGTCATGGAGTGATTCCATGACATGGAGCCAGCATCTGGAAGGATCTGAAAGACCTTTGAGTGTCACTATTCGTCTTTTCAAGCAGAAAACCCATCCTTTATCTTAATCTCTTGCATAATATTATTACTTTGTAATAACTAACCGTCTTCAAAATTGCTCCATTGAATATATCTCCCTTTTGTATTAATTTCTCAGTTGTCCCCTATTCCCTCATGAATTTTGAATCCATCACACAAAAAACCCACCAAAACCACTAACCTCAAATTACAGAAATTATGCTTATGCAGCAAAAACATGTCTGCTGGAAGAAAACAAGGCAAAAAGCCCAGTTTCATTAGTTTATAGAGAAATGAGTAAGAGAGCAGCGGCATAAATATTTGAAACCTCCTGTTTCCCATTCAGAATGCAACTCAGATGCATAAGGATTAAGCTCTGGTTGACTGCTACTTGAAGTGCATTAGTACAGCTACTTAAAACTGAGTAAATCCATCAAAGGCAAGTTTCCTCTGTTTCAAGTTAGACACACAATATTGAACAGCATCAGCTTCAAGTTGCCATGACATGAATAACACGTCAATATCCCTATACCATTAATAGCAACATGCAAGAGTTTGCTGGGGTTTTTTCAGAATACTTGAAATGGAAATAGAACTCGTTGTACTCTTTTTAAGGCCATTTCCCTCAATTGCTCACATGATGATGAAGAACCACCTCAAACATACAAGGTAAACAAAGAACAGTAGAGAGAACCCAACTTTGGCCAGATGAAGCTAAATATATGATTTTTTAATGCAGATTTCTGCAGGGTGGCTGTAAATAGGAGGGAGCAGGGCATGACCCTGTGTGCCCACAAAGTACAGTGCAGCTCTGAAGGGTGCTGGGTGAATGAAGAGTTTGGCAAACCTCAACTATTCACCTAATGATAACCAGACAATGACTGTGTAGTGGCAATGCAATATATTAGAAATCTGCATTCCCATCACAGTACCCTACCTGTTCCAGAAACAAGGGATGCAATAACCTCCAGCAGCGTCAGACCTCCTGAACATATGACCAGGACTTTTTATGCAGTGAAAATACAGCAGGTGGTACCTTCCCTATGAGATGACTTGCCTGGCCGTCCCTCATGACATCCACCAAGTCTTCTGTGCGCCTGACACTTGCCCATTGTTGAGTCTCATTTAACCCCAACACCCAAAGAAGACCATTGACTTCCAAGGCCGCAGGGCAGGTAACTGCACTAGGGCCTACCTCACCGAAAAGGTCATTCTTCAGAGTCATCACTGCCCTGTCTAAACTAGTATGCTTTAGGATTTACTTGGCTTGTATCATTTTGTCAATCAGTTAGAGCATTTGAGGGTTAGGGGTTTTGTCTACTCCTTCTGTTAATCCAAAAAAAAAAAAAAAAAAAAGAAAAAAGAAAAAGATGGATTTCACTCTTTAGTTATCTATTTCCTAACTATCTGTACCAAGAGCAAAGACACCAACCTTTTAAAATCTCAAAGAGGCTTTGGGTATTTTTTCTTTTGAAGTCTGGGATTTTCTAGCAGTGCTCTTTCCCTTTCTGTGCCAATTAAAATGGCTCTGTTTTGTAACTGATAAAGGTGCCTTTAACATGTGTCCACAACAAGGAGCATTGTGTGCAGTTGCAATTGTTCAATAGATGCCCAGTCTGAGACAGATGGTGCTTTATCTTCACCCACTTGTCAAGGCAGCATAATGCATTGTCCCGTCAGGGATTAATGGAAGTGCCACTCACATTAGATGCTAATTCTGGTACAAGTCTGTTAGAACACTACAGATGCTACAGCTACTGTTTGCAACCAGTGCTCGAAGCAGTCAGTCCACACTGGAGGAGAAGCAGGATATTCAGAAACCAAGGTGAGGAGCACAACGCAAAAATCTATGCAGGATGCAACCTTGTGGTCCATGGGAAAGAGTCGTTTAAAAAGCAAGAAGAGGATGATTAAAAAAAAAACCACAGAGAAATAGTAGAAGAAAAAGTGATGACTGCATATTAAAGCAGACAAAAAGATCAGGAATCAAGTGGGAGGTTAAAACAAAAGATTCAACACAACAGAGGAAGAGCTTTTTCTCAGTAATGATCAACTATCACATCAGAAAATCAGCGCTAGAATGGTGTCCATAATAGGGAAGAGCAGCTGTAATATAGGACAGAATGTAGGTACAGTATTCTACAGCTGGATCTTTCCTCACTGTGTAGCCCAAAGCATTATTACCTTACTAAAAAAAAAAAGAGTGTTTAACATATTGAATAGGTACGCAGTTGAGTACTGACTATTAATGAACATGTAAGTCTCAAAACTGATTCCAAGATATCTACTCCAAGAACAATATGCCAGGAGACATCTGCATAAACACTATAAAATTCAGAGATAAGTTTTCAGCTCTCTCCTGGAGCCTCTCTTTTTTGTTTAGATAAGGGATTTGAGATCTAAGGCTAATTTGAGATGCCTCCACACATGCAGTCTCAGCGGACTGAGAACCTTCTAGGCTCTAAAGAGCTTATGCTGCAGCACTTTTATCACATTTTCTTCTTAGTACTGTGCCCATTTACCATGCTCTGTAGCTGGCATGGTGGGATAGAGGAAATCCAAGTACTGGACCCCTCTTTCTGAAAAGTCACTGGGGAATGGGAAATCTTTTGTGCTTGAGAGGAGCTCCTACTTATTTACATGGATGACAAACCTAGTTGGATACTCCATGGTCACAAAACTTCTAATAACTGGCACTATCATGTCACTAATTGGTCAAGGCCTTTCATTCTGCATTTCAGAAGAGCTTGCTTGTGAGAGAAAAGGAAGCAAGGAAGAAGAGGCTATTCAGAGATGTTGATCAAACCTGAAAAGCCAAACCGTGGCAGCAGATGGTAGATGGCAAACAGGAAGGTTTTGTGAAAAACTAGAATAGTATAAAAATAGTTGAAAGAAGGAAAGCATTCTGACAGCATGAAATACAAACCTTTAAAGATACACAAGGAAATGCAGACACACCGTCTGTTGCTCCATTAATAGATGAAGATAAAGCAATAGAATAAATGCAAGGGAAATGAAAAAGCAAGAGCGGTCTATCACTAACAAGTTTATGCACTGAGATGCAGCTTGAATCCAGGTCCTGAAATAGTATATTAGACCCTAATGATTTCAAATCTCTTCTCAGAGATGGAGACATGAGGTATACTGTTAACTTCTCACAAGTGTCCTGTACTGCATGCTGGAAGCTGCAGTCATGGTAAAAAGCAGAGGAACTATTAAACAGGAAAACTCCATCTGGTTCACAAAATCAATGAGCTGTAAATCACAAAAATCTAATAGGGTGCACCAGGAAATTAAACCTGTATGCTTCTGCCAGTCTCATACTTTTATTTGTCATGGGATCTGCTGCTGCCAGATGCCAGGAATGGACTAGATAGGCCAGATAGATCTTTGGTCTTGCGTGTCTGTCCATTTTTATGGCTTTCTTTACAACTTTCTTTACTGAGAAAGAACTTGTCAAGGAGATGGAAGAGAATTTGTTGATGACAATACATTTGACATCCACTATACTAGACTAAAAAGCTCTTGGCTGGAGCCAAAGACAATGTAGGTTGATACCTAACTTGTCACTCCACACTCCAAGTGAACATAGTTCAGTGACACACTTCCAGACTCAGAGCCACTTACAGCTCCATTTGCAACGGTCCTTACTATTCCCATGTGGACCTTTCTTAAGTAATACTTACGGTATTGGCCAGAAAATTTGCTGACTGTGGGACTGCATACAAATTGGATGCCAGAAAAAAATAGATATTTCTCTTTTGGACCAAAATAGTATTCCCAGTTCTGAGCCACATGATGGACTTCCTCCTCTCAGTCAGTCTCCCTTTTTTTTTGTTCCTCATTCCTTATGCAACTCTGGCAGTGCAATTACCACCCCTTCGCAGTGTGATTAAATTTAAGATGGACTTAAGTTTACCATGTTATTAAGCACCTTGTCACCACAAACTCCCTCTTTAGTCCATAGGGAAAGATCAGATCCTTCAAGTCTCCTTCAGGGCAACCATGTTGGCATAACCTGCAAGTCCTGCTACTCAAGCCATGAGACTTTTCCATGTAGAAGAACCTAGCTGCACTAAATTCCATACTGTCCTACCAAAATGACTCTGTTGGTAACCCAAGATAATGTGTGTTCGAGCTTTTAAAGCGCAATACACTCACCTCTCAGAAATAAAGATGCTGTACTATGAGAGTCATGAAAGATGTTCTCATCTTTACAAAAAACATGCATGATCCTTTCAGCCACCCAATTTTCCATGGGTGAAGCTCTATACAGTTGGATGAATAAACTGTAAACTCTTGCAATAGTTCCATTTGATTAAGCAAGATTCATTTTACAAATGACTCAACTTCTGTCAGTCCCAATTAAACTAACTAAATGATCAAGCACTTAATGTCAAGGGGTGAACATAGTTTCATCAACATCAAAGTTTCATTTTTATAAAAACATTTTTCTCCACCACAACTGGGTTAAAACAGAGCTTACTCGCTAGTCTTTGGTCTCATTTTTAATATGCTGTTAGTATCTATAAAACAGATCTTACCTTGATCTTCTGAAGAAACCGGTGACCTGGAATAAAACAAAATGCAGTCAATCTTTGGTAAAAAAAGATCACAAATAAAGTTCAGTCTCAGTGTGGGGAATGGGATATGGAGTAATTTGAAGTCTTTTTCCTTATTCCTTAGAAGAGAGGACTGAAAGGCACCTGACAAAAAAAAAAAAAAAAAAAAGAAAGAAAAAAGAAATAGAGCCGAACAGGCCATCTAGCAGCAGGTTCTGCAGGCCAGAGTGACCATATGGAGCCATGTTCATGGGGATTGATGCCAAGACTGTCTGTAGATACTTGGCAGAAACTCATCTGCTACTGTCACTGCCAGGAGAAAACCTCACAACTAGAGGTGGTCAAGGAAATTACATCTTGGCAGGAACTCAAGAGTCATTACAGTGGCCATTTTTTTTGCCACAAGTCAGTGTAGTGGTTAGCATAAAACAGTAGTTGTAATTAATAACAATTCACACCATCTTCACAGAAGTAATAGAACAGATCAAAAAAAAGCATCTGGACAGATGTAGGTACAGAAAAAGTCAACATACCAGCAGCAACACAAGAGTTATAGGATACCCTAACCAGTGGGTTAGGACTCTGATAATACCCCAAGAGAGTGAAGGGTTATAAAACACATGTGACCTCTCAGTGTCCCTGTTGATAAAGAGGAGAACCTCAGTGATTCCAGGGATTTGTGTCCAGTTCCCATCACTAAGGATCACACTCCTTATGGTTTTGGTCACCACCCAGAACAAAGGAACATAAAGACACTGAAGTACTGGCCCTCCATTTTTCCCTTTTATGCAGAAGCGTGGCTTAGCAAAACTGAGGCTAACTGTACAGCTGAATCTGGGGTGTACCTTCATTATTTAGACCAGACTGACAGCACACAGTCCAGTGGACTGGGCGATTCCTCAGCACTTCCCAGCACAGATTTCAATTGCATACACAGTCTTCCCACCCAAGTAACAATGAGTTTGTCCCTGCAGTGAATGGGGCAACCCATGTTTCCTTTCCAAGATATATAATTTCAAAAAAATGTACAAAAATAACAAATTAGAAAAGATTTAAAAATGTTAGTGTTGCCAGCAAACAGATCAAAGCCAACATAAGAAAAGCAGCCGCAGAGGGGTGAAGGGAAAAGAAGGAACAAAGGGGAAAAGAGCACTTGTATATTTAACTGAGTCAGCAGGGGCTGAGGGCTGGAGGGGGGAAAAGAAGGGAAGGAACCCTGGGTTAGAGGAATAAAGGAGCTGAGGAAGGAGCCATGATCTCATTTCATAACAAGAGTTTGAAAATGAAGGTTGAGGGATTATAGAACAACAGAAGCAGATATGCAAATATGTAGATGCAAACAGGAAAAAATGAAAGAAAAGAAGGAAGCTTTCCTGCCAAAGTATGTAATTTTTCTTTTGCTGTAAAAAAGAGAGAGATTTGCAAATAAAGAGAGGAAAGAGAGCACAGCTGGAGCAATGGTCACTGTGAAAGGAAAAAATTTGATTGCCTAATTAGGATTCTGACTGCACAAGAAGCCAATGTGTCTGTATGGATCAGAATTAATTAATCCTCTACTCCCATTAAAGGCTCTGATTGCTGCTGTACATCCTAAGCCTGTATCCTGCTCTGCTGCCAGCCAGGCCAGCTCTGCCCTGACCATTCAGCCATGTGTGTGGAAATACAACAGGAATGCAGGTAACCCAGAGGATTTAGCAGGCAACACTAGAACTGTCCTGCTGCTTTGACCAGTTAGTTACAGACTTTTGTCCTTAACTCCTAGCAGAAACCCTTCTGAAGATCAAAATTCAACACACTGTATTTCCTACAATGTTAAACAGTGCAGAATGGGTCATAAAAAGTGGTGCAAATTTTACATACTTGAAAATATTTTCACACGCAAGTGTCATGACAGGTTCCTTAGCTCACGTATCCTGACTGCCCCCGCATTGGTAATGCAGTATTCCACTGCATCAGCAGAGCTTATTCCTTTGTTTTGTTTCTTAATTGCCCAGTCTCATCACCTTTCGGTTCTTTATTTGAAACAATAAAATAAACATTACAGATTATCCTGCAATTTGGCGCTTCTTTATTCTTGGGAAAACAGATGTCGTTAGTTCCTTAAAGCATCAACAACAGAAGAGACACTATTACAATACCAATGTCTTCTCAATTAAAGCATTGATTGAAGGAAAGGATGAAAAACGTGTTTATGCATATTTTGTGTGCCTAAAATTAATATCTATTTTTTAACATATTACTGTCTTTTTGTTTTGTTGTATGTCTTGAATACAGTGCCTGCATGAAGTTTAACATTACTACTGATGCTACTATGAGTGTTTTTATTTGAAAGGATCCATCAGGTAACTGTGTAGCCTGATATCCTGAGAAAATAAGGTTTATATAACCTTATTTATATCAGTTTCATCAGGTTTATATCAGTATCTTGATGTGTATATATGCACCTCTCTGTCTCACCCTTATAAACTCTGAGCTTGTTGGCTCACTTCATGTGTTGTTAACAGAGGAGTTAGAGAGTCAATTCCTGCTTTCACAAGGAAAAACAATAGCATAAGCTTAACTTTTCTGATGTAGTAGCAAAGGCACAAAGAAAGGGTTTGAATATCCCAGCCACAGGAAAAGCCTCAACGAGAGCTTCCACCATTGGAGATACCAAAGGATCAGCCGCAATAAACTGGGCTTTCTTTGTTCCACTACTGACATGAAGTATTTTGGCAAAGAGTAGAGAGGACTTTCAGCATCCTCCTACAATTCCAGGCCATGCAATTTTAGCAAGGGGGAGGCTTTCCTAACTGCTCAAGTCCTGTCCTAACTACACCAAGGGGAGTCTTGCTTGTAGCTATGGTGGAAGGAAGTGAGACTGCAGAAACCTCCACACCAAACAGTGTTGGGCATTTTGTGCACTGACTCGTCCACCCCATGCCTTTGACAGGCTCTAAGGGAGGAAAGAGAGAAAGCCTAATGACCTGCTCTCAGCCACACACACTCACTCCACAGCCACAGGGGGCATTCCTGACAGGAAATAATCCAGTCGATGCTCATATTTCCGGTCACATATCTTTCTCTCAGGTCTGTAAGAAGTGTGAGAGATATGTTGTGGCAGCACTGGTCACCAGACAGGTGTCCCAAGAAGGGAGGATTCTCATCTGCTAACATCCACACAGGAACCATCTGTCTAGTGCCTGTCAGCTACCCTCCCAGTATGATCTTTGCTATGTGTTTTACTGTCATAAAGAAGCAAGTTATCATCTTCACAGCCTCCATACCTTAAAAAAAATCAGACACAAGTCAGAGATACTTCAGGAAAACTAATATACCGTCAAGATCTGTGGTCTCACCTGGGTCAAAACACTTTGCCAAATGACATCTTGAAGAGATTTTCATTTGGTTAAACAAAACAGAAAGAATCTTCAGGAAAAGATTCAGGCACTGCAATATCCTGTTCTTGGCCATTTCAGAATAGAATAACTTTTTTCTTTACATATATATATACATACACACACATATCAACTGGGTTTTTCTTCTGGTTTTATCTTGGTGTAAAATTAACTTGTAGAAAGAAAGCATAACCATCTCCCCAAGAGAGTAAAGGCATGCCAGATTGTCTGTGACTGGCTACATTTCCAGAGTCACAAGATTCAATTAGCTCTTCTACTAACAATGATATTTATTTTCCCAAGCATAAATGAGACAGGGGAGCCTGATTTCACATATTTTCACCAAAGGCTTTAATCTGACTTTCCTCCTGCTCTGGTTTTACAGACAGCTATTGTTGTAGCAGACAGTTAAAGGAAAGACAAATATTTCTGTGATAGGGAAGAGGATCAGAAGGGAGGAGGAGGAGAAGCGTGTTATCAAGAAAGGTCTTATCAGCTCTGCTTTCCATGCTGTTCATAGCCCTCCTTTCTTATAGGTCCAGCAGCAGTGTTCTCCTGTTGCAGAGTGGCAAACTCAGCTCAGAGGGATAACAGAATTTGCAAGCCTCAGCCTGCAAGGGGAAGCTGTGCAATGTCTGTTCCACCACCCCTTACGCAAGCAAAGCAATAACCTTTAGGCTTAACAGAAAATCCACATGCATCTTCCAGAAATCAAGGTACACATATTTAGAAATGCATAAAAAGGCCATAAAAATGGTGTAAAAAAAGCCTGATCATAGATGCACTAGCTGCATCCAGCAAATTGGAATACTTACAATATTGAAGGCATGAGACCTGCCCACATAAAACCATGACAGGCCTCCAAGTTCACAGTCTGCTCCAAAGGTCACTGGAATTTTTCCACTCACAGGGTTTGGATGAACTGCTGCAAAAATCTAATCCTCAATATAGCCAAGGCAACCTTCAGTATCATACAAGCCTCTCTCAAACAGCCAAATAGACTATTTCCAAGTGAACTCTCCAATGTGCAAGCACTAGATTTGTTCAGCACTAGATGGGTGGAAGAAGGAATATTCATTTCTAAGGAGGGAAGTGCAGGGACTGTCACAATTTTGAGCCTAGTCAACTGAGACTTCGGAACCTAGAGATACAGCCAGCCTCCAGGAGATGAATTCTAACAAAATTTCAGCCAATGGGTACATTATTCATGAAGACAAAAGCCTCTGGAGAAACAAACTTGGAGCTAATGTAAAGCAGCTATTTTAATCAATAAACCTGCAGCAGAAACCATCTGCACCAGGCCTATTTAAAACCAGCCATTTAATATTTAAAGGCCAAATAACAATCTCTATGCAGCAATTCTACTGGGGTTTATGACCATTCCACTTTTTTCCTGCTTAAGGAATGTATTTCTTCACACTTTCTAATTCAGTCTGACAACAGCTGCCTGTGATGAGGGGAGAGGAAGAGCTGTCAAATTAAACCCATTCCTTCTCATTTTAAATGTACATCTCTTCAGAATCAAAAGTGGCATCCCTGTTAGGATTTATTCACATACCCTGATTGCAAATGAAGAAAATTTTTAGCGCATCAAGTATTTTTTAAATATAGGTGAGGAAACCCTCTCATTCAGCAATTTATATCAATACCTCTGGGACTGTGAGTCCCCTGCAGTCCCAGCTGCAGACAGTGCATCATTTTACTGGTAGAAAGGCAGAACTGCTTGCTTTCCTGGTCCCTGACCAGATAATGCTCAGTCTGGGCATCACCATTTTCTACCGTGGCACTTGATGAAAAATAAAAGTCTAAGAATTATTGAGACCTTCCCCATACTTTCACTTTGGCCCTATACATTCCCAGATCAGAGTGACCATCAGAGGCTGGAGAAGTACAGCAAGTTAGCAAGTTCAGCAAAGGCAAATTCAAAGTCCTGCACTTCAGGAGGAGTAAATCCATGCAACAAGACAGGCTGGGTTGTCTAACAGCTGAAAACAGCTTTTCAGAAACGGTTCCTGATGTTAGCAGAGTACAAGTTGAACATCTGTCAGCAGAGTTCCCTGAGACAGCAAGGGCTGATGACATGCTGAGCTCTATTTGCTAGAGCAGAGCCATAAAGTAGATGGAAGTGATTTTTGACTCTCTTCTCAGTGCTTGGGAGACTTCAGAACAAGACAGATGTTGACAAAGTGAACTGAGTTCCAGAAAGGGCTGCAGAGATGGTGTGGGCATAGGCGGAGAGGCTACAGAAGCTGAATTTGTTCAGTAAGAAGAGCAGGTTTGGGAAAAATCTAATTGCTGCCTTCAACTACTTAACAGGAAAGTATAGAGAAGACAGAGTCTGCATGAAGAAAGGAGAAGCAACAGTCACAAGCTGGCACATGGGAAATTCAGACGGGATGTTAGGGGAAAAAATTTTTACCATGTGGATGATCAAAGAGAAGAGCAGGCTGTGTAAAGAGATTGTTGAATCTCCAGTTTTGCAGATATTCAAAACTCATCTGGAAAAGGCTCTGAACTTCATCTAGCTGGATCTGTTCTGAAGATTTGTATAAGATGAACTTCAGAGGTCCTTCCCAACCCATGTTTTTCTGCAATTCTTTAAATCTCTCTACAAAGCTTTCTGGGTTTACTACCACATTTTTCCTGTCATTATTTCCTCTCAAATATTTCTCACAGCCAATGTCCATACTGTCTCACACACATGGGAAAATGCTGGCCAGCAATGCTCCCTGAATCTAATTCCATTCAAATTATTTATTAGATTGCAGAAATCTGTTTGGACATGTCCTGTAGCCTGCAACAACAACCTAGAGAGAATATTCTTTCCTAATTCTGCTAAAGGAAAAGATCAGTATTCCGTCTAGCATCTCTGTAACTTCCTCCAGCAGTCTCAGTCTCTACCTGCAGAGCAATCAGGGTGTTCACATGCAGTCCAACATACAGGAATGTAATTGGTGCTTCTTAGGGAAACCAGGGCAGCTCAGATGTGTTCCTTGCTGGGTCACAGGCATGGCAGTGCCCCTTTTTATTGTCACATATCTTTTTTCACTCCTGTCTAACTTTTTATCTCTTACCACTCCTCTGTCCACTGTGGAATGGTTTAATGAAAACGCAATGCAGCTATACCTGAAGCTGTACTGACACCCAGAGGAGCTGTCTGGGAATTGCTGCTTAAAAAGCAAATAGAAGATTTTATTACAAAATCAGATATAAACCCAAACATGCCTAGTGTGAATTTTTAAAAAGGAGAAGAAGGATAGAGAAATGTTCTATGAATTCATCTTGAATAAAATAGTTCTACCTCAAAACATGACCTGAGCAAGCTGGCTTGGTATTTACTTGAAAAAGAAGGTATTTCCAAATGAGCAGCAGGATCACTGTAGGATGATCACAGTTTGTTTGGATTTGGTTTTTTGTTTTGTCTTTTTTTAAATACTTAGCCTTTCTTTTTATTATCATCACATAGCACCAAAATATCTCAGTAGAATTCAAGAAAATTATTTTGAAGAGGGCCTTATCCCATCTTCTTTGAAATGCTATTCTTCCATTTCCAGATTCTAATTAAATCTTCCAAATCCTCACTGACCTACCTGACAATTTGCTGATGAATTTGGCAGTCAAAAGGCAAAGGAAAGGCGGTAGCTGATGTGGCTCTAACCCTAAAAGAAAGTGAGATCTAGGCACACCATGCAATGCCTTAGTGAAACAGCAAACTGAATGTCAAGGGACTGGATGTTGTTTGATTGTCAAGAAGACCTGGAACAGGAGCTGAAGTGGCTACATTTATGCACTTCCTTAGCATTCTACATGAAAATAAAAGTCTATCTATTAGGTAACAAAACATCTGACTTTTCCTCAACAACAAATGAGTGCACTTCTACTTTTTCCAGGAAAAGATTAAAGCTGAGGTCACTTTGTTATGACTTTAACTTTTATTTAACCCAGAGAAAGAAATTGTTTTGCTAAGCACAATGCCATGACAGCCTCATTTTAAGCACCTCAGGTATAACCTAGTTCATAAGACACATCTCCACTTGGCCCTCAGGCTAGATGCAGGTGAAGCACATCAGCTGCTTAGTTTCTTGAGGCACTACCCAAATAATCTTAGGCCACTTTGAGTTTCTAAACAATCCAGAAACTATCCTAAATGGTGTGTTTGTTACAACAATGCAAACCAGTCACTTTTGAGAAACAGTATTTTGCTCCTAAAACACATGAATCCCTCAGAAAAAGATTCTTGCAATTGTTAAAAAATAAGTGGCCTGATTTTTAACAAGTGCTAAGCACTAAGAAACCCTCACTTTGCTGCCATCTTTTAAAAAATAATCTAAAAATTTAAAAATCACCTTAGTTAATATGCATAACACACAGATCCTAGGCAGAGCAGAACTACTGAGCCATTTAGACTCCTGCTATAGACTAATGGAGAGCAAAACTTCCAATAGGAATTTCAGATTTGGTTTTGTGCTGCACTTTTAGATGCCTGGCACAGAAACAGGAATCTAAGAGTCAGGGTTACACTGGCTCCTAGCCACCTCTGGCTCTCTGATTTCAGCTCTTGGCATAATTTAGCCAGGTCCATCTGTCCCTGCTTGCCCATGGGCATCAGCACTGCCAGGAACCTCAGCAAGGCTCTATGTTATGGCCCTGCTTCCCATGTACTTCCCTCCCATGCACACACCTCTGTGCCAGCACTGCTAAACACTCTCTCTGTCTCAGCTACCAAGACAAAGCTGTGGGTTTTAGTGCTCCTTCCCTAGTGCAGAGGAGCAGCAGGCAAGCAGGGACAATTTGAATGTTTTTAAGCTTTCAGAAGTTTCTCTGCTCACCCAAGTCCTTTGGCAGGCATGATAAAGAGGCACTGTACCTCCTACACCCTGACATATAAGCCCAGAGCCAGGGGACTCAGACACTCACCCTAGACATGGAAGGGAAAGGCCAGCTCCCTGCAGAGCAGCCATGCCAAGACACACAACTTGGGAAGCAATGAACTCTCCAAGCAGCCCCAGTGAAAAAATCTCACTTTTTGTTCCATGAGTTAAGTGAATGCTCACGTCAGAATGTCATTCCCAGCCTCACCCAAACACTAAACTTTGCAGGTCTAAAATATTCCATTGCAAACCTCAAAAGATGACCTATTTTCACACAACTATCCTTTGTCTTTAGCTTTTTGTTGCATGGTATTTTTGACATTTCGCAGTTTTCAGCCACAGTAGAAATACAAACATGAAGAATTTGAAGAATTATGTAAAGGTTTGGCTTTTTTGTGTCTAACACAGTCAATTTGGGCAAAGTAGTGCTTCTGTGTGATAGTTTAGAGCAGCTATTTTACCAAACTATATTTCTATTCTCTTTGAAAGCCTGTTAAACCAGAATGTAGGGATATGAACAGGAATATAAACACAGTCTGAATGCATATTATGAGATGTCCAAGTGTGAAAGCTTGAACACAGTATGTAGCCCAATGTGTGTGTAACACATGTACAAGACTGTGTTTCTTACCCAGGCTCTGAAGCTTGCTAGTTTTGGCTTTGATAAGACAGCTTGGTACTGAGTGAGAACACATTAAGAACCAGTCTCCTCTCCAAGCAGATGGCAGCTCCTTATGGCAGGGACAGAGCACATGGACACAGGCTTGCTATTCCTGTGCAGTGCTAAGAAAATTAGGACTGGCAGGATTAGGGTTTGGTTTTTGTTGTTGTGGTTGGTTTTTTTCTTACTTCAACTCTTATAAATGAGTAAGAAGTACACACAAATGCAGACACACATATCTAAAACTACAAGGTACACTACTTTTCTGACCTTGATTGGATTGTAAGTCTGCCATGCTGGAGAATATTCAACCTATATTTATAACAGTGCTTAAAGTATACCCAGAAGAATATATCTTTCTGCCAATCATCCTTTATCACCGTAGTAAACCCATTCATCCCCTTTTCCAGTGCCTTTAATGTCACTGGAGACCACAGGTCTGCTGTTTCCACTCCACAAAGCTGGAGAGAGGGATAATGCACATTCTACAGTGGCATTGTCAGATCTACTTTTGCTACTCTTCTCCTGCCAGGTACAGTTACCACATGTCCAAAGCTTGCACGGAAAGTAGTAGGCCCTAAAAATTAAATTATCAAATGTCATTTGCTTTTACCCAGGCAAAAAGAAAACAAGATTATGAGAAGTTATTCTCTTGATACATTCTTGTCTTCTTTGCTGTAAAGCTGTTTCACTTCTCAGTGAAGATTCTGCTTTGCAAACCCAGGACTAAAAGTAGGTAAACAAGGATGGAAGCAAAGGTGGAAAAAAGAACACAGTTGTTAAAAAAAAAGAGAAAAGAGACTCTACTGCTTCAGTCTTGGCTATCATCCAGAGAGTGGAAAGCAGATTAATAGCTGTTAAGGTAAACCACTTAAAGAAAACCAAGGTACCCAGCTATCTGTTCTCTGACAACATCAATTTTTATCCTTTAAATGCACTCCAAAATAAAAACTTACATTCCATGAGGAAAACTTGGCTTTTCCCCTTTGTCTACTGGAAATATTCAGAAGCATTTTCAAGATAGGGGGTAATTGACTTTTTAACATTCAAGTAAGATGGTTCCTTTGTCAAGTGCATGTGCATTCTGTTGCTTGAAGTTGCCCCAAGGAGTAGAGGAGAGCTGGGCTGCTTGCATTTCCCTTTTGGAAAGTGGGATGCCAGTCAAGAAGCAAGATCTCTCTAAAGAAGCTGATTTATAGTCTCATCGTGTGTGGGAGTGTTTTGCATGTCACTGTCTGTCAAAATAATTTGTCAGCAGGGTGAATTTCCTCCGCTGTGCATCAGGTGTTGAGATGCCACAAAAGCCATTAAGAGGCAGCAGGCTGGTGAGAAAAGAGGAAGTTAAATCCCACCCAATCCACTCTGGGAAGCTAAATGCAGAATGATAAAATGTATTGGTAATAAGTACCGATGAGAAACAAAAACACTGTACAGGATACAGTACAGGATGTGCTCTATTTCTGCCATCTATCGAAGGGGCAGATGCCCAAACCCACTTCAGCTGTGCCTACTGTTATTAAAACCCCTTAGTAACTGGGTGCCTCAGCAGCAAAGGCTGGAGACTTCATTCTTCACTCTTTGCATTGCATTCACATACATCAATATGGTCATAGACATGCAAATCTAAACCAAATTCTGATTTCTTCTTTTCCCAATTGTGGTTAACAAGAGCAGAAGCAAAAGCTGTATCTTAAAGCTCAGTATTACTGGGCTGGGGCTGACAGGATGATGTGTAAGTACCAATTACTAATGACTGTTGCAGAAAATTTTAAGTAAAACCCACGAATTTTCTACAGCCCAGTTCTCGGTAGATAAGGCCAGACTTGACAGTAGTGACATAGAAATTCTACTAATCAAAACAGAGGAAGAGATGATTAAATAAGGTTTTGCCTGTATGCAGTCACTTAAAGGTGACACCAGAAGTTGCTGAAAGTTTGTGTTGAATAGTTCCAGAACCATTTGATTCTTGTTGTTTGCAAAGGTCCCTCAGGTCCAATGGGTGCAATTACCACAAAGCCATGGCTCGTCCCCTGACCTGGCAGGGCTTGTATGTGGCAACACTTTCCCTCATCCTGCTTTTGTGCCTTCAGACATCAGAACTAAACGCCAGGATCTTTCCATGCCCGGAAGCATCCCTGAGATGGTACCATTCCAGCTGAAGTAGCACAAAGCCTCTTGAATCCTGAGCTATGAGCAGCTGTTCTCATGTTTAACCCACTCAGGATAAACCAAGAGCGTATTTCATGCAGGCCAGTCTTTGCAAAGGTATTTTAGTATGAGCATTCCTCTCCATCCTCTCTTATTTTAACATTGATTTCCTCTCCCAACTCTGCCTTTCTTCTACAGTTGAGTCAAGGTGTTTCTACTAATCAGACACGGCCAGGAGTCCCTAAATAATTATTGCATTTTTCCCCACTGAAAATCTCCCAAAACAATGAACATGGCTAAGAACTTGATGTATATAGAGAGAAATTATATTCACAACAGAAACTTAAAATACATTACATTGTTTACCACACCTGTGCACTAGAGGAACAAAATTAACAGGTGCCATCCTTGTCAAAGAATTCTTCATACATGGGGGTAAGGGAAGATTTACAGCAGCAATTGAAGAAAGGTTTACCTAATGGTGGATAAATTGTAGCCTCTATCTGGGATGTGCATACAATTTTAAGTGTTGTGGCTGCATCATGCTGGCAAATGGTAAAAGCTTTAAAAATACAGGACTAGACCCCACACCAAAATTCATCACTTTTTTCACACTCAGTCTCACTTAGGGAACTTCCTTTCACTCCAAACAATTTCTTATTCATTTGCTGTATTCTTGTAATTTTTTCTTCTTTGCTTTCTTTGAAGTTCTTTCCCTATTTAATTCATGTTTACCTTCTTCTGAATAATTCTAGATCCTCTTTACAATACTTTCCATCTTCTTTGAGTCTACATCTTCCCTTCCACTGACAAGCCCTCCTTTTTGACATCACTTCCCTAGCGAGAGGCAGAGAGTTGCTTTAGGCAAATCTCTCATGCTCCACTGTCAGGTAGTGAGAGAGATGACTTACAAGCTATTTGTAAAAGTATCCAAGACAACAGAAGACAAAGAAAAGGGAGAGTTGAGCAAAAAACAGACACTTTCACTCTGTTATATTCTAGTCCTATTATAAGGACTACACAGGAGTGTACAATAAAGGTGATGGTGATTTATGCCTTCACTAAAATAAGATTTGCTTGAAAGCAATCAGTACCCATGGAGCTTCATCTGCAGAATGGAAAGTAATTCTTACAGGTGTACAAATACCTGATGAAGACACATGCACTTCACTCTTGCAGTGTAATTTTATAAATGCGGCTTGAACTAAATCCAAACCTGAAAATTAATTCAGATTTTGCTATCAAAAACAGTAGGGCAGACTACTCCACCTATTTAGGAGCTGATGTTGAGTTTTCCAATGCAATATTTTTTGGGAAAACCCTTGGATTTCTCAAGTCCTTACCAACCTTTGAAATTTTAAAGATTCACTGTCACTAGGCAGTTCTTGTTCTGATTATATTTTCTAAAGTTTCACTTAATGAGCATTCTTTCTCCTTTCTGCATGCAAACTTGTATCCCTGATGCTCTTCTCATCTTGTAATACACAAAGATTTCTCTTTAAAAAATACCCTAAACCACCTCATAACATCTGCAGTGTCACACTGATTTCCTGGGCAACGATCAGATTCTTGTGGCTGTTAAACACTTGGCATTTAGCCTTTTTCTTCTTCCCTCTGAGAAACTAGGCTATTACTGCTTCATAAAGCAATGCCTGGATGGTAAAACTAGCTAATTAATGTCTATTTAATGGAAAGGGCTGCAGCCATCTTCCAGCACCTACAGGCGTTTTTTATTCCTCTCCCTGATAGGACCAGATGGCATCCTGGCCAACCTTCACCCACCCTTCATGAGCCATGAACTCAATTCCGAATCTGCAGCTAGCAGCTTGAGAAACACATTGCCATCACAGCTGGACAGATGCTAGAAAAGTGCTTGTTACTCCCCCAAATAGTGGGAAAATTAATGACTTCAATTAAATGATGTAGATTAAACCTCTACCGAGGTATAGGCACCTTTTCATCTTTGTATGCCGTTGGGGTTTTTATTTTATCAATTTTCCAGCCCCATCACATAACAGGGTGACAAACATAACTAAGAAGAGAAATATAAGGCCAACAACAAACACTTACAGCAAGCTGTGAGATCTTCTGCATCTCACTGCACCATTTAATCATAAGATGAACCCACTCACATACAAAGGAAGAGTCCAGTTACCTGTTTCAGTGGAGTCAGACCAGAATATTTAATTTTTTTCAAGATCAAGCACCTCTAGTCCTAGTAAATTGTTTTCCCACTGTGTTTTTCTTTATTTTTTTCTGCACTGTTCACACTAACTGATGTTCCTATTCAACTACAATCTGCCCCAGCTCCTGGTTACTGCATCAAGACACTATTTCACATCCTGTCCAGTTCATCACAGATCAAAGAGCCATCAAAAAAGGAACAAAACATGAAATACCATTAATCAACAGCTACCTGAAAATAATGTGAAGCTCAGTTAATTGAAAACAAAAGCATAATTTTTCTCTCAGAAAGACCCCCGCCTCAGAACCATTATATTCACATTATGCTTTAACCAAATAGCTTGTGATCAAAAGCAACACCTAACATTATAATTATTTTTAGATCACATATTCTGTTCTCTGCTTTCAGTTATTGAAACACTATAAGGGATCATTCTACCTGCATACTTTGATTTTTAGCTACATTATTCATGTCAGAAATAATTACTTCATCTTAAAGAAGTTTTATACGTATGTATATATATATATGCATATACACATATTGAAGTGTGTTTATAGAGTGATGAAAGATGCACTCTAAGCATCCTGAAGCTATATGATGACCAGCTGTGGTTTAATCTGTTCCTAACACCTGAAGAGGTTCACTCACAACCCCTGTTTAGGAGAAAAGTGGCCACTGAGAAACCACTCAGTGAGTCAGCTATGACACTTTGTCTCATACCAAGTCTCCTGTCACTCGCCCGAGGCTACAGGATAATGCATTTTGAGCTGTGCAGTATTTCTGACTGGATATAAAGCATTGGATGCTGATGACTCTTAGAAGATCCATGAGAGCTCTATTTATAGGAGGAATTGTCCCCTCTGTTCTCTGCCATATTCCTGTCTAGGAATTTTGCTGAAATCCTTTTCTCAACTTCTAATTGAAAAATAATTTCTGAAGGGACAAATCTCTGCAAAGAACCTGTGAGCAACTTCAGCAGCCAAAATATAATAATGCTTTCTAAAGTACTTGTTTTTTTCTTTGAAGTGCCATGTTGGAGAGATTTTTTAGATTGCAAATTCAAACATCCAGAAGCTTGGAAATTTGGGATCTCACATCACTGAGCAGCGTACTGCATCCCTGTCGCACTCAAATGTTACAACAACTTTTAGCCACATTGCCAGTCTCTATTTTCTTTACTAGACTCTTTCCTCAGTGTTTAAGTAGAAACCTGCTTGACATCCTCCTGTACAGGTAGTACACAGCCTCAAGATTTATTTCTCCCACACTGCCAAAACTGTGCACAGAAGGTAAAATGATTAATGTCCTGCTCAGCATCTCTGACAGTCTCCCCGTAGTATCCAGGTTTCTCATGACCATGAAATTTACCCTCACTGTGCTCCTTTAAGGCAAGGTTGCAATATTGTCTGTATTCTGCAGCTGGGAAAGCAGGCACAAGCTTTCCATTCATTTCAGTAATACAACCTGAGACAATGGAAAGCCTATTGCTTAGTTTCCAGCCCTCCACACACTTTCAAAATCTCCTTGTAATGGCCTCCCAGTAACCAAACCCACTTCACAGTGGACATGCATAGAATGAGGAGGCCATGGTGAACCAGCCACCTGAGAAAAGTTTGTTGTAAATCTTCACCATTCAGAAATTCTGTCACAGATTCTGAAAAGAAAAGCCAGTCCCACAGAGCATCATTCAACTGTCTTAACTGTAATAATACCTTGCTGCCTCCACTGCAGTCCCCTGACTCATTTACCACACACCTTCCACCTTGGTAGCAAGTAAGGAAGTGTCTAAACCATGTTTCAGAACTTTCCCACTTGTGTAATAACCTGCATAAACCCAGAATTCTGTATTCTGGAGAGAATCAGCCACAGACCCTTCCCCCATGCCCCTAGTCTGCCTCACTCATCTCTTACCTATCAGTGTCCCATGCCCTCCTCCTTTTCATTATTCCCATTCTGACTCCCCAGACACCTGGTTATCCTCTGTGCCCTTAACAGCTCCCATCCTTTAACCCTGTTCTCCGAGTTCCTGCACATCCTCCCTTTTTGCTTCTACTCCTTTGACTCTTGCAACCTCTTTTCCTTGTTCCTTCATAGACCTTCTTCTGACCCATCTCCATTTGACCACGACTGCTGCATCCCTTTTCTCCTTGCTACTGGAGATCAGCTAATGAGCAGCACAGCCCCACTTCCCTCAGCTCTGTGGGCAGGTCTGCAACCCAAATTAAGCACAGAGAAGCATAACTCTTCCATGAGCATGTACAGACAGAAACTTTTGAAAGCAAAGCTCTTGAATCTGAGGTGTCTCCAAAGTGCACAAACAACCTCATCAGCAGGGCAAATTCAGGGGTAATTTTCAAGACAGCAGAAGGCATCTCCCTGGTATTATGATGACATTTTACTAAATGTCAAGCTTCCAAAATTTCATTCCAATGAAGTTCATTCTACTACCAGCACTAACACATCTCAGGAAAGAACCACTGGATTTATTTATTTGAAAGAAGGTCATTTGAAGAAGCACATTTCCCACAAATCTTGTCTTCAGAAAGAACTGGCTTTTTTGTTAAAGTTTTTACTAAAAGGAAAAAAATCAATCATAGACTGAGTCTTAGCATGAAAAATTTCAGCCAAATCAATTAAAGTTTAGAGAAGCTGTAAAGAAAACAATTCCTTATAGTAGGCAGTGACAGGGACACTTTACTCTGAGCAATGCTACTGGCTTACCTTGTACTTAATAAATCTACCAAATGTAATTGTTACAGCAAAGCAAACATTTCCAGTCATGCTGGTGTAAACAAAATCATTCTTCTTATCAATTAGAAATCAGTCCACTTGTTCTCACGTCTCTCCACACTGCCTAAATCTGTCCAACTATCATTTTTCTCACAGCTTTGCCGGGTCCAGATTTTGGGCCCTGCCATTCCAGTCTGTGGAAAAATTAACCTGAATTCACCATTCTTCACTTTGCAAAAAGTATCAAGAACTGATCCAGAATCCCTCAGGGGGAAAACCAGGTGATTGTCTCCTGGCAGTGCTACCTTGATCACCCTTTCTTGCCATGACACCTCCCCCTGACAGCAGTTTTCAGCTAGCTGAAAAGTTCCCAGTTGGTAGCCCCATGGCCATGCAGCCTGCCATCCACCCTGCACCTGCCCTGGAGATGTAGGCTCTGCCTGCCCTGTACCTTGCAGCCCCCTCGACAAACATCCTGACAGAAAAAAAACCTGAAAAAGGACCACATTGTCACTATTCCCAATTTTTCTATGCTGAAAATGGGTTTTAAAACCTACTATGCTGTACTATACTATACGGGTCTTAAAACCTACCCATAGGGTTCTTGATACAGTAGAACTAGAAACATAATTATACATTATATACTTGGGGGGTGGGGAGAATACAACCCCAAAACACAAACAACTTTCAAAGCCAGCCACAGAGTTCTGACAGGTGTTTCCCATCTAATCTTTGGTAGTGATCTACGGATGGTTTTGAAAATCTAAAGTGAAATAGCCAAAAAGGTGAGAACCACTTCTATAGGTAAGCAGAATAAGAGATATTTTTAAATGGATCTGAACATAGTCGATAGTACTAAGGCAGTAAAAATTTCTTTCATGGAGGAATAATCAGAAAGAAAACCCCTGTACAGCCATCCTACAGGGTTCAAGATTATATGAAAACCATTACCCACATCTTTGACAATAAGCAGCCATTCTAGAGGTTTCTGCTTTGTCACATTGCATCAGAGCTGCCTTGAGGGTGAATGTTTTGATCGTTCACCTAACCAGTTGCCAAGATTTTCTTAGCTGGAAGTTCAGACATCCAAAATAAGTTATTTTCTTTCAAATACTTGGGTTTAGGTTTATTAAGAGGGCAGGGTGCCACAGAGAACGAAACAAAGGCAAGAACATAAAATAATGGATAAAGAAGAAGAACAGAAGGGAGAAGCATAAGAGAATTAGCAAAAGGTATTTGTAATTTCAGCACAATTTGTAATGTCAGGACAACTCATTAAGCTTAAAGAACACATTAGGAGCTGTCTGTGGTGACAGTGACAGTGCATCATCAAGCAGAGAAAGGCAGAGGGCTCTTACTGCAGCATATGTGTCTGGCTGGCGTCCTTCTGTTTGTCAGGTACCTCGTAGTGGGGAGAAATCTTGCCAAGGCCGCTGTCGCTCAGCATCCTCTTCCGAACCGCAGGGTTCCACCGATCCGATATTCTAAGGAGAGAAGAAGGAAGAGAAAGGCATTCACACCCCTTGTGAGCTCCACTTTGAAGCTGTCTTATGCTTATTGGGTCCCAGCATTTTTCAGCCCATGGCAAGTTAAAATTAATTCACTATGAGTACAAAACTGTTCCTAAAGATGAATAGACGTATTTCTGATCCGTCAAGAGGATGATAAGAAACAGAGACACTTCATGATCGTTCTTAGACACAAAGGGCTTCAGGGCCTTACACAGTGGAATCTGACCATTCAGAGAAGAAGTTTGTAACTCAATTGTTAGAGATTTAAGGCAGGATTTAGGGTTAGGTGGTGTGAGGTGGTTAAAAGGTGCTGAAGTCCACTATTCCTGCTGTGTGTTCCAGGAAGCTTAATAGAGTAGATGTTACACTACTGTCTGCCTGTCATTACCACGGCTGGATTTGTTCCTACTTAATACCTGCCCTCCCATATCTCCTAATCCTTCAGAAAAGGGGACCGGAAAGAGATGCCCATCTCTAATACAACTGCTGAAAATCAGATGCCAGCAGCACTCACCCAGATGCCTGCTCCACTACCAGATCAGGCATTCCTGGTGGTGTCCCCACCTGCTGAGACATTACCATCTCTGGATCCAGAATAAAAATCTCGTCCTGCGAAATTTCCGTCACAAAGTGCAAATGTTCCTGTTGGAGTGACAGAAGCAACAAATAATGAACCTGCAGCATCACTGGTCTCTCAGAGTACCCAGCTGCCCTAGAGTGAGCTGAGTGCACATCAGGGTCTCTGAAGAATATTCAAGGGACTCTGTGTTTTTATTTGAATGTGTACTCATACACACACACATATTTAAATCAATGCCACAGAAGTCACCTATTAATATGTCATTGATTTCAAGCCAAACAAGATTCCCAATGACCAAGCTGCACACTCACAGCAACACTTTAAAGGCTGTTACTCAACGAGTATACCATTCTGATGACACCTGGACATCTACCCAAAAAGCTGAGGTTCACATTCGAAATGAGGACCAACACCTGAGGTCTCTTCTTCAATGATGGTTGACAGAACTTTTCATTGTTTGGGGGTACTCTTCCAGATCTCCACCACTTGTACATTCTGTTTTCACATCTCCTTTACCACAGTTGTCTTTCTCAGTCCTTTATTTTTATTATTGACAATGAAGGTTCATTGTCTTTCAAAAAAAAAACCACTGAGTGTGAGTGTGCCTGTCTATGTCGGCAAATGGGCAGGAAATTTGCCACTGTTTGTATGCTGGGACCAACACACAGTACTGATTTTTTCCCCAGAGAAACACAGGATGAAGGAGTGGGAGTTAAAGATGACCATTAGTACAGTATTAGAGAAATGCAGAATAAGCCAAACAGAGTCACATTGCCTAGTTTAATCTGTAGAGCATCTTCTTCACCCCTGCCTTCCAAATGTTAGATTACAACATCAAAGCATTTATTTGACTGTGTGCAAAGAAGTCCCATGGTGGCTACATGCAGACACTGAACCTGGGAACTCTAAACTAAAGTCACAGCTCCTTCCTCTTGAACTAAAGCACCAGCTGCTTTTGCTAAGATACAGTAATATGTTCATGTGATTCAGAAACAGTTTACACAGCTCTCAGGGGGACCAGATACAAACAATCACTGTGTGAAATCAACAATTTGCACTTAATGCTGAGCCACTAATTGGCCTGTTCTGGCTACAAATCAGAAATACCAAAAGCCTTGTAAAATTTTCAGTGTCTTTTAGAAAATATATTCAGATTGTCAGATCTATGCCACAGGTTTGAATCCAGCAGAGATACGCATTGTTTTGGGGTTCCTTGGGAATATTTTATGAATCTCTTTTCATAATTCTCAAATTGTAGCAACACCATAACTTCCATAGCTATTTCATGGTGCACACACACAGGATCAAGACTTCTGGTGCATAAAAACATCAGTGAAATGATAAATACAAATACACTGGTACCACACAGATGCCCCTAGTAAGACTTGATAAGGAAATTCTGATCTGTACATCAGATTGGTAGTGAACAGAATGGCAGATGGTCAGCAGATACCAGACCATCAGTGAAACAAAGTGAATTAGATCAACTAAAAAACAGCCCAGAATTTTTTTCTCTACTTCTCATGAGACATCATGAGTAACATTTTGCAATACACAGGAAGAATGGCAGATAATTCATTTTAAGCTGCATATAACATAGCTTTAAAAAAAAAAAATCTGTAGAAACAAAAACCAAATAAGGATTTACCTGAGATCTGTCAATGCGGTAAAAACGATCAGCAGAAGTTGCTGCAACACAGAGAAACAACAGCAGAAAACAGTCTGAGCAAAACTGCATGGACAAGATGGGCTGCACTGACATCAGTAGCTCATAACACAAGCTCTGTGTCAGGGAAGTCACAGTGGCTCCACAAGAACATAAGCAGATTCCTTATGTCCATATGAGTGGTGTCCCTTCGGTCAGTGCTGTGACCAACATCTTGGTCAGCGACAGGGACAGTGGGATCAAGTGTGCCCTTGGTGAGTTCCCTGCTCACACCAGCCTGGGTGGTGCAGTCAACATGCAGAAGCAAAGGGATACCAGCCAGGGGCACCTTGGCACGCTTGAGAGGTGGGCCAGTGCAACCCTCGTGGAGTTCAACAAAGCAAAGTGCAAGGTCCTCACAGGAGCCGTGGCAATACCAGGCACACGTACAGGCTGGGTGGAGAAGTGACTGAGAGCAGCCCTACAGAGAAGGACTTGGGGGTGATGGCTGGTGAAAAACTCAGCAGAACCTGCTGGGTGTGCTTTTAGCCCAGAAAGCCAACCATGTCCTGGGCTGCAGTAAAAAGGAATGTGGCCACCAGGTCAAGGGAAGGGATTCTCCCCCTCTGCTCTTGTGAGACCCCACCTGGACTGCTGTGTACAGTTCTGCTGCCCCCAACACGAGAACGACCTGGAATTGTTGAAGCAAGTCCAGAGGAGGGCCCTGAAGCTGATAAGAGGACTGGAGCACCTCCCTGACAAAGATAGTCTGAGAAAGTTGGGGCTGCTCAGCCTGGAGAAGATAAGGTTGCATGGAAAACTCAAAGCAACCTTCCAGCATCTGAAGAGGCCTACAGGGAGGCTGAAGAGGGACTCTTCATCAGGAACCATGGTGACGGGACAAGGAGTAATGGGTACATACTGAAAAAAGGGGAAATTTAGGCTAAATATTAGGAAGAAATTCTTTATTGTGAGAGTGGTGAGATAGCTGAACAGGTTGTCCAGGGAAGTTGTGAATGCCCCAACCCTGGCAGTGTTCAAGGTCAGGTTGGGTAAGGCCTTGAGCAGCCTGGTCTAGTGAGAGGTGGCCCTGCCCATGGCAGGGGGAGTTTGGACTAGATGATCTTTAAGGTCCCTTCTAACCCTTAATCTCCTATGATTCTGTGATATTCCTATCCCATTAAATGCTGCATTTAAAGATAAGGCTTAATGAAACAGCAGTCACTGAAAATATTAACTTGAAATAAATATTTTAAAAATGTATAAAATGGATTTCAGTCTTATAAGAAGAATTGATTACATTAAAATATGTGACAGAAAAAGCTACTTTGTTCTGATGAGAGTATAGCAAGCATATACTGAATTTGATGGGTCTAATGGGATTAATTCAAATTCTGAATCTGAAGAACAATAATATGCTTGGGAGCTCTTTATAAATCAAATGCATGGCCACAGATATTGACTCTGAATTAGCAATATGTTCAAGGGAAATTTATGCTACTCATGAAAAACACATGAAAATAGGGGGATTCACTAAATAAAGCATGTATTATGAATCTTGTCACTGCAAAATAATTCATATTACTAACCCCAAAAGTATTTATCATCTACAATGTGCTTCATCAGATGTGATTTTTTTTTTTGTATCCGCTTTGCATTTATTTGGGTAAGTGAAATCAGGTTCATTCACTCTGCAGTTTTGACACAAGGGCACAGTGATGGAGCATTGTAGGTTTTGGCACTGCACAGGAATATCAAATACTGAAGACAAAACTGAACACATCTACCCATCCAGCTTTCTCCAAAAACCAAACAGATTCTCACTATGTCTTTTATCAATGTCCCTCATGAAAGACAAGGAAGGGTGATTAGAAATTGCCAAGGAGAATTTGTTTTTTGTTTAGAGCATTAAAAATTTAAGTCTCTCCATGCTGAAGCTTTTGTAAAAGCAGATGCCATCCATTTCAGCTGCTAATTCCTGTGCTCTGGAGCCTGATAAGTCATCTGCTTTGACAAAGTCTGGGTCAAATACAAGTGCAGCATTACAAGGAAAGGGAGGTACCTTTCTGTCACCTAAACACTGTAGTGCCTAAAGAATACAGCACTTGCAGAGAAACCAGGGTGAAGAACTCAGCCTTACCAGCAGCAGTGAATTGCCACAACTGGCTGCACTCTGAGCACAGGCAGTGCACGCGATAAAGTCTGCTCACCACAGCAGAGACACTGATAAACCAAACTTCCAACCTCCCTCAGGGGATCACCTCTCTTTGGGGTGAAAAAGCTACAGCAGATATTTTGATTGCTAGATGAAGGGCCTGTTTCATTTTTTGAGAAGGGAAAGGGGGACACTCAGCTCCTTTTTTACCTGCTCAGGGTAACAAGAAGGAGCAATTACCCTTCTCTAGTAATACACTCAGATCTACCCTCCATAAGCACACCAGAAGCAAGCAGCATGCCAGGCAAAAGAGAAGGGAGACGAACTTACCGTCTAGGAAGCACCATCTAGGAGAGAGCCTCTGAACAGAAAGTACTCTGGGGAAAGAGCTTTCCTGGTCCTGGATAGGGCAGGGAAATTACATTATAAAAAAACCCCAACAAGCTGTTTCTTCTCTAAAAAGGACTATTTTCTAGACTTTGATTTTTTCATTTTGCTCTACTGACATTGCATAATGTGCAAACTCTGTATAACCCAGGAACCAAATGAAATGACTGGGGAGGAATTAAGATCTTCTTCCTGACCCGGACTCATTAAGGACTCAAACAGTGAACCTCATGTGTTTTATCTCTTACTGGAGAGGTAAAAGGGATCAAAAGAGATCTAAGAGAGCACAGTGTGATCATGGTTCTGCTCCATGCTGCCAGTGAATGGCCAGACAACTTCCAAAATCTGCTGCATATAACATTTAAACACAAATATATTTGCACAGGGCAAAACACAGTAGCATGGATATTTGGCACACACAGTTTGTATAGACACAGATCCTATCCTTATTCACATCTTAAGCAGTACAGTCAGCACATCTGTAAATGTAAATTCAGGTACACGTTGCCTCAAGATTTAACTTTACTCCTCTTTCAGGCAAAAGACTACAGAGCGGTGTACCAAGTCACGTGGCAAGAAAAGAAAGAGTAGAAGCAACAGGGAGGATTTCACTTGATCCCATAAACCTTGTTCTCATATACAGCTCATGGTCTCCAGCCTCTGTGCATTACAGAGATAGAATGAGAGCAAAATATCCCATAAAGTGAACTGTAACTGTGCATGAGGAGCAAATAACACATCTCAGTGATTTCACAGACTCAGATTTAAAATACAACTTTGTCTAATACGGGCTAACGGACTTGTGGGATTTTTAGGTTACATTGTATTGCCACTGGAGTGTTTGTGGAAGAATCAAGGATCTTTGAACTCTACTAGGCTTGCTGACATCGATGTATCTACACACACAAAGCTTTATGTATCTCAATACTTAGTCCACTCTGTGTGGAAAGGAAGGGACTGCAACACAAAGGACAAAAGCAAGAAAACATCCAACAGTGTGTACTAAAATTGAGTTTATAAAAACAGGAGAAATTAGTAAAATTCATGGAGTACAAAATGTAAAAAATGAAGATAGGAATACTGCTGGTAAATATCAGCTCAAGTCACACATTGCATATTGCAACACACTCCCTCCAAGACTTCATTACAGTTCAGCTACAGAACTAGCTTGCAAATTCTCAGGCCCATGAGAATGATATTTTGTGAGCATTAAACTTACTGGAGAAACAAAACAGAATGAGAAAGAACTCTGGTATATTTTTTCTCATTTGCACCTGGGTTTGTTAATATTTCTGCTGACTGCCTATGTTTTGAACTGCAGAGGAATCACACAAGAGAACTGCATTTATGAGACTTAAAAGTACCCATGACACCTTATTAGTGAAGTATGAAGACAGTTCCATCAACTCAAGCACCCTACTCATGCTCTTTATCCCCTGCTTTTTCCCATTTCTGTAATATGTAGAGGGATACCAACAAATACAGAGCAAACCTCAAATTAACCTAAGAGGACAATTTGCAGAAATGACCCACTGAGAAAAAAAAACAAACAATGAAGATTCCTAGACAAACAAGTATTGAAGACAAAACACAGAGAGAGGTGAATTTAAAATGCAGCATCATAAAAAATGAATGGTATGTTAGGGATTTCATACTACTGTGCACTACAAAAGATGGGTAGGAAACTAATTTATATACTGCTGTAACTGCAGAGGTTAGGGCCAAGTATGGAGCTGATTTCTGACATTTCATACTCTCTTGTAGCTCTCCCCATATATGCAGATTTAGTTCTTCATTTTACCTCAGGCAGTTTCCTACACATGGAACAGTCAGCAGCCACTTAGGTTAATTTATAATGAGTGGAACAGAATCATACATGCTGGTTCATTAGTCAATTTGCTAGACACTAACACTTCTCTAAAACTCAGTTCCAGGGCAATGATTGATGGAAATGTCAAGAAAATGAAGTTAGCATTGGATAGGGAAACAAAGAAACGAACCATGAACTGATATAGAGAAGGCAACTCCAGGAAAACATGCCAAATTGCATTTTCTTACAGTGTCTGCAGTCAGTGCACCTACTGGCATTCTCGTGAAACTGGAATTCTGTATCACCCAAGTCATCATTAACCCCAAAGAAATTATCTACAATTTCACCACAATTCATTCCTGTCAGCTGGATCCCTGTGTGCTTTCTCAGTGAACTCATTCCTGCTGATCCAACAAGACTTGCATTGTTATTTCTAGGAAAATGCTATCAACACCATGCAAACCTGTCCTGTGATCCTAAGCACTATGTCAACTGACCATGATTTGTGGCAAGTCTCTGTGCTAATATCAAATAATTCAGGAGTCAGTAGAGTTAGTCTCAGTTAGTTTACTTCCAATTTACATGCTCTACAATGAATTACTTTAATGAGAGAAATAGTGCTCTTGAATCATACTTCCAACTGAAAAGGCAAGTTCTGTATTACATAAACTGTAGAATAAAGTTGTAAAACACAAAGAGACCAATTTTAAGAACTATCCACCTAAACTAAAACCTATTTATCTCATGCAGAAAACACAAATGTGCTTAGGATGCATTAAAATATTACCCTGAATATTATGTTAAAGTAAAGGTAGATGTCTGTCCTGTACAGAATTATTAAGAGGTTGGGCCTGCTAAAACACCTTTTTTTTTTTTTTCTCAGTGATAGATTTTATTACAACAGGTATGCTATACAACATGTTATTGTTCAGTTTCTCAAACAGAGAAACAATTTTACTTTTGTCATTTGTCCTACAGGACACATTTTCACATTCACTTCAGTGTGCAAAATACTGCTATTGCAATATCACTCACATCATCATGCTGTGCTAGTTTTAAAGGTGATTCCATAAGGCCTGTCCAAGAGAAAGCAGAACGAGCTTCCAATATTTAAGGGTAAATAAGATAATCAGATAATCAGAAACTCATCTAACATATGGGTCTTTCACCCAAGAACATATGGATTCGAATGCAAAGAACACCGTTCCCATTTTAAAGCCTCTATTCGTTCTGATACTAAAAGGAAAGCTTATCTTACCTGGTAATGAACTCTCTGTGTAGTAGAAGTTACTGACTGTAGGTCCTAGCAGGAGGATGAAAAACACAGCAGTGATGAAAAAGATTAAAGCAACGACAAGAGCTGTTTGCAGTTCTACTATCTGAAGCGGTTGGGCAAACACAAATCATTTTGCAAGTATTTTTCACTGGTTTTAAGCATATGAAACAAACACCACAGAAAAGTCAAGGAAAGTACACTTGAAGTTAAGATTTGTATGCATTTGGTCCAAAAAATAGTTTAAATAAATATAGAGATAACACTAATGTATATTTACCATGTTACAAACTCAATTTTTTCCAAGAGAACTATCTAAACTTACAACATCAGCAACAAAAATTAATGAAAATATGTCAAAAATCTGGAAGACATTTTTACAAATATTTCTGAGTGATTAATGCACTAAAGAAAACCACTGACAGTTCTCTCTATTTGAAGACAACCTCACTCCAAGAAGGTCATATCAGAATGATCCTGACATTCAACAGGGTTCGGGAATCTAATTTATTTTAATAGAGATTTTGTCAAATAATTATAGCTCATGACATAGTCTACCAAAGAGCCTAGCCTGCAGGCCATTGCTCTTTGGGAGCATGCAAGTTGACAGAGCCCAGTAAACCTTGGCGTCTCTATTCCCAGCAAATGGGACTGAGCCAAATCAAGCACACACACAAAAAAGTAGTACAAACTCTGCAAAAGGTTGGAGAAACACGGTTCCTCCACATCCACTATGGGTAATTCAACCAGAACATCTAGCTGTGATATAGTTTAGGTATAACCCTTCAGGGTTACACCTAAAACTGCCTGAACTCTGTGTGAAATCACATTTCTAATCTGATGAGATCATCATCATGATTATTTCACTGTAATATTCTGTACTGGATACGTCAAATACGCACCACCTTACAATATAGTTTTATGTTTGATAACACTAGTCACACCCAAGGTCTGAATGTCCAGAAATGCATTTGATGAAGGGAATTCTGGCTGAAATGGAAAGAAGTGAAAGCCTGAGGTGAGATGCTCATATTCAGACTGCAAGTGCAGAGTTCCAAAATCTATGGGAAGTCAACGGCTCCCAAAGAGTTCAATTGAAGGGATGAGATTCCTAGTTCGTACATAAACTAGACCAACAATTTATAAATTGTTATAAATGTAAATGTATAAATTGCTTGTAAGTGCAATGTCCTCAGGCTTGTAAATGTTCTTGAAAGCTATCACTAAGAGATTAAAAAAATCAGAGACAATACATTAATGAAAACCATTAGTTTTATCACTAAAGGCATTCACACTTAAAAGATTTGGGCAATGAACCACTTGGAGTCTGCATTTCCCAGACTGTATTGTAGAATGAACTCTCATGAGGCAAGGTATTCGAGAATAAGAGCAACACTATTGTTAGCTGCATGAACACCCATTTCTGTGTCTTTGAAAATATCTAGTTGATATTTGCTGTGTTTAGTGGTGTCCCAGATTGCTCCATGACAGTATTAAAGAATGACATTTGCATAATTAGACCCACTCAAATACCACAATGTTTATACTTGCATAACACACTTTCTAATCCATAATTTATGTAATTTCAATAAGGGATATGGAAAGTCCTAGTATTCCATTGTGAATCAAGCAGAAGTAAACACACCCACCCACTTCAATTCAGTTTTCATTTAAAAGGAATCAGTATGATTTTTAATTTTCTATTTAGGGAACATTTTTCAGTACTTTTTTATTACCATATCTTAATTCTAGAAATTTGGTTTCAATGGTAGGCAAATTGCAATACTCTTGATACATGGTTGTAGCAATTATTAGACTCAGAACTGAAAGAAGCATAAAATAGATTAGTAAATTATATCTGAATTCACAAAAGCCTCACCTCTTGTAGACGGTCAATGTACATACGACAAGTCTCCAAGTCACAGTCTCCTCGTACAACTATGATTCCTAGGGGAATGGCTGAAAAAAATCAAAAACAAAGAAAAACCTCTTTAACTGAAGTCTCTTGGACTGTAACAGACTTGTGATGGGCTCCAATTTTGTTTTTTAATAACCTCATGAAAGTTTGCTATTATCTAAATCTTAACAGTTATTTAAAAGCAGGAGCATATTATCCATCATTAGTTTCACCCACTTATAATTATCAAATATTTCATTTTCAACTGGCTTTCATGGTTTCATGAAAGAAGCTAAAACATATTCAGTTAAATTATGTACTTCATTTTCAGATCTGAACATCAAATATTATCTGCAAAACAAAGGAACATAGCCCAGAACAAGAGTTTGGGGGGGCACCCTTATACATTGAAATAAGAGTGATATTTCATTCTCAGAACTCAAATTCTACAGATTTAGAGCAATGATAGTCACAGCCTGATTTCAGGGAAAACTATCCAACAGCAGGTTATTTGGATGTAAGGCTGCTCTAAAATAAAAACAGGCATTATTCCATCTACACAGAGAATTGACACATCTCCATATTTAGTCAGACAGAAAAAAGAGATAACTTGTGAAAATACAGAAAAAAATTCCCTCCAGGTTAGGGCAAAATTTTTAATAATGGGAGATTGAGGTTTCTACAGTCATTCTGTTCTTGCTGCCAAAAAGAGTGCAAAACAAATTCACAAAAAGAAAAATAAATAATGAAGAATCCTTAATAAAAGGGAAAAAAATTACTCCACAAGAAAAGCACCAAGAGAGCTACCTACTAAGACCTCATTAAATAAAAAGAAAACAAGTGAAAACTCTTGAGTACCGGATTTTATAAAACTGAATCACTGAATTAAGTTCTTTTTTTCTCCCTGAAGGGTCTTTAATCAAAGAATGGCCAAAAGATTTATGGGAGCAGTGGGAAAGATATTTAAATCCTCACATGAAATATTCCAGAAGGAGAACAAAATATCAATTCATAAACAATTTTGATAATTGGATAATGAACAGCAACATAAAATCACCAAGGTTTCTGAGATAAACAGAAAAAACACCTGTACTGCAACCCTTCCTGCTGCTGAAAAGAAGTTGGCTAAGAGGGAGAGATATTTAAATACTGACAAGCTCTTCATTCTGACAAGAGAACAGGACAGTGCTAAAAGATGTTGGGGAACAGAGCTCTGTTTTTCTGGACCACCGGGACTTGAAGCACAAAGAGGAGCTCAGCAGCTTCCAGGGAGAAGACCTGGGGAGCACCTACTGCAGTCAAGGTCGCTGTGGACCTCAGAGGCCAGCACAGCGCTCAGCAATGCTGCCAGAACTGTGTTTGGAAAGCAAATTGAACAGCAGAAGAGCTGTGGACCCAGGAAAACAGGAAGCAGGGGAAAAAGTGCTGGAGCAAGAAACAATAACATAAAGAGGGAATAGGCAGGAAGGAAGAGCTCACACATCTCCTGAAATAACACTGACATCCAAAAGTGATGACAATCCCCCTGCACATTTTCAGAAGGGCAAGGTGGAAACAGGTCTTATGGAGACCTCCCAGATTCTTTCATTACAGAACAGAGACTGAGAGACAAACGAGTGGAAGGAGGGTCACAAAAAGGGTTTCCTTCATGTGCTCTAGTGCTCTGGGTTACAGACTGATTCTCTTTGCTTAGCATTTATTATTGCTTAACCTGCTTTGGCAGGAGCCCCTTAAGCTCTTTGCAGAGAGTTCTTAACGGCTATCTAGTTTCAATTGAGCAGATCCCTTTGCAGCCCTTTCTGAAAAAAGTGTTTGCTAAGTTCATTTATAGCACTAAAAACTGAATTGCAGCAGACACGGCTACATCTCCAATAGCTACAGAGCACTAGGGAGTTACAGCACAGGCTCACAGACTATTGTCACAGATTTTGTCTCTCTTCTGTATCCTTAATGGGGACTAAAGCTTTGAGCTGACAAGACAACACAGACAACAGAATTGGAATCCTTAACTATCACCATCCCTGACAGCCCAAAGGAGAAGGACCTTAAAACATTTGTTATTCTAGGGAAATCCACCAAAATGTCTAAAAAGAAAAAACTAGCATGCAATAGATATCTTTGTGGTGATACTTTATGGGTCTCATCTAATGATTGAAGAAGTAGTGATTCACAGCTTTAATTAAATTATGTCATACAGGTTCATAGTGGTCAAAAAACAGTTCTGAAACTCTGGGCTGTGTGACTTTGCTCTTAAAAAAATGGTGCTGCCTTAACTGTTTGGAAATTGTGAATTAGAATGATCTATGGTTTTTGGGGTCAATGGCTAGCTAAGGGATTATGTGTGAGATGGGTCTCAAGTGGTTCCATTCCACATAGTTCATGCCCTTTGAAAAAGCTTTGAAGTCATTACTTGGATAACACTACAGTATATGCTAAAATGTTGTTTTCCAATTTTTGTTGTTGTTGTTTGTTTGTTTGTGGCTTGGTTGGTTCCTTTTGCAAGATGCATTTGGCTTTCAGCTAGGAAAATGTTGAGAGCCCTCATTTTTATCATTAACCACAATAAGCAATCAAAATGCACCGCACAGTCAAGACTTGCAAAGTGCTTCACAATAGTTTCTGTTCTAAAACAAAAGCAAATGCTTAGTGATTGATAATGGGATAAAAACTATGGGGTTGCTGTTCATTCTACAAATAGTGCAATACCATGCAATAGAGGCAAAATTAGTTAATTTATGATAAATCAGTTAAAGACCAAGCCAACGTCGTAGCAGTCAGTAAACATTGTGGACACTTTCATCCAGGACTAAAGGAGCCTCTGCATTTGCTATGTGGATGAGGATGTGGACAGCACAGAGCTGTGCTGAGGGGCTCAGGATTACTGGATATGCCAGGTGAGAGGTGGGAGGGCAAATATTTACATTAAGAGCATGGGCACTACAAAGCGACTTTCCATGTACCCACACACTGTCCACTCCTGTGAACACATGGATAAACCCACACATGTGAATATGCCAAAAATAAGAAATAGTCTCAGATCATGAGCCAAGCCACAGCATTCAAGTGCCAGATATTTTTCTCCTGAGGCGCCTGCTCTTCTGGCCACTTGCATCCAGCTCCCAGTTCCTTTGTGCTCCCTGAATGATTATAAAGGACTTTGTCCAGGCAGCTGCGATGAGCAGCAGTGCAAGAACCCTGGGAAATGAGACAGGCAGACAATTGCTTCATAATCTGAACCAGTACTGCAGAAAGGTTTTTGTTCCTAGCAACACTAACCAAAACCAAGTATCAGCAGGAGGAGGGTTGGGTAGATGCAGCAGTATGGCTTGAGTGGTGTTCTAATTAACTGCAAGATTAGGAGTGATTTCCTACATCCTCATGAAATTAGCTATGGAATTTATAAGCAACAAACAAATCTTCCACCTATTAAGTGCCCATCATGCTAAATACCTAGAGCTAGTGAACTCTATAATAGTTTTGAGGACACAAATGAAGGAAGTCCAAATATATATATTATAAAATTCAATTAACTCCCCTGTTTATTGTTATGAAAGGATTCAATTTGTGATCTTAATACCATGACTAACCCACTCAAATCCCAAACAAAGCAGCCTCAAGACAAATCATTACAGTAGATGCGAATGCCAGGAAAACTCGTTCTGATTCTGACATACCTCAGGGGACTGGGGAGATTAGACATTGGACTGTAAATGTTTAATGTAACAAATAAAGGATCCTCACTACTGAATATGTCATAAGAATGCCATTTTCCTGAGGGGCCTCCACCAGTATTACAAATATGAAGGAGCAAGTAAATTCTTGGTAGAGAATTATAAAATATTCAGACATTTATATTAAGAGGTTTGGCTTTCCCCAGTATGGTTTTAATAACACTGAGTTTGTGACAAAGGATTTTCTTGCCACACAAATCTAAGCCATGTGCCTCTTCAGATCCCTTCTGCTTGTTATACTGAGAAAACCCAATTCTTCCTAGGTTCATTTGTTACCCGTTTTTTTAGTCCACTTGCAAAATCCTCACATACAAGGAGGTAAAACACAGTGCAGGTTATCGGATTAAACCAGACCATGTTTGAAAAAGCAGTCATCCCCTCCAGTCTCTCAGTGACTTCTCCAATACCTTGCCACAAAAGGGAAGAAGCTGCCCAAGTCAAAGGAAGAGAGAACCTGTGCCAAACACCACACAAAAAGGAACAGACTACAGAAAAAAAAAATTGAAGAGCTGGGAACGTGTATTGGGACTAAGAGCCGACAGCAGAGATCTGGATAAACAAGGAATAAGTATTTATGGTTAAGAAGAAGAACAGGAACCTGAGCTGTGAGGTCTGCAGAGACAGACTAAGACAGGCAGGAAGGATGTGCGTGGGATGAGTTATCCAAAGGGGACAACCAGGACTGAAATAGTAAGAGGAAATCAAATCAGAAAAGCGCTAATGAAACACGCAAGTAGAATACGGACAGAAGAGCCTCACAGAAAAGCCTATCCAAGAAAGATAAACTACAGTATGATTTCCTGGAAAGTTTGAAAAGGAACTTAATATTCTTGCTTCTCCCCACTCCTCTAAGGTAAATATAAATTTGTACATATTTGGAATACTGCCCATCTCTTCTAGTTTAACGAAGATGGCAAACTTACAATGACAATTTCCCACTAGCTCAAAAGGCAGAGGACTGTACTGAATACGCCCTGTGAGGTGTCAAGACAAAGTAGATTTAGATTAGATATTAGGAAGAAATTCTTTACAGTGAGAGTGGCAAGACACTGGAATGGGTTGCCCAGAGAGGTGGTAGATGTCCCATCCCTGGGAGAGTTCAAGGTCAGGGGCTTGGAGCAGCATGGTCTAGTGGAAGGAGTCCCTGCCCATGACAGTGGGTTGGAAACAGAAGATTTTTAAAGATCCCTTCCCACTCAAATCATTGTATGATTCTATCATTTTATGATTCTATGATATGAAATTTCAATGGTTTGGGTTTACTCCTTCCCCCAGCCTCAGGCAATAACAATTTCCAATATTTAACTCACTACTGATTTCTAATCCTCTTGCTTTCATTTTGCTGTGTGGTTTTAAGCAATCTATCCAACCCCTCTCAGCTTCAGGTCTTACTAAACCAGTGTAATGAAGAAATGCCTAAATTAGCTAATGTGTACATAACACATATTGACAAAACAAAGTTGCTAGAGCAAGGCACTGACTTCTAAGCAGAGTGAAGGCAATGTTGTCTTTTATGGAGCTTCTAACATGTGCCCTAAGAGATCTCCTGACAAATAAATGCCCATTGGTGTTTCCTTTACAGGATGAAAGAGAAGGTTTATAGCTGCACAACCTGTCTCATCTAAATCCATCCAGCTCAAAGTTGCTCCCCAATACGAGCACATTTCCTTCGTGGCTCATCAGGAAGTCTTCTGCTCCCTGCTGCCTTTTACATTATATATTCAGGATATAAATACCAAGTCCTAAGTGCTGACCTTTTCTTACTTAGCTAGTTCATAATCACATGAACTAGTCTCCAAATTACCTTCACCTGTCACATCCCTAAGTTTTAGAGAGTCAGAATGCCTTTGAGAGATCAAGGATTCTAAGTGCATTTCTGGTATGAGGAAGCTACAGTATCACTGTACACGTACACATCACAATAACTCACAAGCTTGTCACTCCATGTACCCCCATGCATCTGATAAGAACTCCTAGGATGACCCCAAAACCCTCAAATAATCCACAGATATTAGAGACACGTGCGTTATAGACATTTAGCTACTCAAAGAGACAAGAATTCGAGGTTAAGATCCCATCATGTTAAAGCATCATGCATACACACAGAGCAAGGAGACTGCACAGGAAAGGATTGCTAGGTTACAGACAGTCCAATTGTTATACAAATGGAACTAAACTTTCTTTTAAAATTCCTTCAGAAGCTAGTGTGCTATTTTATTCTAGAGAACATATGGAACAGTTGCCTCTGTGTAAAAGAAACTGTGAGAAACCAGAGCTGATACAGGGCTGAGAGTTATTTCTGATACTCTCATCACTGCAGTCAGGTATGATTCCTCCTTAACCTTAGTGGTATTGAGCAAGCTAAGATTATTCTCCATGGCTAGGGCACACAGAAGTTGAGGGCAGTATGGGCTGATGTACCCTATTAAAAAATCCTACAACTGTTCAGTTACTGCTTAGGGTGAGTTACTTCACTGATACATTTTTATGGTGCAAATCTGAAATGGTGTTGCTGGGAAGGACTAAGAAGTATTGAAGATCACTAGGTCACTAGCTAGATTATGTTTGGTTTATTTGTTGCTAATTTTTTATTTTTAACATAATTAGTTTCTGCATGTGCCTCCATTGTCAGGAAATTCTTAGTTATATTGGAAAGAAGAAAACATGGTGTCACACAGAAAGATTTTGCTGTTTTAAAAATAATTCAGTTGTTCACCCAGAGTTCTGCATTGGCTCACACTTTCCTGCTATAACAGGAAGCCAGAGAGAGTGCACACAACATAAGCAGGCAAGAGACAGAATTAAATTCTGTCCACCTAAAAACATCCGTCCAGCTCGCTTTGTAAGACAATCTTAGTTATGGTCATTGTAATGTACAACTGTCATATTGGCCAGAGATGGTGAAGCTTGTGACTAAGGTGACAAGTGCTTAGGACATGAATAAGGAGGTGTTAGAAAAGACAACTACATTTGCAGTGAAGAGCATTACAACTTAAATAAAATGCCAACATATATCCCTTTCTTAAAATGCTGCATTGGAAGCATTCATCCCTCCTCACTGAAGGATCAATAAGCATCCTCTGTACCACCATTAATCATCCCCTGCACAATACTGAGAGGCTGACAGGAGAAAAGAAGGAGCAAGGGGAGGGAAGAAAGGGACAATTCAGAAACAGCATCTTGGTTAAATGCCAGCTGCATTGACAAGAAAAGTAGAAAACAGAAGGAGAATGAGCTAAGGACAACCATGCTCTTCAAAGGACAAAATGACATTCTTTAATCGTTCTGGAAGCTTTCAAAATGAGATGTCTACCTCCAGCAGAGTGAAGATTAATCTTCATGGAACAGTTTGTACCATGAGCTCCTCTATGTTGGGAAGTGCTATCTTAGGTGAAACAGTTGATAGATTCAAATCAGTACTTCAAGCAAACAAGGGGAGTTAAATGTATTTACTGTGAGTTAAAATGATCCAGGTTATTAGACTGAGGTCAGAGCTTTCAAAACTGTATTATGGAGACATGTAACATGCAAAAACCATAATAGCTTCTTTGCTATTTTTCCTTCAGAGATAACTCCTTATTAACCAGCTTCCTTTTCCTGTTCAGATTGCAAGAGATTCTGCTTTGTTCTCAAATTATTTAGGGAGGTAGAAGTGCTTTTAATCCTTGTGGATGGAGAATGGATATTAAGCATAGCATTCTGGAATTCAGTTGTAGGTATTCTGCCAAAGCCTGAACAAGTATGTAAACTTGGTCTCCTGCAAGCATCTAGTGAGACATCCATACACACAAGAGCTACAGTCCTGCTGCAGGAAACCAGCACCTCTTCAGTAACAGCTCCCCAGTAAAAGAGACATTTTAAGTTATAGAACCAGAGAAGTATTCTTGTGACCACCAGTGTATAGTGCAAGTTACATATCCTCTCACAGGACATTCCTAGTAACTGCGAAGGCTAAGGTGAAGTATCTTTTCTGGTTTCTAAACTTTAGGATGATGGGAAAATTTGCTTTCTCATATTCTTATGTAAAAACAGTAGTGCACAAGCATTAGTGAGACAGTTCAAAGAGGACTGGTAGGAAAAACAACACAATGAAAAATATCTGGGGAGAATAGTCCAGTACAGCTACGTTATATTATCAAGCTGGCCATGCATTAACTACAAAGAGACAAAAGGGTTTTATTGTGAATGACCCACCAATGTCCAAAAGCAATTATTTTAACTCTTGATGAACAAACATCTGTTTTTTGAATGATAACCTCTTAAGCACACTCCTAGTAAGTGATCAAATACGTATAAAATCTAAAACTAAGATGTTAGATCAGTCGCTGGCATTTTCTTATAATGTTATCATTATGTATCTTGGCAAGTGACAAATAACATAGATACACAATTACCACTGCAGTGACAATAGTGTAAGAAATTGTATAAATTGTATAATTTGTGTCAGAATATGTAATGGCTCCTAAGGACATAATATATGCTAACTACAGACACAGAAAATTTACATCCACAGTAAGGATGGATGAGGATAGTTCTCCTCAGATGTGAATTTCTCAAATGAACCAAGTTGTTTCTGACAGTGTTGGAGAGTTGTGTGTTGAATGTGGCCTGAAATCTACTCAATTTCAAACTCTCAATTTAAACTTGAGGCAAATTCTCATCCAGTGAGGAATAATCCTGATCCTGTTAAAATTTTTCTCAGTCCAGTGAAGAAGACTTTGATTGCTTTAAATATGACCAAAATCCACTAACAGGAACCTCAGTTAAGGCTGTCAAGACCTATATTAAAATTTAAGCCGTTTCAATTCTTTTGTTGTAAGGAGAGATGGTAGAATGAGGAGGGGTGGAACTAGAAGAGTGAAATGGAAACAGTTTAACTATCTTCCAACAATAAGATAAGCAAACCAATTAAAAGGATTGCCATCCTATAATTACCAGAGCACTCTGTATTGCAGAGGGAACCGAAGCTTTGTTGCACAACAGTCATGCTTATAATTTAATATGAATAATGAGCCAGATGCATAACAAGACTATTAAATTGTTATCACAAGCAGCCCTGTCCCACATTGATTAATGACTCTGTGTGTCACCAAGAAAAGGAACTCCGTTTTTAAGTGCAGATTGTCATCATCAATGTTGCCAAAGCAACCACTGTCTGCTTTTGACTTACCCCTGAACACGGCAATTAAACCATTACACAAGGAAACAAAACAGTGATTATTCTCTGAAATGGAAGACTGAAGGCTGGTAAAAAATAACAGTGTGGGGAAGCCAGATTTGTTCCCTGAGATAAATGTACCTGTGCAAGAACCATGCTCCAGGTCAGTGCACATTCTCAATTTCAAATATATCATGGTCTCCCACTCAGTTTGAAATCTGATGTTAATCACAAAATCTGGTACAGTTCTATATACTAGAAAGCCAGCAGAACCAACAGAAAAACATAAGCAAAAAAATACCCTGTGTGAAAACCACTTATTTTACAGTAAATAAAATCAGAGGTCACAGACATAGTTAAATAAGAAAGCAGGTGGAATCTCTATACATGATCTTTATAGGGGTTATTTATATAGACAGAACACATTTGTACATATGCACATACAGATGAGTGTACTCCCTACATTACTCATCCAAAAATGTATGCTTGCCTCTGTGTTTGGGGTTTTTTTGTTGTTATTTTTGGGGTAGGAGTTGTTTTGGTCAAGGTAAGATTTGTACAGAATGTTCTACCAAAAGCTGCTACAATCTGGCTACTTCCAACTTACAAGCTTCACGGAGTTTTTCCTTGTCGTAATGTAGCCCCTCGTATTCCTGTAAATTGATCTTGTTCACTCTGATCCGCAGGCGATCTGGGATGGAATGAGGGCTGCAAGAAAAGAAGAAAGTTTCTTAGATAAAGTGTTCCCTAGAAGAGTGAAGGAAAACAGGATGTGAAGGGATTTCAATCTTCTCTGAAAGAAGAAGAACAAGCCTCTTCAAAACTGGGCCAAGTCCCCACAGGCCTATTCCTGCATTTAAAATTATGACTTTCTACGGCACAAAAGCATAGACATTACACCTTAAATAATAAGCAAGATCAAGAATCCCTTTTGTTGCTTGTGTGTAAAGATTTTTCTGAGTTCTTACACCCCTATGCAGCTACCCCCCCCTTCTCCAGTTCGACCTTGTGTACATTCTTAGAGCCCTACCACAGCCAGCAGATCTGCCACCTTGAATTTCAAGACATGGAAAGATACTTCTTGGGAAGTACCTCAGGACAACCATTCCTCTGCCCATCAGAGCATCCACACCACATTTCTGAAGGATGCTGATCCAGCATGTCTTGTCTTAGAAACAGTCAACAAAAATGTGGCTAACAACCGGATTTCTAATATTGTAAGTCTAGTACTCAGAACCCAGGAGGACTTTTAAAAGCAAGTAGCTGTATGCTAACATCATTTTTACAGATTTTGGTCTGATTTAGATACCTCAACTAGTGATGATTTTGAAAGACTCAATAGGTCTGTATCTAGAAATTTAAGTGTTCATATATTTCTATAAATTTGTCCAGAAAAGCTTTTTTTTTCATGTCACACTAATTCTTACCTTAATATAACCTATTATATGATTTTTTTAAGTTTTGCTGGATGCTATGCAAATTAACTTAACCTCATTTGCATTTTCCACTTCTGAAGAAAGATAGACGACCTGTGTATTATAATGCACATAGCAAATGCCTGTTCTATAGGAACTCAGCCCCAGGTCAGTTAAAAGCAATGATTACTCATTCCGTGCTTTCACCAAAAGACTGTCTATATTTTCTGTTTTAATTCTGTTAGTAACAGGACTCTGCCTACAGTAATATTGACTAATACACACTGCCTTTTGAAAGCCATAATGCTGTGTACTACCATAAATATACAGGTTTGCTTCTCTCTTCACCTCAATTTTAAACTATTTGACCTACAGCATTTGCACTGCTAGTGCAGTACAAGGCACATCTCACAAGCATTACCTGTGTTACCTCATTTCTAAGCACTAGTTCAAATGTGAATTTTCTTCATCAATTAATCAGTGGTAGACTTACCACAACAGGCCTCATTTCAACTCATTATCTCAGTGAATAACCTGAATATCTCATGAAAGCAGGAGAGGAAAGACAGTGAAACAGGATGACCTCATGCCAACATCTGCCAAACCTTGGCTAACTGCCTCCCCTCAACCTACCTGTGAGAACCTGAGGATAGTGTTTGGACACCAAGGGGAGAGACAGACAACACTGACTTCTGTAGATATGCTGACTCACTACCTATTGCCAGGCAAGGAAGAAAAACAAATGTTATTTCCTAGCTTGAAGCTGATGGCAACCTATTGCATACACAGTATCACCTTCTGAGTCAAATTAGTCCTTTCACCTGCAAAGAAGTGAGCCAGCTCAAGGGAGAAAAATATCCAAAATGAAGAGCAAATCTAGAACATATTTGTTTTTCCAGGAGCCACACACACACTCTCCAAAATTATCTTTTAATTAGAAAATGTTTAAGAGGATACTTCCCATGCTTTTGCAAAAAGTATAATTTTTGGTATATAGGCACATTGTATATCTCTGACTCTGCTTCTGCAGGAGCAGCAAGCAGGCCATCTTAAGTGTGATGTATTTTCTGAGGAGAAATAGGAGCAAGTCCAGTGTAGGAGGGCAATCAGCTGCCAAGTACCAGAGTTTGATATTCTGTTCCGCCTTCCTCTCACACCATTTTTATAAAGACGGGCTAAAACTACTACATAAACAGGTTGTGTGCTAAAACATACAACTGGAAAGAAACAGAACTTGGCCTCTTGTCCACTTGAAAAGTTTAGCTGTCCTAGTCAAAAAAAACGTAGCCTTGGAAACAGTAGCTTTCTATAGAAAATAAACTATTATCAGAAATAACAATGCCAAGAGGTCCTTTCTACAGGGCAGAGATTTATACATGCAGCCAGGTCCAGTCACAAGTAGCATATTTGTTATACAAGTAGGCATGTACACATTCCTAAAAATGTGTGTATATTGACACATGCACAAAAGAGACATTTATTCAGTAACTGAAGCTTGTTTTGTTCATCAGTTCTTTGCAAACACCCTTTTCCTCTTAGAATAGTCATTGGCTGACACATTTTGTCACTAAATTTTATTACCTATTCAAAATATATTTGATTCTAAAACTCACTATTTGAATATTCATTTCTTGTGCTATCAGACTAGCAATTGACACCAGAGTATATTGTCCTCATCAGTCAAACTAATTAACTCATTCATTCACAGAACTCTATTTAATGCAGCTGAGCAAAATACTTCCACTATCAACGCTTCTGTAGTCTTCATAGACACTGCATAATAATCCATATTATTATACAAATCGATCAGTTTGTCTTTGTTCAGACATACTCAGCACATGCAGAAACCAGAAAGATTAAATACATAAGCATGTCCATGTAAAAGCAAGTAACAGGGTGATGAATGTCACCGAAAACAAACACTAGTACAGTATTAATAGAAATAGATGTCTCTGAATACTGTGTAAAACAACTTGCTCAGCCACAATGAGAGGAAGAAAAGCTTTCCACATATAGTAACAATTTATAAATAAATTTGGGGATATTTCTGTGCTTTAATTCAACCTAAAATATTTAAATTACTTGTCTACTATTTTTTGAATGGTGTATTACACAGTCAACAAAATGTATTTGAAAGTATGGATGAATGAATTCCATTACCTCCTAAATAATCTAATTAAGATCCTCATTCCAAAAACACATCAATCCACAGAATTCAATACCAAATGTCATTTGCCTCATGAGGATGTAAATAAAGATTTGGGTCAACTAAACCATTCTGTTTATTCATGTTATTATTTATAAGGATTTCATTTAAACATAAACCCTAAATACGAATCTTCTCCAAGATCTTTCACCTAGAAAATACACTCAGCTTTTGCTGAAGTTGTGACTTCCTCCTCTCACCCCTATTGATCATCCAGCAACAAGTGAGAGGATGCCAGACAGCTCACTTGGAGCACAGCTGGTTTTCCTAGAAAACATGCTCCTGCCTCCAGGCACCCAGGGAACAACAGGGGCAGAGCGAGCTTGGGTCCTGCCCAAGTCTGGCACTCCTGCACAGCAGCCGGTTACACTTCTGCCATGCCACCAGGCTGATTCAGCTGGTAAGACAGACCTGTAAATTATAAATACCCCAATCCCTATATCAGTTATTTATGAACCATTTCTTATGCTTCATGTCTCCATAGAGAAAGGAATAATAAGAACACACAGTCCAACAAGTGTACAGAATCCAGTGACAAATTTCTGATAGATCTTCAATAATACAGCCTCCACCATCCTACACACAAACAGATTTTAACATGATTCAGTAAACAGAAAAGGAAATCTACTTCCCCCCATACAACAAATACTCGAGTAAAAAAAAAAATCAGTCTTTTAGGGAATGTTTGCAGTGACAATGAATGATTAATGAATTACCTGTCTCCTAGAGAAGAAATAAACATGAAAAATTAATTAAATGTCCCAGTGTTTAGAACAATTGGAAAGAGGAAAGTTGTAGCCAGAAGACAAAAAGAAATTCACCTTCCTCTCAAGATCACATTGACAAAGCTTGGAAATGGTACATTAAAAATACGTTTCTGACAGCATCTATCTACTTAAAACATAAGAACTGCCACGACAGATCAGACTCATCCAGTCTCTTCTATGGATGAATTTCAGGGTTTCACAAAAGTTCACTATTATTTTAAGGTAAAGCTCTTGCTAAGCTCTTTATCTAAACAAATAACTTTAAAATTATAAGCCCTACCACGTATTTTTTTTTTCTTTCATTTGAGAATCTGAGCTAGATGAGCAGCCATGTCATGGAATGCTGGGCAAAAGGGCAGTCCCTTTGGGTGGGAGAAGCACTGGAAAGGAAAGGTAAACCTCATAGTTGAGATAAGGATTTCATAAGGGAACAAAATTATCTACTAATAATAAATATGGCAGTAATAATAATAATTGTAATGATAAGTGGGGGGTAGAGTGAGTAACAAACCTGAAAGAAAAAAGTGATGCACAATGCAATTGCTTCACACCCAGCCCATTCCCAAAGAGGGGTCAGACCCCTCCCAGGTAACTCCTCCAGTTTACATACTGGGCATGACCTTCTCTGGTGTGAAATATCCCTTTGGCCAGTTTGTGTCAGCTGACCTGGCCTCACACCCTCCCAGCTTTGAGTGCAGCTCCTCAGCAGCAGAGTATGAGACACTGAAAAGTCCTTTACTTGGGATAAACACTACTTAGCAACAGCCAAAACATTATATTTTCCATAAATCCAAAAAACAGCTCTGTACCAGCTACTAGGGAGAAAATCAGCCATGACCCAGCCAAAACCAGGACATAAGTGTTATCCCAGATAAGCCAGGTTAACCCAACTGTAGTAAATTCTTTGGCACTTTCTTATCTCACAATTGCTTCAGCAAACACACTTTGCTTTGTAGAGGCCACACCCACACAGACATTTAAAATACAGACACTTAAAGTACAAACACATACTAAAGTTCCCAGTAGAATCCTGGTACTTGCTTTTCTTCTCCTGCATGCTAACTGTGATTCTCTCACACTTTACAAGCACAGTGGATTCTCCAGTAGTAATAATCCCACTAAACAGAATTACAGAATTTTTTGGGTTGGAAGGGACCTTAAGGATCACCCAGTTCCAACTCCTCTGCCATGAGCAGGGACACTTTTCACAAGACCAGGTTGTTCAAAGCCCCACCCAACCTGGCTTTGAACACCTCCGGGGATCGGGCACCCACAACCTCTCTGGACAACCTGTTCCAGTACCTGACTGTAAAGAATTTCTTCCTAATATCTGATCTAATCCTACTCTCTTACAGGCTGAAATGATTCCACTTTTTATTACATGCTCTTGTAAATGGTCCCTTTCCATATTTCTTGTAGGCTCCCATCAGGCACCAGAAGGCCACAATGAGGTCACCCCAAAGCCTTCTCTTCTCCAGGTTGAACAATCCCAATTCCCTCAGCCTTTCCTCATAGGAGATGTGCTCCATTGCTCTAATTGCCTGAACTCACCCCAACAGGTTGATGTCCTTCCCATGGTGGGGACTGGGGACCTGGAGCGGGATGCGGCACTCCAGTGGGGTCTCACAAGAGCAGAAGAGAGGGGCAGAATCACCTCCCTTGACCTGCTGGCCACGCTCCTTTTGATGCAGCCCAGGATATGGTTGGCTTTCTGGGCTGCCAGAGCACATGGGACAGCTCATGTTCAGAAACCCACATACTAAACAGGAAAAACTGATAAAGAAAGGATGAGACTCAATTCCCTATAAATCATGTTTCATAAAAAAATGAGAAGATGTCTATAAGCATTTTCATCCTTAACTTTGCATTTGGAAAATAGCTCACTTTCTACCACTTTCTCCCTTACACCTTGTCTCCTACTGTTCTTTATTAGACTCTCCTCTTGTAGACAGTAACCATATTCAGCCTGAGAAAGTTGATTCTGTCTCTATAAGCAAAAATATTATTTTCTGTTACCCTTTTGTTATTCACACAGGTTTTATAGACATTCTCTGCCACATAAACTCCATAAAGGAATAGGATTTACCAATACAGTGATATTTGTATTTTCATTTATGCAGATTTTGTAATTGAAAAAATAATTACAGCCTACCCACAGTGTTTATTCCACTTGTAGAAGGGCTGTAGGAGTTACACAAGTAAATTATGTTTTATTTTTCAATGGTAATTTTTTCAGCATTCCTTTGCATCAATCACATAAGACAAACTTACTCTCACATGTGCATCTTCTCATCTCTGAACATAAAGCTGGAAAATGTAAGTCTTTACCTTCCTTTTAAAAGAGCCTCAAAAATACAACACTTGTATTTAATTACACACCTTGTACAAACATTTGCAATAGATCACACTACAGTTCTACTGTCCCTGCAAAAAAGACCATATGATCCTAATAAATTGGCTACCCCAAATTCCCATGCATTTCTTGCCACAGAAATCCTGACATTTACCTAAGATAAGCTATATCCATCCAGGTCTCAGTAGGATCTGCCCTGCTGTTCAGTACTAACTGGAACTCAGTCTGCTTCTATGTTGTTCAACAACAAAACAAGGGCATGTTTGAATCTCAAAGCCATCATAATCCAAATCAAATTTCCCTGTTACCTCATGGGTTCTTATTTTAATTTGCCAGACATAATAATTGGCAGCCCCAGTGCAGCAGCATATTTAATCTATTTTTACAGATTTTAAGATAGAAAACATCTTTGATTTTCAAATTAGTTTGGGGATTGCAAGTCTTTCTCTCCCTGCTTTATCCTGACAGTTGATTATCAAACGGGACATTAAAATGAACTGCATCAAAACTCAGAGGTCATTTTCCAAGGGATATCCCTGAGCTTGGATATAGTACTTATTCTCCCAGACACACAGCTCAATGTTCTGTGTAAGAAATAAGGGTTACCCCAACTTTTTTCTAGGGGCTGCTTTAGATGTTGAGTTGGTGAGACAAGTTGGTTTCATTACTTTATGCTCCTCATAAAGGAGCATAAAGGACTGTGACAGTAATTTAGTGTACCCAAATAGGACCCAGGAATAAGGCACACCAAACTGGAAATCTTACCTTGTTTGCAAAATAACAATGAAGTATTGCAGATTTCTGAAATTTCACAGAATCACAGAATGGCTGAAGTTGGAAGAGACCTCTGGAGGTGATCTGGTGTAAACTCCTGCTCAAGCAGGACCACCTAGCACAGGCTGTCCAGGACCAGGTCCAGGACCAGGTCCAGTGTCTTGAATATCACTAAAGACAGATATTCTGAAACCTCTCTTAGCAATCTGTGAGAGTGCTCAGTCAACCTTATAACAAAAAGTATTTTTCCTCGTGTTCAGAGGAAACATCCTGTGTTGGATTGAAAAGATCTCATCTCAGTTCTTTCCAGGAATGGTGCCTGGCATTTAACTTCAGATCTGCCTGTTGCTATGGATGTCTGGGGAGCTGGCTCATGGCTGAACCTGGTCACCATCACCAGATATGTCCTGCTCACACTACTTGGCTACTACAGAACCGTGCCCTTCCTGGCAAGAGCCTGCGCCCATCAGTCGTGCTGCCACCTAATCTCCCTCTTCCCATTTGTCACTGGATTTTACTGCCTCATCTCTTGGCTGAATGACACAGGGTAATAACAAAAGGCTGTGGAACTTATAGGATAGAAAAAAGCCAGATACTCACACAGTGAAGGAATCAGGGGGAGCCGAGACTCTCCTCAGGTCAGCAGACTGCACTTTATGGATACTATAAGGCAGCAGGAAATGAGTGGCCAGGAGAAAAACAGCACACAGTGAGGACAGACAAGAAAAAATGGTGAGAGAAAGAGAGAAGGAGTGGAGGAGAAGAAAGAAAAAGACACACAACATCTAAACAGAAACAAAAGGAATGTGTCACATAAAAGTTGAATGAAGGGACATGCAGAGCTCTGAGCTCACACTAGGAAGCCAAAGGCAACTGAAGACATGCAAATGGAGAAAATCACTGCTATGTGGCACACAGGTGTTTTCCAAAGACACAAGTAAGGACCAGTGACAAGCTCAGCATATAAGTATACAAGGAGGACAAGGGACCCCGGAATTTCTTCCACAGGCACTGAAAAATTTCAAAGCAAAACAGACTTTGGAAGCAGGTCCAAAAAGGCAAACATCAAAGCTGAGATCCAGATGGATAGAATTGGCTCCAAGGGTTGACCATCTCTAATTACCGTTTAAGAAAAAATACCCTTACTGGAGATTATGTATCCACAATGACAAATTGTTGTTTCCATTCTTTTTTCTCATACTTTAGGTAAACTTGCATTTTATATACAGTGACTCCCAATATTAATTCACCTTTAGTGTTAATATCCAAATGGTGCCCTTCTTTTTCTCAGGTGTATAGAATTTTTTTCATCTAAAAGCCCTTCCCTCTTTTTCCTCTTCCATTTTGCAGGACGCTCTTCCTCAACCCAAACTAAAAGTCAGTGAGAGCCAAGTACATTTTGCAATTCATAAAGTGTTCATTAACTGAAATTTACTGGGGGATATACTACGCAGGAGTTTCTAATCAGAAAATTATTCCTGGAAAAGCTGAACCAGAGTTTCTCCTCTTACTCCCCATCATTTTTGGTACAGCTCACAACAACCACTTTCTTGGCTCGATCACAGAAAACTGAGCTATACGTTGTCTCTTTCACATGCTACCATGATCAATAGTGGGGAACAGGAATGAGAACTTAGGCAACAAGGGTTTCAAACAGAAAAAACCCCACCCCCCAGAACAAAGATGTTTGGGACAAAAAAAATACAGAAACAGTGTAAATCTCCTTCAAATCTCCTTCACTTTTTCTAATCACTCCCACTTCTTATCTGGCAACAATATCAAAGCTGATAATAATAACAACTCTGCATTTCTGTGACCAAGATAATTTTCTAATTGCTTTCCTGGCAAGGAGCTCAAGAAGAGCTGCCTAGTAACTAAGGATAGCTCCAGACCCACTTACTTATCTCACACATCTAACGCTCAAATTATAGTCATAAATAACCCCTTAATCTATCATGTTCAATCCCATACAAGGCTTTCTGGGAGATTCCAACAGAACAAGGAGTTATATCCTAGATATCAAGTTAAGAAAAATAGATAAACATATTTAATTACAAATTTCTTCACTTGTGCAATACTACCAATCAGCATGACAATGAATGAACTTCTTACAATACTAATATCTTAGATTTTAACCTTTAACATGCCATTTACTTTTTAACACACCATGAGATTCAACTCCTCTGACCTTCGCTTTCAATGCTTCAGAGTGAAGTACATACACAGATAGATATAGAAATAGATGTAAATATATACACACACAGTTTCTGATATGTGAAGCTGAGACTCCAGTTCCTGACAGATCATTTGCATTTTCCCAAGACACAGATCTGCAGAAAAATGCCTCAGCCAAATCAAAGGACTGTGACAGTAATTTAGTGTACCATGGCACATTTAAATAAAGTTAAACCACAAAGAATATCCCCCTGACAATTTGCATATACTACAAATCTGTATTTCCCTACCATACTTTAAATTCAGATCTAAAAGTCCAAACCTAACCATGCTAATTATCAGTTTGAAATACCATGAATTTTCTTTTTACGTTTGCATAAATCTCCTTCAGTGCAGGAAAAGATGTCCCAGGATTGCCTTTTGCTTTATTCTAGCTTTCACAAATGACTGAAGAGTAGTGGTTGGGTGAAATTGGGCACTGCTGCCCACAGTCAAGAGTCTGCCATTCTCTGCTCCAGAAAGATGAGCATACTTTATATATTTTCTAGACAAATAGAAATTGCACATCAGAGAAATGGGCTTCTACTGAAAATAAAAGCATTAGTCTCAGTAAGAGAACAGAGTGCTAAATTGAACAGGAACATGTTGAAAGTAACCAGGGTGGCTTTGATTACATGAATAGATTGACAGCCAGGGGATGACAAAAAAACTCTTAAGGGCTGGAGTCAAAGTTTGAAGTAAAGCAATATCTTTCACTAGATACACAGCTGTATGGCAGACAACTTTTCAGATAGCTAAAAGAAAAGATGTGCCTAAGAACTTGTCCTTTCTTTCCCATTTATATGAGTTAGTCTAGTGAAAGGTATTACATCTCTTCACAGAACTTGCCTCACCATTACAATTGCAACAGCAAAATTCCCCACCCATTTCCTGAGAAATATTAAAGCCCTTGGTGCATGAGTGTTTGAATTAAATGAATCTTAATAACTTTAGGTTGTTAGTTCAGTATCTTTGGATAAGGGAGAGACTGTTTTGCTTCACGTTTAGAATACTTGATGAAAAACAGCCAAGTCCCTTGCATCACTCATTTTAGCAGCAATAAAGACCTATACAAGGATTACAGTTAATACCCTCTACAAAATAATCTAAATAACTTTATTAGATGGACATTTTCATAGGTCAAAATTTGACCATTTAGGTGTCTTCTAATTAAAATATCCCTGAAGTGCTTGTAAAGAAGGTTGAATCATGGAAAGAAATGTTAGTCCTAAGTATTCCTCTTCACAAGCTACTAGTTTCCAATCTTCTTAGCTTTTCTCTAGTCATATTTACAAAACACATTACTCATTTGGGTTTCTATACTGGAGAAAGATTTCCTACAAAGTACAAAGGGTTCTTTCAGGACATTCAGGTATTTCTCCATAAACTCTGCCAGGCAGCATGCGCTCACAACAGAGACTGAAATATGTCCTGATTAGTTCTTGATTGTGGCAATTTCTTACAGGGTCTTCAATGCAGCTTAAAAAGCAGATCAATAAAGCTGAGAAACTAAATCAAAAAAAACTTCAAGGGCAAATGGCATACATATGCAGAACTGTCAGAAGCCAAGGGGTACACTGCCAAGCCTGCAGAAACCTCTCTAAATAAATAAATACATGACAGAAAGATACAACACCAGTCTAAAAGCAAGACAGAGGTAACTCAGAAGGTAAAGAGTAAAAGAAAGTCAGATAAGTATTTACAATAGAGTGAAAAGGGACTTCAGAAGATGTGATTTTTTTAAATTTATTTTTCAAATGCGCTGCAAGTCCAGTACATGCAAAATCCATGACCGAAAATGCTGCCTCACACAGGCCTCCTGCCACTAGGACATGCACATATGCAACTCACTCATTCAACAAAGGCATAGATGTTCTCCTCTTGCTTTTCTGCACCATGTTGGCTTGGTTCCTTAGGGAGATCCGGATGAGTGAGGGAGCCAACCGACAGGGTTCACCATCCACTTGCATGGGGATAGACTTGTACGTCAAAAGCGTCACCTCCCGGCACTGGTGCAACCTCTCTCCATGACCGCCCACCTGGAGAGCAGCCTGCAAAAAACAAACAAACAAAAAACACAAACAAACAAAACACCAAGCAGGGAAAAGAAAAGATACCTCAGAACAGAGACAGCTGGGGCAGTTAACAAATCCAAAATGCCACTTTGCTGCCAGCATCCATTATACAGTACTCCATACCTAAGCTTTTCTAAAAGAGCACAATGAAAGTATTTTCACCCTGAAACTGCAAAGCAATACTTCAAATTTCATAAAGAAAAGTGGTGGGCAACAAGCAGATATCTAACCACGTGCATTACAGGACTCATCACCTATATGTGCACGCACAAATAAATACCTATGTTCATTCTTCAAGCTTTCAAATTGTTTTGGTTGGTTTGTTTTTACAATAACAGTAATGTTAATAATTATTTGCTCTTTAAAACAACATCCCTAATTAGATACATCTGCGAGACAGAAAAATTATTTCCCCTTCCTGAACAGGAAGGACTAAGGATAGTCCTTAATGATAATTAAGATAAATTTAAATTTTTTATTGTGAAAGCCTACACAGCAAGTCAACCTCAACATTTGGCTGAAAAGAGCAGACAGAAGGACCTTGTTAAAAACACTTAAATATCATGTTTAAGAATTCATTTCAAAGAAATTAAGCAAGGAAGACAATAAGCAGATCCTTCAAGTTCTAGGCAGACATATTTGGGCAGAAATGTATTTTTTTAATGAATACGACTATTATGTGACTGTTAGCTTTCACCTCTCACATGCAGAAAAAAAATCTTATATTAATGCAATGCTGACAGAGAACAGCCTAAACACAAGTCAAGGCCTTAATCCTGCTCTGTGCACTTAATATTATGGATCAATTGATAATAGCATCAATGATATAATAATTAATACTTCTTATAAAGTATTTCTTTCCCTTGGTTTCACAGACCCACTTAGGTATGAGCAAGCAAATCTGAGAGACATACAAATCAAGTTAGGGTTATATCAAGAGAGTCTAGGGTTACAATCGTTCTTCAGCATCACAACCAATGTACACCTGTAGACCCTCTGTTCTCAACTAGGCTTCCTTTAAAGAGAAACAGCAGCTCAAAGGACCGAACATCTTGAATTCAGCCCCAGCTGAAATTGTTGGTAGCTTTTGAGATCATTTTAGCTACTTCCATTGGCTGGAGCAGTGTTAGTGGCAAACCCAAAAACTCTTCTGACTGAAAACTGTCAGTTGGTACATGCTAAAGAGAATTTTGACAGCATTTTCAAAAACATGCCCTAAACTCTTGACATTTATTCCACGAGATCTACTATGCTAATAAACAATTTTTCTTTCCTAATCCACTAGACTCATCAAAAAAAAAAAAAAAAAGAAATGCCACAAAATTATCCTTAACCCAGACAAACTTTTTAAAGTAAAGATTGACCAAGACTGCCTTTTGCTTACTTTGAAGCTTAGATTTGCCTGAATTTCTCTTTGAGAAAACAAACGCCATTATCATGGATATTTAGTGAAAGTGTTATGGACTGAGGGTAGGTCACACAAAAAGTGAATTTAGCTAAAACAGGCTTATCCATCTTAGTTTTAAACTAGCTTACATGAGACAGCAGCAACAAAGGCCTACAGGCGTGGAGCTAAGTGTGAGCTATAAAAACCTGTCAGGAAGCCCAGTTACAGGCCTTCTGTTGGCCACACTAAGTCCAAGATGCAGTGCCTTAGGTAGGCTAGTGCTAGCACTAACTACCAACTCTGGCTGCTTTTAACCACTCCCTGCAGACACTGTCACTGTGTTTGACCACTGCCACAGCAGGACACCAGGGTATTTACAGAGATTGCTTTTATGGTAACTCAGTTTTAGTTCACTTTAAGGTCAGCATTGACAGAAAGTGCAGTGATAAATTAAATTGTTGGCTGAATTTCCTTTTCCTAGCAGAATAAAAAGGAGACACAAAATTCATGCAAGAAGTACTTAATAAAGTGTTCCACAGCTATTACTAAGGTTTCACAAGATTTTTGGTGAGCATATGGAAACTGAATGTGCATACAATTTAATATAATATTTCATATTTATATGCTAGCTATACCTAAAAATAGGCATTTATTGAAATAGATTGAAATAGACAAAAGTTAAAAAGAAAAAAGCAGTATTTATTTGATCATAAAACACTCCCACAGTAAAATCATGATTTATCATACTGTTCTTACTGTAATAATCTTGCCATTTAACTTCGAAGCACTGCAGATGCAAATTAGCCATATTTTACAAAGAATACTTTTTATTATTAAATAACACATCTCTTATTAGAAAAGAACAATTTGACTCTGCCATTTAACAGCAGAGAAATGCTTTGGCCTTTGCTGACTACAGGGAAACCCACTCGTTCTTCAGTAACAAGGACAATTTTGCCCTCTGCAGTGTTGCCCACAGAGCTCACCCAGCCTGGCAGCACCCCCATGGACTCACCAGTGAGGCCATGGTGAACCCGATGACTTCAATGTAGCCATCGTCATGACGCTGAGGCTCAAAGTCTCTGTGATCACCAGGGTTTCCCCAGGGCATTGTGCCAGCACAGTACCTACAGAGAGAAGTTTGGAGAGAGAGTTTGAGGCAGCAGCTTGCCCAGATGGGTCCTGACTAGTAGCCTATTAGCCTGTTCCGCTTGTTTCCAAGCTGATACAACACCTGCAAATGTATCCACCATAAACTTTATCAGGTTCCTCTCTGAGAGGAAAATGGTGAAACACCAGGAAATAGGTAACAGAGCAGCAGCACTCTTTTCTCCCCATTTGCTTTGATTCCTGCTGGTGAGCTATTAAGCCATAAAGCTGTTTTGCCCCTATTTCCTCTCTCCCTGCTAGCTCAGCAGTTCTAACAGCACAAGGAACGCAAAACATTGCATAGCTTGAGGAGGCAGGGAGACATAAGAAGCAGGAACAGATACAGCTGTGGCATCTCTCTTTTCTACCATCAAAGAATAGATGTGAAAGTGATCTAAAAGTGATAGAAGGGGGGAACTTTAGAGAGGTGACACCAAGTAGAAGCTTGCAGTGCGGAACTCAAAAGAGCAAGTGCTTGGGACTGCACGTGGAGCAAAGTAGGAGGTTGTCTAAAGCAATGGTCTCCAAAGTGGGGTGCATGCAAGAAAAATCCACACCTGACAAGACAATTAGAGGATGTGAAGAAAAATATTGCTGTTACTTTTAATAAATAAGAAAGCAAAATTTTAAAACAAACATTAAAATAAGTGTTTGTTTCATTTTCATGACATTTTTTCTTAATTTATATTTGTGCGTGCTTTATATTGTTTGTAATACTGGTATAGAGGTACATGTATATAACTTATAAATATACAAATATTGGGGTGGTGCTTGAAAGATTTTTACTGATAGGGATGCACAATCAAATTAAGCCTGGAGACTACTGTTCTAGAGAGCAGGAGATTGACAACTTTTAATAATTCAGCTATATTTTTATTAAGGACACCTTTTAACTTCTTTCAGCAGTTTGGTATTCCTTAACTGGTAAAATACTTATCCTTCCCCTCTCTCCATTTCTGTCCCCTCCTCCCCCTTTCCTTTTTTTCACACTCTGATTCTAATTAAGCAAAACACCAGGCATCTGTCTCTTTACTAACTTATTTGCAGGTTATATGAACAACTTTTCAAAGTGTGTTTGTTAAGCATTTCTACTGTATCAGGATATTCAACTTGTTAAAGGATGGCTTTGTTGCACTCTGAACTCTGATGCCATTCTGGGTTGCTCATTAATAGCATTATAAGCTGCCAGCTCTCAACAAGGTAGCCCAGAGGCAAAATGCTCCCTGCACATTCACCAAGTCTAGGACAGCTGGTAAGTGTCTTTTGAAAACTATTTTTATTTTTCTTGTATAACTTCAAGAATCTGTCTTGTACTTACCTGGGTATGTTTAAAAACACTATACACTGGAACTTCAGCTCCTGGATCTTTGGAGTCAGGTCTGTACCATCACACTACAAAGCCAAAGTGACAGAGCACAGAGAAATTGCTGAATGGAGCCACAGACAAGAGAAGTGTTGCTGCTTTGTAACAACTTTCCCAAGACTTTCCTTGGAATGTGTTGCAAATGTCATGCTCAAAACTGAAAAGTAACAGAGCCATTAAACTCTCACCTCACTCTCTCTCCAAACCTCCACCTCCACCCCCTTCCCAAAATACTATGACACAATTTCTTATACTTACCACAACTTTAACATGCTTGGATAAATCTCTTGAGCTTCTTTGCAGAAAGTCTGTAAAGGCTGCCTGCAACAGAAATAAGTGCAGGAATTGCCAACACTTCTGCTCTTTTTTTCCCCTCAGTTCTTATCCCCCTGCAGAGCTAATTACCAAAATGCCATCCTTTTGTCAAACTTACTCTCTCAGAAGATATAATTTTATTTTGTTTTAAATTGTGATACTTCTCCTTTTGAGAGCTTAACTGAAAAACAGTCCTTGGACACCCCAGTGCAAGATAACCTGGACTGTTAAGTGCAAATTCCTGCTCACTCACTTGTTTCCATGTTTAAGGCACATGGGTACAGTGGGTGTCACCATCCAGAAATACATTATATGCCACTCGTTATCAAAATGGTGTTTGCTCTTAATAGCTTTAGAATAAAGTGCTGTCCATTTGCCTCCTGAATGCACAAGTATATTTGCATATTCAAACATTATTAATCACTCCAAATACCTGATTTATGCCCTGCACTCCCCATGGCCCTACATCCAAGACTACTCCTCAAAGCTACAAAGGCCGAAACTTTGGGAATTCCTCTAGGAAAGTCACTATCAATGCACTTCCCAAACCCTGAAAGAAGCAGAGCAGTGTCTTGAGAAGCTTATGAGCCAGAAGCAGAGGGACCAAGATACGACCATGACTGTGTCCAAAGGAGTGGCTCTTTTCACACCTGCTCAGCTCTGTATAACAACAGTACCTCAGGTTCTTTTCTACAGACACGTCTGTGTGGCACTGCCAGAAACAGCATGTGTGCACTTGAAATTGTAACTGGCATGACCTCCTGATGTGAGAAAGTGAGGGGGAAGGTAATTAAGAAAACATTCAAACAACTAAGTTAACATCATTCCATAAGACAAATCTGTACTTACCCCTGCATAAAACATTTTATTTCTAAATCGGCTGTTGAATTTCTCTGGATTTGCTTCTGTGAAAGGATGAAAAATAAAGGTATGAACACCCTAATGAAACAAGTAGACTTCATTATACCTTCACATTCCCTGCTAGCACTACAGTGCTTTCAGTGTATCACTCAGTGAAAATATTAACATAAGTAGGTTTTCCATGTATGAGTCCCCCATCTGTGCCTTTCTCTGCTATCAGATTTTGAACATTGATATTGAATCCTTCCCCTTTCTGGTAGAGAGTGGAAATAGAGGGAAACATGAGTAAAGAGGTAACAGGAATTTAATCAGTTAATTTAACACCTCTCAGACTACTAATCTTATGACCCCTCATGACGATTTGTGAGACTTCTGTTTCTAGCAATGCAGAACAACTCTCTAAGAATTATTAGAAATTAATGAAACACTAACCCGTGCTTTGAACAAGGAGTATAGTATTAGTAAATTACAAGGTGGAAAAGACCCTTAAATTCTGATTAAATTAAAGAATTTAATCAGAATTTAAGAAAGTGTTAGAGAGTTACTAAGGAATAGACATATCTACCCAAAGATTCTTGCAACAAAAAAAAAAAAAAAGGAAAAAAAGAATTGGCTACTCTAAAACCTATTTAGAAAGCTGTTTCATTTTGATTAGACTCCAAGTGATGGATAAATTTGAGTCTAGTACCAATATACATCTAATGGTTAATTATTCTCACTGTTAATGTAAATGTGGAGGTTTCCAATCTTGAAATTTTCAGACTTCAACTGCCAACTGCTAAATCTTGTCATGCTTCTGTGTCGGATTAAAGAGCCTTCAACTATCAGATATCTTCTCCTTGAGTAAGTACTTACAGGCAGTAATTAAATTGCCTCTTAACCCTCTTTCCAATAAGCTAAATGGAGTTCCCTTAATCTCCCAATACAAGGCACATTTCCCAGAATACAGTTCATTCTTGGGCCTCCTTGGAAACTGCTTTCCTTGATTGTGACATCTAGAGATTCCAGAAGCAGCCCTTCTGGCACTGAATTCAGTGTTACTACCAACTACTCACCCTTGCTCATCGATTCTCTAGTGAAAACATCAAACTACCAAAGCAGTCCTTCTGGATAAAGCATCACTTTAGTGAGGACACATCCAAATTACCCCTCAAATGACCACTTAACACAATACTTCTAGTTCTCTTGGAAGCCACTACATCTCACAATATGTGGCTCCATTTCATAAAAATGAGCTGCTTGACATTTCTGATTTGCTTGCTGGGTCAGTTACTATACCTGTTGCTGTGTCACAGGTGACTCAAACTCAGACAGGGCCCCTTCTACCTCAAAAAATGAATTTAATTGTTTAAGTCAATCTCATCACACTGAGCTCACAGCTCTTTGCAGAGTCCTGACACCCCATGCTAAGCAGCAGAAGGCTTCTGAAGGCTTAGTGCCTGTGCTGCACGTTCTCTCATGTGACTATCCCCAATGGTTCCAGACGGCAGACACCACAGCACTGGATCATACATGGATCTTATGACAAACACTCCCCATAACAAAAGCCCTGGTTTAGAACAGGAAAGGAGCTCTTCTGAGGTCAGGGACTAAGCAGTCTCTCAACCTACTGCTCCTACTTCTGCCATCACAGATGAGCATGGGTAGGGAGTAAGGACTCTGTGATGTAAAATAGAGCCTTAAGTTGATTTGAGTGTAACCTTGATTGTAGAAGCAAATTACTGAATGCATATCCAAGGCTCACTCCATCCTCACCATTCCTAAACCATCAAGGAACTGGAAAATTGAATACGTTAGACTCTGTGTGCAGTGGGGGAGTTTCCTGCAAATGAACAGTCCTGCAGAGCTGAGGGATCAAACAGCATGTCAGCAGGGATAAAGTAAATTGCATCTTCCATGCTCTACCAAAGCATAAGGATAACAATGGAGGAAGTTGGAAAGAGCCACTACCCAGAACACTTCCCGAAGAAGCAGAGCTGAATACATTAGACTTGGATCCAACCCTCAAGTCTCAATCTGATTAGTCACAAGAAAAGTGTAGAGGTTGCCATGGAAAAGGCCACATTAATATATAGGTTCCTCTGAGACATTGCAATCACTGCTTATTCTAAATATAACAGCTGACCAATCTCTACTGCATAAAGTGTCCTGCTAGGCTGAGAGTTCATATCAATTTATCTTATTTTGGTTTGCAGGCAGGGTATTCATTTGTTTTAATACTATGTGTGATTACAATAGCTCCACATAAGCAACTGCATACAGCCACTTATCTCAAGAGCATAAATGCTATAGCTGTTAAAGTACTTTACATTTTGCTACTGTTGCTAAGAATTTCTCTGGATTGTCATCAATGGTAAATGAGATCATAATCTGCTTTGTATTGCTTAATTCACTGAGCCACAGGATACTTTAGGCTGGAAGGGGCCTTTAAAGTCCATCTAGTCCAAGCCCTCTGCAATGGGCAGGGACATCTTCATCTAGATCAGGTTGCTCAGAGCCTCATTCAACCCAACCTTGAATGTTTCCAGGGATGCGGCATCCACCACCTCTCTGGGCAACTTGTGCCAGCGTTTACCCACCCTCATTGTTAAAAACTTCTGCCTTATATCTAGTCCAGATTAACACTCTTTTTGCTTAAAACCATTATCCCTTGTCCTATTGAAACAGGGCCCATTTTTCTTATAAATCCCCTTCAAGTATCAAAAGGCTATAATTAGTGCTCCCAGGAAGCTTTTCTTCTCCAAGCAGCACAACCCCAATTCCACATGAAAAACAATACAACCCACACACCAGCAACACCTCCAAGGCTATAAGCTTTCATCTCCTAAAATACATAGAATTCGTTTCACGTATTTTTGCATTTAGGAAAATAAGGATGACACCAGCAGTGAAGACTTGTGCTACAAAAAGGTCTCCTGCCCATACGTACTCAGACACACAGCTTGCTCTGCCAAGTGCTTTTTCACCCATGTAAATTTTTAAAACACTGGCATGTCTGGAATAACATTCATTCTTTATAGGGCTCCATAACTTCATTATTTAATAATGCCTCCATTAAATGAGAAAGTAGCCATGCATTTAATCTATACAGTATATTCACAGTCACATTAGCAATGCAGAGTGATATGCACTCATAAAAAAAACCGCATACAGCTGTCATAATTTCATTCCTGTGCCCTTTTGTGGCCCCTCATTATTATTCCTAAAGCTTGAAGCAGTCTTAAACATCATAAAATATGCATTAGCTCATTCCATCATGTATCCTGCTCTTATTTAGCCTGTCGTTAGTGTGCTATCTTTTCATCTTGAAATGACACTCTGATAGCATGACAGTGAATATAAGGAAGGCTGTGTTTCAGAAAAAATACCTGCATATGAAGCTGGAATGACCAAAAGCTGAAGGCAGACACCTGAACAGGGTTTGTTTCTACAAGCACTGCCTAAAGCCATTCATATCAGTGCTTAAGCCACGTGTCAATATGTACAGGGGGACATAACTGCCACTGGCAAGGGGACAGACAAGGTGCTACAACTGCTCAAATTCCTGACACTTCTGCAGACATTAAACCCTTTTACTTGTATAGAGACACTCTGGGTCTGTACCAAGTCCAGGGATGTTATGCTATACTGATCCATAGGTAACAGCTGTCTAGTCTGAGAACACAATCGTATTCCTGCTATTTCCAGTCTTGTGGCTCTTCTCTTTCCTCCACTTCCACACTCGCACCTGACTTATATACCGTCTCCTTTACAAGATCTAAAACTTTGGAAATCTTCCCTTTTAGCCCTTTTCCTCCAGTAAATTACAATCTTCCTTGTACTTTTTTCATTTTTTAATCATGAATCAATTGGAAATTCATGATACAATCACTTTTTCTTCTTGTATGTATCTTAAGGTTTTATGTTCCAGCTTTACTTCTGAATTATAAGAACAGTATGTTAAATCCAACTCTATTTCTAATTAATAAAATAACTGCCCACCCACAGGGCTAAGGAAATAAAAAGTTCCTATTACCTCTGGATTCATGGAACTCCAGCGTAACATGTGCATCAAACCCAAGACTGAAGTAATTATTGAAGACATTGAGGGGAAGCTGTAATTAGATAATAAAAAGAGACATAAAAACAACATGAATGGAACACTTCTCAACACACCAGGGTTTAAGCATTAAAACTTGGCTCATCATGAGAACCTACTAAGAACAAAGTGGAAAATATCAGAGAAATGTAAGCAGAAGGTTGCTCTGAAGGTTAGTAATGGCTTGTGGAAAATGATCAGATACAGGAGCCCAAAGAACACAAAGAGACCTACAGTGCTTTATGATCATATATGTATCTTTGTTAACACATCAAAGGGTTCCTTATGTTGTCATTTAGATTTCCCATAAGGCTGCATCACTTAAGATATCACCAACACAAAGGTTTTCAAAGGTTTTGCTAGCTCTTCAAGCTCAGCATGGCAAATGAAACTCCAGCTGTGTTCTTCTCACTCCATATATAACCAGGAGCAATCCAAGTCCCAGAGAAGAAGCTCTAATCCTACTGAGGATGCATGAGGCAGGCAAGCACACATCTGGCCTTTTCATTGTTACACACACCCAACAGGGCTGTAGAGAGGCAACTGTAGCATCCAATAGATAAGCTGGAAATTATCCCTGAGAAGAGGAAAATGGTTCACAGAATCGGGAGGGGGTTTTATTTTTGTAGTATTTTCAACATCACCAGTCCAAATGATAAATTACTATGTGATTTCCTCACTAAAATTTTCCCATTCTTCAACTACCAAGATACACTAGTGGAGATTATGTGGAGACCCACACACAAAGAAGTTAAACACAAAAATACACTACACCTTACTGTAAAGTAGGAAACATCTGGTATCCATTAGCAAAATCCTAAGGAATAAAATTTTACATCCTGTTTTTAGTTTTGTCTAATTGGGGAATGGATGGTAGTCACAGGATTACTACTCCTGCAACTAGAGAAAAACAACAATGACCTTTCTGATGAAGCGCTAGGGATTTTTATCCAGGATTTAATCCTTGACATAAATGTTCAATGCCAGGGAGTTTCAAACAACAAATAAATGCATTTCACACAACTCTGGAACCACTGACACATGAAAAGAGTCACAGGCAGAGATGCAAATAGAAAATTAAACAGTTGCAGAACTCCCAACCCATGCTCCTTAAAATGTAACCCAAAGATGTTCATAAGCATTCTATATTTTCCATGGGAAAAAGCAGCTCTAACCTTACGTGCCCCATCCTCCAGCTCATCCTGGGGCAAATCAGGGTTGCGCTCCACCTGAAGATTCCAGCGGTCCAGCTGGACAATGGTCCCATCTTCTACATGGCACAGGATCTTCGACACCGGCTCATCTGTGTAACCCTGACAGCAGAGTGACCAGAGTATCAGCCACAGATGGTGACAACAAATTGAGTTACTCACCAATTACCTGACAGATTTCCCTCCTTTCACACACACCTAAGACCCTCAATAAATTTTTGATCGTGCATTTTAACAAGCTACTATTTGGGTGCACAAATCTAGGGCAGGCAAAGTAAGGCCATAGGGAGAGGAATTCGAGGTATATTTGCTTTTCCTGGAATAACTTCAGTGCTGTAGTAAAGGATAAACAAAGAGAAAGTTTAAACTTTGTTGAAATTAGAAGCCTGATTACTGTTCTTGTTACTTGGCCTGAAATACCAGGTACATCTATGTACACTTTTATTGCAACATCATTAGTAATTCAAAATCCCAGACTGCAAATTGAAGCAAACCATTCTGCCAGAGTGAAGCAGAACTTGGACACAGCCCTGCCTACTATTTTAGCCAAAAAAGAAGTTCCACCCCACACAACTAAATCTGAGCAGCAAGTTGAGAACCCCCACGTAAGGGTGCCCCAGCCAGTCCTTACCCCACCCCAGTTGAGGGTGCGAGCAAGGTCATTCCCAGTGCCAAGAGGAAGGACAGCCACAGGAGGTGGGGGGCTGAGTTGCAGCTCATCGAGGATGGATAGGATCCAGCCCACCTATAAAAAGGAAAATTAAGAGAACTGTCAGGAATATTAAAAGGACAAAGACATATTTTGATAATATCATATTCTCTTTCACAGAGAAGATCAAGTAAAATAAATTTTAAAATGAATGAAGAATAATATGGACAATTCGAGATAATTTTTTTAATTATCATTATGTAAAAAGAACTAAACTTTTGACAACAGTTATGAAAGAAAATGAGAGACATATTAAAACACCATGGTGTCTCAGAACTTGTCCTGCCAAGCATGAACTTGCTCACAAGTCTCTTTTTCCCAGAGAACAGACCTTAGTCCTGAATTATTTCACTCAGTACAAGACATTATATCTGCATATATACAATATATAGATACACACACACACACATACATATCTAATAAAATAATAAAAAACTAGACTAAAAGACAGACTAAGGCTCAGGGTTGAAGGTTTTGGATTGGAACAATGAAACTGTCTCTTTTGTATCCTAAGCTATTAGTTATTCCAGAGAACTGTTTCTCCTTTCTTCTGGACTACATAAAACTTTCAGATAGAAACCTAGCCAGAAGGAACAAATTACTGTAAGTTATTTTGTTCTCATTAAATGGAAATTTTCAAAGGGGAGCAAGAATTGTTGCTAAAGATGTTATCAAATTTTGGTGACTGAAATTCCTGCTACAAAAACAAAGGACTCTTTCTTAAACTACTTCTCTCTTTAAAAAAAAGATTGTGAAGAACCTGTGCTGCATTTTTAAATAAAGAATTAATAAAAAATTAACAGATTTTTTTTTTCCTGTTGCCAGTTTTCAAAGATTCAGTTTCTACTGGAAATGTGAGCTTTTAAAGAGGACAGAAAATCAAAATCCTGACTACAGCTGGACTGAATTTTTCTTCCCCCAACCAATGTTACTGTGGTTTCAAATAGATTCTCAACCCAAACCAGGATAACACTGGAGCTTCACAAAAGCCACCCAGCATAACATGGGCATGGGGAAAAATAGCTGCAGTTTGAAGGACTGCAGAGGGGGTGGCCTGATAAATACAGAAACCACCATGCTATTTAGTATTCTAGGGTATTTCTTTCTCCAAGTCTCTTAGAAAATAAATTTAATTTTGCACAAATGACATTTATCAGACAGCTATTTATCATAACCAATTGTCCAATTATTAAAGCATTCATCTGGGATGTGATCCCCTGTTTGATTTCATTGTCTGACAACAGCCATCTCAACTACTTACAGCTCTCATGACCTTGGGTGTCTCCAAAAATACTGAGGTCTTTTAAAGGGATTTTCAGAGGTAAGCAATCCTCTCTCTTTCAAAATATCTATACTTCTGCACTGATAACAGGAGACAGAATAAAAAGTCAAGATAACATCCGTAGGGCCAGGACTTCTTAAAGAGTCCGTTGTCATTGCCACTGACTTAATCCACACATTGTGCTTCAGCCTCCCCCTGCTACAGGTAACATTACAACATCCACCACTTTTGTAGATGCTTTTAACAGCTGAACAGAAACGTCAAATTACTAATTTGTAAGCACAACGCTGCTATTTAACTTGAGGTCACTTCTAAACCTTGTACATTTGTTGCACAATCCAGGATGATTCAGACTATCATTTCCCTGTAAACAGAGAGCTCCTGACTGCTTTGAAAGCAAAGCTTTCCACTTCTGCCCCGGGAAGGAACAGCAAGCAGTGACAATGGAAAAGTTACAATAAGTTCTGATTCACCTCAGTAATGTGAGGTAACATCTGGTCTCATTGCATATTCATTAAGTCCACTTGAGCCATATTTTTCATTTCTAGATGTAATGGCTTTAGAAATAACTGGATATTAATTTGCTTCAAAGTGAGCAGCAGCAAATGTAATAGTGGAGTGCTGCTCATACTAATGAGAAGGTGCTGCCACCTCTCGCTTGCAAATTTCAGCAAAGTGAAATAGGATGGTCTGACTCAATGTAGCTGCATTCTTTTCTCTTTTAATGTCTTCATGATTAATTTTTCCCCCCTATGAAAACACTGGCTTCCTCAGATGGGAAAGAAAACAGATCAAAACACTTTTTCTCAGCTTGTGTCTCCTGCTAAAGCAATGCCTTGCATGTTTCTTAAGGAAAGTTCATCATGCAGTAACCATTATATCTTACTTTCCCATGTACCAGAAAGACAGCAGTCTTATCACTGATTTTTTTCTTCACTCTTGCAGGGGAAGCATTGATATTAATAACCCTGCCACTGGGGTTTTAAAAGAATACACAGAAGCTGAAAATATTCCCCCAGAAATTCAAGCCGAGATGAATTAAGAGAGGGGATTCAGCTCTCTACAAAGTAAACCAACCACCTCTCCATGTCCTAAACATCTACATAGACCTGTTCTGTCCAATCACTTCATCTTGCAAGTAGTAATGCATTTTCCTTACCATACTTATTGCTAAAATTGCCATCAAACACATGTTGGGGAACTGAGCCCCCTAGAGATTAAGGTCAGTTTTTCAACAGTATTTAGCACTCAGTGGCACAGACTGAGATTTAAAATATTTTTAAGTACTGGAAACAGAATGCAGTTATAATAACTCCATTACCACTCATGACCTTCAGACCCTGAGCTGCAGAGTTTTTCTCCAAATGAAGGTGCCCAAATCCTTTAAAGATCTGACTCCAGTCACTTATCTAAGAACACAGAAATTCTGTTATAAAGAAAAATACTGAACCTGGATCTACCAGAATCTAGCAGGAAGGAGAAGAAATTAAGATTTAATGGCTCCCAGACACTAACTTAACCTTCTAGATCCTTCTAGATCTAATGTAAATGTTGAGAGGAGACCAGCAAAGTTAGTCTTTATCTTTTTTAAGCTGTATAAAATCTTTATGCATAAAGGAAAGATGGCTCTGGACATGAGAATCTGGCCCTATAGCTACACAGTCCAGGCCACAGAGAAAATTGAAAAACAAGTATTAGATTTCACAAGTGTAAGGTATGCTATCTCTCTATGCCTCAGCAGGCAGTGTGAGGTGGGAAACCTGCCACTGTGAGGAGTTTAATCATTGATCCAAGACCATGGGACTGCCAGGTCCCTGCCACCTACCGTCCCATCCCCACCACATGCCAGGATCCTCAGGTTTGGCACTTTTCTGTACAGCTCCAGCCTGCCCAGGGAGGGAAAAGGGAAAAAGAGAGAGAAAAAAGGTAAGAACAGTAATGCAGATACTTTTTATGCATTTTGCTGAGTGACAGTGTAACCCACCACTTACTGCACTTTCAAATATTCATTACTAAGAATCTGAGTGGAGGTGGAAATGCAAAATCACTAGGATGTGAAATGGGGCCTTCCTCCATCTTAGACAGCACCTCCTGACAAGTGTTTGATCAGTTTAGCATCTTCCCAGATTTTCACATTCCTTCTATAGAGGTCAAAATCTTGCATTTTTCTCTTACCCTAAAGCAAACAAATTTAAATATTGAGGTTTTAAAACAATATTTAGTGTTCTTCATCATGACTTGTTGAGCTACCATTCCTCAGTCTTGTATAATGTGACAGCTTCTTCAACTAGTGACTGTATTTTAACACCACAGAAGGCAAGAATATGTAATAGAGTTCTTTCTCTGGATATGTGATCTAAATACCAACAGGAGAGACCAGAAAAAGTACCCTTTGAAGTCCTGCTCCTTCAGTTGTATCCTTCAAAAAGGCAAAATGAAATATTTTCTAATGAAGGGGGGGACACATTCACATCTAGAGAGCCAAGTAACCAGAGGACCTAACCCTCCTTTGCCCCATTATACAGCTCTGAAAAATGTATGTCTAACTTAAAGCTTCCAAACATCATGAGAGAACAGCATTGCAGGTGTTTCTGCAGGAAAATAAAAAGGCTGGGTTCCTTGAATAGGAAACACTTGGACTGTTCTTCTACAGGCAAATATTTGATTTTATATTATTACTGTAAAATATTTATAGAAACAATATTTACAAAAACATACAAAACATACTTACGAATTGTGAAAGTAGCTCTGAACAGATGGTTAAATAAGGCCAGTATCCCCATGTCCAATACCACAGAAGGATGGTTTCTTAACCCTTGGCAGCAAGAATCAGCCCTTTAAAAGAGTCCTCTCTCCCTTGGAAGAGGCTTACACTTCAACTGTTGTCCGGATAAGCTGAGTTAGTTACTCAGCAAGCAGGGACAATCATACAGTGCTACCATGTGTGGCAGTCTGGAGGCAGCCTCACCCCACTGGAATGCTCATTCATTAGGGAATGGTCAGGCACTGGGATCTGCAGCAAGCCTTGGAGCCATCTGGACCTGACTCTGTCTGGACACAGGGGCAGCTCCTGATCTCTTGTCACAAAAGCCACCACAGCAGCCCTTCCCATGCTACCAAAACCTGGATATGTAAGCCTCACACGGTCACTAATCTAGCCAAGGCAGATCTTTTCCTGCTTTCCTGACCAGACAAGAAATAGGGTGCTCAGTGATGAAGGCTCCAGTACTTACGCATCTCTTGGCCCTTCCTGAGAGAGATCAAAGACCTGGCGTGGATTCAAATACCACATAAACATTTGGAGAACCTTAGTGCCCTGGCAAGAAAGAAAAATCAAAGGAAGGGAAATTATGAGTAGTTTAATGATTACTGCAAATAAGTGTGCATTATTCACTACATTTGAACTGCTTTTCTTTTTTTCTGTGCTTTATAAAGCAAACACAAAACAAGAAGACAAACTAGAAAGTGGCATAGCAAATGACTGCTCTGTAGAATAGCAACCCACCAAATTGGACAAGGTGCACATGCAGGCATATTGACTAATTTCAACAACACAGATCACTAATGGTTCATAAGAACAGGCATTTGGGGTCAGACCAAAGGTTCATCTCCCACAGCAACCTGTTCTCCTGCCTCTCACCACCTGCAACAAGAAGAAACCTCTGTTATCCCACCTCACCCTCAGCCATCCATGACAGCAAGAAGTTGAACAAGATTGTAGCCAGTCTCCATCATGCTGAACAGTGTCCTGCCCAATATCCAAGCAATGACAGTGCTCAGGCCTCCACCATCACCACAGTGATCATTCATAATTGTAACCTCTACCATCTAAAGCAGCAGGAGTTAAGGACTTTGTGGGGTACAGCTGTCCCCATCACTCAGTGCAGTGTGGCCAGCCCATCACCTAAAGGTATAATTTCTGTTTTCTCAGTCTCTGGGGTTCATATTTCCACTCAATTTCCTTCCTTCGCGTTCTGCCCAGACACAAAGTGGCAGGATCTCCTACTAGCAGCAGAGAGCTAAGAACTCTATGGGGTGAGCTTGTACTCTAATTCAAGAATGCCTTTCAGACATGGCCTGAGGGTACACATCATATTTTCCATAGCTCTCCCTTCTGAGGGACGGCTCTTCTGCCTGACACCTTCCCTGAAGTGAAGAACCAAGAATAGCAGTCATAGTACCTAGGAAAAGGTATAAGAAGAGAGAAAATAAGTGTGATGTTTGCCATAAGTATTCTTCCAGTCTCAGCTGTGTGCAGTTCATAGAACTCTTGAACCAGAGGGAGGTACTGGACTTCAGCAATCTTCAGGGTTTTCACTTCCAAGTATCTCCTTCAGCCTGTCTAAATGTTTAGCATCCACAACATCCTACTGCAAGGAGTTTGTCAGCTGAACTACAGACTGTGAGGAGGACCAGCTTTTTCCTTTGTTTGGAATCAGTCTAAACAGTTTCATTTGATATCCTCCCTAATTCTAACAGAGGAGAAAATGAGCAGTGCCTATGCTACTCTCCATGCTCTATAGGCCTCTGTTGTATCTTACATCAATCTTTTCTATTAAAAGGCCCTCAGATTCTTTGATATTCAAAAAGCGGCAGAACCTGGAAAATATTCATTTGGGTAAGTATTAATTCCAAGAATCCTAAGGAAGAAGTCTGCTGCATTTTAATCACTGAAACTTGGTCTCTATGGTGCAGTAGAAGACCACTAATGATTTTTTTAGATGCTGTAGGAATTATGTCATTTCACATTCAGTAATTTCAACAGCCTTTCGTAGCAAAGCTAGGAAACCACTTTTTGGATAAAGGTAAGCCTAAAACTTCACTGGAAACCTAGATTTTCTGTGGAAAGATGAAATCTTCTGAAAACCTCCAAACTATCATATTAGACTCCTCTCAAGAATCGGAAGGGAGGAGTACAACCACTCAAATACTCAAGTACCCATTCCAGTCATCCAACTCCACTGGAGCAGAAAGGCCATTCCACAGCAAGGACCCCTTCTGAGGGCTGCAGTTCAGGCATAGAGTCCTTCCTATCTGACTGGCCAAGAACTAGTTTCATTTGCAGAAACCTTGCTGTTAAGCTTTGTGGTTCAGACCCAACTGATACTCTTACCTGATTCCCTCCACTTTTTGGATTGACAAAAACCAGCAGTGGCTTCATGAGTGGAGAGGAGATAGGCTTTATCACAAAAGGCCGGCCTTTGTTATCCTGAGAAACAGAAGCAAGAAACAGCTTTAGCACAAGAAATGTATGTTTCCTTGGCATAGCACACACAGAAGACCCAACCTAGCTCTGACAAAACTACTTCAGGTACTGGAAACAGTACAGCCATGTCAGTGTGGTGCTCAGCTGAGAATAATTTATCCAACTGAGACAACAGAATAAAATAAGAGGGGGAACTATCATTTCAGAGTAGCACACAACTATTTCAAAATTCTTTCAAGATTATTTCTGACCCTATTTCCTGCAATTATTCACACAACAGTAATTATGTGTCAGATACAATGTTATTTCTAACACAAACAGTTTTTCCAAAGGAAAATAGAATGAGATTAACTATTTATTCCATTAATTCCAACAGCCAAGTTGCATAAGCACTTATTTGCAGATAATCTGCTCTCAAATTCTTGGCCTTGCTGCGTTCCCACCTTTGAACAAATGCCACAGATCCAACATGAGATATCACTGAGAAAACTATTTACCTCCCTACTCCCTACCCTTGCAGGACACCTGAGAGCCCAGTAAGAGGGCACTGTCCTGGGCTCTTACAGACACAGATTCCAGTTTCTGGTCTGCAGTTCTCCCACCATACAAGAAAGGATTTGAACCAGAAAGCCCTGGCTATGCGAGGGTGAGTCTCCCTCCACCTCTCCCATGAGGCTGTTTGTCTATATAACTAATCCACTAGGAAAGATCTGGAAGCACAGTCTTCTATAAGACACGTGGTAAATCAAACCAATAGATCAACAATCTGTTTTCTCTCTCTGTGGCCAAATTTTAATATGAGATCTCCTGAAGAAGATCTGGAAGCACAGTCTTCTATAAGACACGTGGTAAATCAAACCAATAGATCAACAATCTGTTTTCTCTCTCTGTGGCCAAATTTTAATATGAGATCTCCTGAAGAAGATATCCTCAAACCAGACCACAGCCTTGCATCAGTGCACTCACCATAGATTTCACAACCTCAGTTTCACACCCCTGTTCTGCTTAGTGGAAAAAAAGGGTGTGAGGTGAGTCTCTTACATCCCAAGGGAACACTCTTTCATTAGGTGATGGTCCTTCTGGAGTCTGGTACGTTGTTTCTTGAAAAATATCAACTCAGAAAATAAAACTTCTCATACAAGTTTTATCTCTTCTAAGAACACGTTCAATAGCATGGAATTTTCCAGGGGAAAAATATATTAAACACTTCCGCGAAAAAAAAGAAGAAAAAAAAAGCCTAAAAACTTTTAAGTCTGTGTTTAGACATTTAAACAAAAGGAGCATGATTTCCAAAGCACTTGAATACCCACTTCATTTCCTCTTTTGCTGGCTTTTCTTTTAAAGGACGTTCTCTTCTTTCGCCGTGTTGAAGTCTTTAAGGAGTTCTACATCAAAAGAAAAAAGAATACATGAAAAGCAAAACAAAATTTAGAAGACAGGCCCAGACAGAGCCCCTTTACGAAGCTCTTCCATGCATGTCCACTTGGAGAATGATAAGAGTATCTGGCACATGCTCGAGATTTAAATTACATGCGCTGCATGCTTTACACTTCCACACCACCGTTTATGGAGAAAGCCACACATGGAGACCAGACTGGTGCTTTGGAACTGGAAACTTTCCCACGCTGTGAGGGGGGAAAAAAGATCAGATGCTCCCATAGACTCACATAACACCACATGTTGTACCTGCCAACCCTCCCAATAGGGGTAGGAGACGCCCGTTTCCCCTTCGGGGCTCCAGTCTCCTGCCCAATCAGGCTCGTCTCCTGGTATGGAGACCACCTGCATAAAGATGTAATAAAAAAACATGATAAATAAGATATTTTTCATGTTTTTTTGTTTGCTTTTTTTTTTTTTTTAAGGAAAGAAAACAACAAGTTTTAGCTCTGGCAACCATTATGACTCAACATAACGTAGGCCACCATGGCATATGATGCTGGCACTGTAGAGTCAGTTCAGGCCTATCAAGAAACTTGTGTAATCATCTGCTAAGGAACAAACTGAATTGTTAATTTTTAAGGATTTAAGTAAAGAAGGTGTTTCTGGGGTGATTGTTTGTTGTGTTTTTAATAACAATATCACTTAACTACATAGAAAAAAAAGTAGAACTACTTGTATTTTTGCAGAACCTATAAAAATAGAACTTATGTCAAGGCTTTTCTCCAGGCAGGCGACAGTCTGCTCAGTGACACTGAGCAAAACGGTGTTCTGGTGGGATAAGAACAGTCCAAAAAGGAGAATTTTATTATACTTTGTTATTTATTTTAATTCAGCAATTGAAGTTATACCTGCAGGAAACCCTAATCATTTCCACAACTGAAATTTTGTCTTATGGGAAATACTCCAAATATTTTTGCAGTATTTCAACTTCTAGTCTAACTACCACCAGGAAATAAAGTAGCATGAGGAAAGAAAGTTCATTGATTTTTTTTCCTAGCTATAAGACGGAAACCAAGATTCACTCAGCTAATCTGAAAGTTCATTTCTGCCCTGACCTTGATCAAAAGCGTACCACTAATGAAAGTCAACAAGCAGAGATCATCAAATCTTTAAAACCAATGTCTATTCTTAATCCTGCTTGTTATCCAACATCAACAGAAATAGCTACTAGGTTTTGTTTAATACACATCAACCACTTTCAAAATATAAAGACTTGATTATGATACACCAGATACACAGGACAATGCCTCCACATTCCTGAGAAGAAAAACTAACAGCTATCTAACTGAAATACCTGAAGGTATTATCCTTTATCACTTGGACCAAGAGAAGCCTGCTGTAGAGCACAAGGTCCCAAGCTCTCAGCATTCCTGGAGAAGGAAATAATCATGCCATATTGTTTACTGAAAATACTGAAGACAAGACAGCTCTGCAGAGCAATTACAGGAATTTGTCCTTTTAGAACATATTTTGAGAAACCACATAAAGAAGTGCTCGTACTCTTCCCTACTCTGATACACAGTGATCCTGAAAGCATGGTAAACCATAAAGACTGCACTGGCTACACAAATGCATCAGCAATCCCATCTGCATGGTCTTGCATTGCCCTACCTCAGCAGTCACATTGACTGTAGGCAAAAGTTTTGTTGTCAATAGAAAGTTAGGGGGGCATCACATTCAAAGCTGTCTCCCATGGGAGCCTTAGCCTAGTTCCTCAGGCATTCTCTGATGAAGGATTCTCCCTGGATTGGAGCAAAGCACAGGACAGAGACAGGAGATCTAGTCTATCCACAGTCTTGTCAGCAGTCTGCTGGACACTCACACGCATACCAAGCGTAAAGATAGTTCAGTAAAACCCTGCTAATTATAAAAGAATAATTTGAAGAATGTTTAAATGTAGTTGCCATTAAATCCCACTATAATGTACCTAACAGTGGGGTGGAAAAAGGCATACAGCTGTATTAAAGGAAAGGGTTAAGTCTAAGAGTCCATCCATGATTATAACCACTTTCATTTCCATACTCAAAAAGGCACTAAACAATGTTATTCGACCTCTTTTTTAAAAAATTTTTAAACCTGCCTACATCTATAGTGTTAACAGAACCGAAAGCTTTGCTACAGTAATTGCAACCACATGTCCATAGCAGATGAACAGCAAAAAAGCTGCTTAAACATACGCAGGGTTTTTTGCAAACATGCAGAAGAGTAACAGCCAAAGAGTATCAGCAGTCTTTGCACACTGAAGTGAAGAAATGGATAAGTAATACCTTGTTCACAGAACAAGGTAATGAGCGTTTTGTAAACATATAATGTTATTCAGCAAGGTACCTGATAGCAAAGCATACCTTTAAATGGGCACCATAAGTAAATCCTAACTTGCCTCTAGAGAGGAAACCTCTCCTTTGTGGATGTCAGTTTGTCCATCTTCAAAAAGAGATGTTTCATGTTATTGAATGGTCAGTGTAACCCTCAGCAAGCTTAGGTAGATGAACAGAAGAACTGGAGTCCTTCTTGAATGGTGTTGGATGGTGCAAAGGCCATGGGCTACCTCAGACAAATCCAATGCAACCTTTCAACCTTTTCCTTAACAATATTTCAGCCTCGGTTTCCAAAGGCTTTTAGCACACTGATTTTCAAATTACTTAAACAGTGAACAGCATCTGGGAAGGTCAATCTTGACTATCTCCTGGTTGTTCACAAACCACTACCAGACAAGCCAACTGCACTCAGCAATTGAGGAAATAAAGAAATAAACCCAAAAATACAAGTATTCACTAGAACTAGCTCACAGTTCTCAAAGGAGGTGAAGAAAACACCAAGTTTACTCACCTTGAACAGAAAAACCTTGGAATATTACAGTTACTGCCTTTGTCTTCCCAAACAGAAGACAGAATCAGTAAATCCATCAGTCAGATCCTCCTTATCATCTACTTTTCTCCCACAACACAAACACATAGCAAGTCCACTGCCAGAGCTAACACCACTTTGGCTACCAAACCTCCCCTATAACAAAATACCACCAGTCAACAGGGGTGACCTGCTTCACAAACTAGGAGATGGAACTGTACTGAACCCCAGGGAAACAGAGCTGGTATCAAAGCACTGCTAACAATACAGAAAATCTGCAGAAAATTACAGAAGGGGCTCACATTACAGATAACAGGGCAGAGGTATTGGGAGTTTTCCATTCATGTAAGTGGGTCATTACACAGAGGGCTACCACCTATTCCAAAGCTGCTTGAACCATTCTGAATATTCATCTTGCAATCAGTTTCTTACAAGAAGCAAAAGCTCCCCATTTAGAACATAGGTTGTCAGCATAAATTTGTTCTTAACCAATTACAACACGATGCTTCACTAGCACAACATTGTTGGTAACAAGACACAGAGTGTGGTCTTTGTGCAAGCCTAATATTTGAAAGGTGGTGACCCACGTTGTACAAAATAAGCATGGAAAACTATTTTTGTGGCAATCAAAAAATAAAGATTATAAAACAGGGTAAGGGTTTGCTACAAAAAGCCATCTTATTTACTTAAAGGAAACCACAAACAAACAGGATGCAGGCACCACTAAAATCAATTTTATATGAGCAGGGAATTCAGTTCAGGAGTTGTCTGTGACCAGTGTAAGTAGGTAATTAGAGCTGAGGAAATATTTTAAACCCAAAAAGCTTCTAGCCAAATTTATTCTGACTGTGGAATATGTGAAAAACAGATTGTTGATTACACATTCATTTTTTTAATGTGAAATTACAAAAATTTGTAAATATTGTGTTTGTACTCTCTGGATCGAATGAACTAAATATTTCATAGTGTTTATCAAATATTTCTATAGGGTGAAGAGGGTCATAATATGTAGAAATAGAGCTGGCCAGAAACAGCAGGAGAGGAAAAATATTTCCTAAGAAAACAATAAATAAGAAAACAAGACTTCTGCCAAAAATCTGAAAACACATCCAAAAGATGCATCACTATTTTCTAAAGTAATAAAGATGCATTTCTCATAACTCCAATGGGTGCTATTAAGAAGCTTCATGGAAATGCACCCATTGTCATAATTTTGAGCTATTTAATGCTTCAGCTACTCAAGATAAGGTTTTCCATGCTACGGACCAGGAATTTCAAGGACTAGATATGTGATGGCAAGTTAATAATGAAGTACTTTCTCTGTGCTCATGATTCAGGCACACAAAGCTAACAGATACTTTCTTTTAGTTTAATATTTTAAGCCTTTATTTAAAAAAACTTTTTTCTATAAATTATAATTACCTAGATTAGATTTATTTTTTATTCTGAAGTTATTAAAAAAAAAATGGACAAGAAAGCAAATTCTCTACAAATGTTATAAGGAAGGTAGCCTGGTTTAGGCAAAAGCCAAATCAAAAGAAAATTACACATCAGGGTTTGTTGGTTTGGTTTTGGTTTTTTCTCTTCTTTTTTACTAAAAATTAAATAAAATAAAAATCAAAAGGATTGAAGAAAAGCTTCTTTTAATAGGTCAAACATGCATACATCTGTCAAATACCAGACAGTTGCCGAAAATTAGCCAAGGATATTAAGTCCCTGCCAAGGCCTCGAACAATCCTCAACAAAAGGAAAAAAAGTATTTCTCTGGAGGAGACTGACTAAAACAGAGAAAGAAGAGTGTGGGGGAAATCTACAAATGGCAAAAACCCCTTTTTTCTCAGAGTGGAGGTGGTTAGGAGTCTTGCTATGCTCTCTCTTGACCTAAAGGAAAAATAGAGGCCTCTTTGGTTGACTTTTTGGTTACTCTATACATATATCTCCTCTTTCCTCTGCTTCTTGTCTTTAATAACCAGCTTGCTAGAAATCCTACTCATGCCCAAATCTGCTGGCCATATCCCTAAACTGGAACTAAAGACAGTGTCACAATTTAGGCTTCAGGCCTTTTTCTTGTTTCATGGACTAGTTTTGCCTTAGTGCCTTGGCTACAGCCTGAACTTCTTAGTTTCTTCTTGACAGCCAGGAGGCAGAGTCAAAAAGCCCAGGTCACTTCCCAAGGATGGACTGAAATAAAGAATATTATTCTGAAATAAAAATTTAGCCACCATTTCCGACTCCCTGATATGTTCAGTGTTTGTGTCTTTCAGCTCAACTTGGAGTGAAAACAGACTTTCAAAGATTGCATGATGTGAACCCACTTTTAATTTTTGGCCAGCTCTCTTTTGGATATCTTTTCTCCCTGTTGTGTTCACCAGTGAATTACCCTCTCCAAGACCTACCACATCCATCACAAAAGCTTTGAAGTCCAATGCCTGTTACATGCAACTAAAGGAGCATGTGGGCTTACTGCTGACTGCGCAAGCACTGGTGGTAAGTAAGACCTGATTCTTTACAGGTCCATTAAAGGCAGATTAAGAGGGATGCCAGTCCAGACACAGCCAATTCTTACTGCAGTTCAAGTGAATGTTTGTGAAGTTTTTCCCTGTATTTGCTCAGCTCTATTTAATGAAACATGCTTGACTGCCTACCACACGGGATTTCTTGCAGTATGCTTGCTGAACTCACAGTTACAGGAACAACTCTGAGCTGAATTAGCTCAGAACAAGTCATGTTTGTTGCTAATCATCCCAAACAGGGAAATTTACTGAAGGACTTGATGGAGGGGCAGGAGGATACAGGTTCATAACCACCATGGATGTATGCTGGGTTTCAGGGATAGAGACAAGGCTGAACAAGCATGCCTTCGTGAAGGAGGACCAAGCAGAGAAGCCAGGCTGGCCCTGCACAGCCAGACAGGCCCTGCACAGCCAGACAGCTTCAGAAACAGACATCAGCATGCAGTTACCTGAGGTTTCTTCACCTTAATGATCCAGGTGGGAGGCACAATGACAGCAGCATGAGCCCCCAGGGAACATGGCTCCTCAATGTGATGTAGCATGAAACAGGTGACTTTGTTATGGAACTGGAAGAGAAGGAAAGAGTAGAGTCAAGAAGGAGGGCAAGAAAGACAAAGGGGAAGCCTGGAGAAGAAGAAGAGGGTGATGGTACAAAAACTGGAGCAATATTCCCAACTCCACCATCTTCAAGTCCTTCAAACCATGGAGATTTAGGAACATATAACTAAAGATTATCTTGCTAAGCCATGCCTTCTTACCAAAAAAATAAATAAATAAATAAAAAGAAGACACAAACACAGACAAACCAAGCCAAAAAAAAGCACCAAACCAACAAACCAAAAAAAACCCCATAACCACTCCCAGTTAAACCCAGATCACAGTCTCCTGAAGCATTATCCACTTACCGCCAGCTTGCACCAGGAACAACTGATGGCCACAATCTCTTTACTATGGAAGGAGAATTTCTGCTGGAAGCCCTAGAATAACCAGGGGGAAAAAGGATTTAATTCTTCTTGACTATAAGAAAATATATACCTCTAGCTCTAGCCAGGTGACTGTGCTAGGGAAGCAGACTTTTGGGGGATAAAACAATTACAGGAGGTAACAGAGAAGATTCTGCCACTGGGGTATATTCACACAATCCTTTTAAAAGGGTTTCTGCAAAATTTTATGCTTTTCCTTAATTTTTTTTGTAGTTAATAACAAAGAAAGAAATAGAGATGGAATGTCTATTTTAATTTTTAATGGATTTCTACAGACCTGAAAGTTTCAGATTTTCTGTTGAACAAAGTGTTCTGTCATTGCATCCTTGTTTACTCTAATCATAAAAATTTGAATTTTCCTTTTTTTTTTTTTTACTACAGAACAAAATTAACTACAATGTCTCTCTGGGAATGTTCTAAAAGGGAAATTAAGTAATTACGTTTATAGTTTTATTGAACTGACTCCGATTAAAATCTTTCCAGTAAATTCCCAAAAAAACAATATGGTCTGATTCAGATCACACACAAAAAAAATTTCTTTACATTTTTAAAGATAAAAAAGCCCACCTCAACCAGAAAATGAGATTTTATTCTCCTAGAGAGGAGCTTCTTTCTATAGAATGCAATATGACTTTGCTGTAAATTCTAAGGCTGGAAAAGACAACTGGATCATATATAACCTTCTGCATCTAACACAGGCAACAATAAGATACAGTCTGTAATTTTGAGTTGAGTTAAAGCTTATTTCAGTCGGAGAAAAATATTTGGGTTGATGGCTGGAGAGATGGAAAGTGCAGAATTTCATTGAGGAGTTTGTCATGATCACCTTCACTACTTAGATTTCAGATTTGCAGTTGGCTGGATCCTTTATTCATGGGCTTCCACCAAGCCCCTCTACCTCTGCAAGTAGCCCATCACCACCCAGAATTTTCTAATTTGATCTCTCTACCAAGTGATGAATTTGCTAGCCAGTTTTCTTTTCAACAAGCTGGGTAACACCTGAATCTCCCACACGGCGGGCAATGCCCAAGACCCAGTGCAAAAACGTTACAAACTGATTTAGTAACATCTAACAGGACACTGCCTCACTGCTTCTGTTATTAAAGTCCTTCTTATCCTGCAGGAAAAATGAGCCTATTAGTGCTCAGTGAAATGACAAGGTCAGGCATACCAAGAAGAAGAATTAAATAAACAACCATAAAAAACATGCAGAGATGCCCTGGTCTTGTTAGGTGAGAGATTGAGTTACAATCTCTCTATACAGGGCAGCTGAGGACAGCCCTATTGATACTCAGAAGGGGAGGAGTCTCTACCTGCCTGACCACCTTGCAGATTCTTCTACAGGTGTCCCCAGCATGCACTCAAACCAGTTTGCCACACGGACCTCACTGCCAAGACCAGCTCCTGAAAAGACTTGTGTCACCTCTGGCTAGATTTTTGGGGTTTTGTTTCAGTCCTTTCCCTAATGCCTCATGGTTTACATTCAGAGAAATTCAAAGAGTAGATTCTTCATAATGGTGGTGATTTGGCAAATTCAGGCTTAGCAATGGAATGTAGTGAAGCGGCTTAACAAAGACAAGCTGGCCAGATACTTCTGGCTGGGCACGTCTTGTCTGCCATTCAGTGTGGGCATAAAACCAGAGTGACAGTAACTGTGATACAAGTGGTGGAACAGAGGTCTGACACTGGACAAAACACTATTTCTCATTTACTTACTCTAGTGCTTCGAAATGTTTCTCACAAATCTCACTTCTCCTTGTTCCAAAGTGCATTAAAATAAAAAGAACTATTTCAGTCCCTCATGGGCATGAAGTGTTTTGGTTTTTTCTGCTTTGTAACAGCCAGGGGGAAAACTCTTCTCTCCCGAAATCTCCACTAATTAAAACTAAATTCAGTATATTAATTCCACAGCCCATCCGCTGTGCATTTTAAACATATGGACTGAGCAGCTTGTCTGGTTCTGGATGGACCGTTTTTCATTTATTTAGTAAGGCATTTAGCTTTTAGGGAGTCATTAGAGAAAATGATACAGCAATAAAAACATATTAATGATAAGTAGCAATAAACCATCACTTTCCTTCCTCAAATTGCTTTACAAATGTGAGCTAATTCTTCCTAAGGAAGTTTTGGGTAAGATACCATTTATTTGAAAGCTGGCTTTACAAATAAAGCAATTGATAAAATAACTAAATAAAATATTTAATAAAATAATTGATAAAATAAGTCAGAGTGAGATTTGACAGGGCCTATTGGACTGAAACACAGGAACCCTCCACATTTCACTAGAAATCATATTTTCTGCCTTCTCTGAGTGAGAAGGAAAATTGAATTTTAGATGTCCTCGATCATGCAAGAAGGTCTGCACCAAATGAGAAATTTTGAGACATAAAATGAATTTCACCTCTTTGAGAACATCAGCCTAACAGTATATGATTAGCACTGATTCTCCAGCAACCAATCCCTCCACAACACATGTGGTGACCTGCTCCTGTAGAAACAAACACTTGTGCATACCAGAAAAAAATGTACTCTTAGGAAAAAAACACCTGAATGTCCGTAAAACCAGCTTGTGTTGGTAATTCAACCTGTCTGAATAGTCTGAATCAAAGTACAAATTAATATAAACACCCATGCACCAAGCAGAGCACATAGGGATTACTAGTTCTGATATATTTTATTTATAGTCTCAGAAGTATTTATCATTAAAGACTATTTTCACACCAGTGTCAGGGCTACTTATAATATTTTTTGCTGGTATTTTCCTACAATAGATTTTCTCTTTTTAGTGCTCTTAGAGATACCCTAATGCAACATTACTGTAGGAGAGCCAGGTATTATTACAACTCAAATACAGACTTCAGCAAAAGCATTTGGATGGTGATCTCTGCTAAAACAATGAAGAACTAGAATAGCCTTTCAAGTACTAGAAATGTCAGTCCTAACTTTACCTGCAGCTCTGCATCAATCCACAGACCTCTAAAGGGACCAGTGACAAAGAGACACTGTAGACACATAATGCAGGTGTATAGAGGACACCCTGCTTTGGACACCACAGAAGGTTAAAGAAATAGTTTTTGTTTAGCATTATGGTCCAAAATGTGCTCTCAGTCTCAGAAAGCCCCTCAGCCACTGCTAACTGGAAGTATATGAGAAACAGATTTCTTTTCCATTCCTCCTTTCCATTTCCTTCTCATTCCTCCTTAAGCTTCTATTACTGCACATAGTTATGAAATGGATGCTGGGCCACATGGTCTGAGCATTTTTATTTCATATTATATAAAGATAAAAAATGTATCCAGATTTCTCTGATGATCCCAGGTAACAAAAAGCTAACAGCTATGAAACTGTCTTTTTTTCCACATCTTCAAGAGAAAGAAAAGAATTCTTATACATCATGAATGTTGTTGATACCATGGCTTGGGAACACTTAATTACCATCTCTTCCAACAAAACAGCGATGAAGCATTAATGTGTGACAGGTTTGAAACAGCCAAATGTAGTTCTTCTCACAGCATGTAGTTAAGTTCAGGAATTTCTGCTAAAGGATGATGTAAATGCTACAACTTTACAAGAACTCAAGGCTCAACAAGGCAAGACCACAGGAAAGAAATTATGATAGGTTGTTAAATATAAAGCCACAGTTTCTGGGAATTCATGAGACAAAGACAGAAATAGATTGCTTGGTTACACTGCACATTCCAGGTCCCCTTTCCCTGGTATCAATTTCTCTATATAGTACTTCAGCAGTAAATCAGTGAAATCACCCTTGGGAAGAGTAAAAACCTAAAGCCTAGATGAGTTCATATAAGCTGTATTTGCACTAGCAAGTAATGTGTGTACTCAGGACGCCACACACAAGGATTTTCAGATAATTTTACTCTGGATTAGCTGTAGTCTGGTCCTGTGGACTGAATGCCCACTCGTAACTGCAGAGTGAACTTTCAAATGAGTTTAATCTAAAAGTTCGTTTGTTACAAGACTGTCCCACATGTGAACCATTGGAAGGGATGACAATAAGGAAAATTTCTTTCAAACTGCATTTCTGATCTGAGGTGGAGCACTGACATACACCTGTGTACTCAACTTTTCAGGAAGTGTCAGCCATGGCACATAATGGCACACAGAATTTAAAGCCACAAGGCTATGTTAAGGATATGGGGTGCATTCATTCCTATCCACTTACTCATGATTTGAAGCATGAGATGGGTATATCCGAAAAACATTCTTTATTTGAACTGTTATTAATGATCATATTTACCCATCCCATTCCAGGCATGGGATAGGATTATTACACAACAATGAGATCTACAAGAATCCTTAAGTATTCCATGAATAATGGGTTTTTTTATTGCTTTAAATTTACTGTCATTCCATTTCAATTATAGTTCCCCTTTTCTTGCAAGACAAGAGAATAATAAAGGTGGTTCTTACTTGGATGTTTTTGAAATGTTATAGCAGAGCACATGGATTTTGCTGTAATAGGAGATTGCTTGGCCAGTAAGTATAACTGATTTTTTTTGTGTTATAATTTTCTCTTATTCTTTGTTTCCTGGCAAAGAACCACTCTACTACAGTATACTCATGTTAGTCTTAACTGAATATTCCTTATTTTAGGAGAAAACTGAGATTTTCTCTGAACTTCTCCATATTCTCTGATGGCTGGGCTTGAAGACCTATATTGACCAAGGCTGCCCATACCCAGTACAGGTTTTGATATGATAGCCAGTAAGCACTCTCATTGCAAAATCAACTCCAAATGCTTATAGGGGAGATCCAGGCCAAGAACACAGAGAAGGATGGCAAAGTCATACCCTAAGAATGCTGTATGCAAACTGCCTTGCTGCACTGTTCCTATGGTACTTGCTATGCAAGGACATCACATTTTTATTGCATGTCCTATTGCAGCTGGTAACTGAAAATCTGCATGCGTAGCCAGATACTCATTTTCCTCTGACTGAAGTGCTGTGCCATGGAGATGAGACATGGACTTTCTTACTAGTTGTAAAGAGGGAGGTAAAAGTATAATATAGTGGTAGAGAAAGGAAGCTAAATTCCTGTTAATTTAATTTTTAAATATATCTAAATATATTTCAGAGGTTCAAAATAATTCAGAAGAAAGACCTTCAGTAGCTAAAATACTTCTTCCCCATTTTTATAGGTTTTTAAAAATAAACTTTTACAATCTATGAAGCAGAGGGAACATGAAGCAGTCTCACAAATCTTAGAGTCTGCTAGGGCAGAAGGAAAGCAACAGCATTTCTTTTCCAGGAGTCTGAAAAATAGGCCATCACAATTTTGGCACAGAGGACAGCACTACAAGAACATCGTATTAGTACAGGGTTAGCTTAGCAATTAAAAAGGCTCAAGGAGTCACAGCTTTCCTCCTCCTCATTTTCAGCAGCCAGTACAACACAACCTCCCAGGACAAATGATGTGCTCATACCTGCAGATGCAGCTGCCTTTCTCTTCCCACGTGGGAATCAGGACTTTTATGCTCAACATCTCAGGCTTGTCATCAGCCATTCAAAGAGGCCAAGTGTTTGTGATAGGAAAAAAGGCAGTGACTAGAAGGACCTACAGGCTACCCAGAATTTCTGAGTGCCCTGTGTCATGCTTGTGCTGTGCTGGAAATCTTACCTTTCCACACTGCTTACATTTGCCCTCCTGCCTCCGCCGATGCACCCAGTGATGCCTCACAAAGTTCTGCAAACAAGGACAAAAAGATGTGGTTTAGGAAACGTTGGCACCTTGCAGTCAGTGGTACCATCTATGTGAAATTTGTTAACAGACACCAAAGAAAAAGTCCCTTCAGCCAGTGGAGCAATTAGTGGAGCAAAATGCACAGCAGGCATGGCAGGAAACCTCAAAAACCACCAAAACTGTAGGAGGAATAAGGACAAGGTGGTGTTTTCTTTATCACATTGAAATGAGGCCAGAACTACTTCCTCAATATTCAGGTTTTTAAATGTTTGATTTTATCTTTGAGATACTTCTAGAGGAGAAAAAAAAAAAAAAATGAAGAGAGTACAAGTGAAAGGAGAGGGAAATAGACTTTTAAAATAATAAAAATACAAGCTCAAAGGCCAGGAAGAAAAAAAATGCTACCAGAAAAAAAAAGGAAAAAGAATTACTGAACAAATGGGCGAAAGACAACAGAAAGGTGAAATGGTTTCTGTCAGTGTAAGTAATAGAGAGCTTCGGCTAGAATTCATTTTACGTTTATTCTGGAGAGGAGAACGTGTTCCACTGGGAACAAATTCTCTGTCTAAGACTCCTCTCAGTCTAAAAGCACTTCTGCAGCTGCACACCAGGGGGATCAGCACACATGTCAAATGAAAAGCTATCATCATTTGTCCCTTACTTACTTCTCTTGGAGATCTGGAGCCTCCTTCTCGGAAAGTCGGTTTGCAGCGAAAATTAATCTGGCATTGAAATAAAACTGTTAGAACTCAAAGTGAGCTGAAAGAAAATTTATTCCAATATTTTTATCTAGGCCAGACTTCCAAAGCATTTATTATCTGTTAAAATATTAACTTCACTAGGTGGAAAAAAGTAACTTACCTGGATGTCAGAAAAATCTCTTTTCATATGCCATATTAATTCTCCTAGCTAGATTTCTACACAACCCCCATCTGCACTAATGCTATTGCTGCCTACTCAGTTCAAATATTTAAACTGCCTCCTCCTTGTAGGAGGAAACAGCTTCATCTGTTTTGTTTTTCAGAAGATCGTTTGCAAATAAGTGCACACTTCAGCTTAGGTCTCAAAAGTTAGTAGGTGCTGGAAATCTCACTCTGTAAAACCTTTTTGCACATCCCATCTTTATGTCTTCAGAAAAAAAATCTGTAGAGTAATTGTCATTTACATAAAGAATCATGCAAATCACCATAAATTTCTACCCTTTCCTTAAATTAAGATGTTTTCATCCACCTCCCCAGCCACAAATCATTTGGGGAGCATTGTACTGCCTCATGCAGTGGTATTGCCAATTCAGATGGGAGAGGAAAGACAAAGAGGACAACAGGAGTTTCCATGAATGGAAAACATTTTTAGGAAGGTGAAGAGTAAAAAGTATTTAATTTTTAAAAAGGCAGTCTTTCCTAGAGAAAGGGAAAAAAAATTTTGAGAAAAGAAAATCTACAGAAATAAGAATAGAGGGATGTAGAAATTTTAAAAATACACTGAAGATTGAGACCTGGAAAAAGACCAAAGGATATGTGAAGTAAGGATGCACTAAATGAAATAAATTCAAGTTTGAGTTGACTGTATTTCAAAGAATTAAACATTTAAAGATACTGCACAGCTATGCTTCAGTTATGAAGGTAGAAGGACCAAGTTTCTCCAAATTCAAATACAACCCTCCCCAAATAAATAAGTTCTTCCCTCATTTAATAATTGCCTTCAAAATACTAGGTCTAGGGAGAAAAATAAAAATAATAATAAAAAAAGCACACACACAAAAAAAGAAGTAAACTAAATACCTAGTGCTTATAAAGAAATGAAGGGCATTGTAATATTAGTCTTCTTCCCTTGCTCTTCACCTGGAATGGCAATTTGTTGTTTCACTGCTCACTCATGGCAGGCTGGAAAGACCCAGCTTACATTTATTTTGCCTAAAACGTGCACCTTTGCAGAGAGGGCCAAGCAGAAGACTTACCCACCAGCTTTAAACTTTACAGACTTTATAACAACCCTCTGCCAAGAGGCGGATTTCACAGTCTCCATAATGGCACAGGCAAGCTGGGTTTTATCTAAGTGCTCATTTCCTCTGGCTGGCAGTGCCACCAGCTCGCTGGGCTATGGAAAGTCAGCACTGCTGGTGATGGAGGAAGTCATGAAAAATTCACTGGTAACATTTTGTGCTGAAAGCATGCGCTAATGTTAATTTCACTGTGGATAAAAGCATCGGGGGTGGAAATGGTACCTCTCCAAGTTGGTATTATGGCGATCACTGTGGGATTTGTCAACAGGAGTCCAACTCCTTGGAAAGGAAAAAGCCCTCTCCTTATAGGGTTGCTGCTACAAATTCGTTATGCATCAGCTTCTTTTATGAAGAGCAACATTGCTAAACATATAGGAGTGAAAATGAAGCTCTAATGACAGCAGTGGGGAAATTCCCACACATATTTCTTTTCACATATCCCACCAGGAATGAAAAGGGTGGGGGGAGATTTCTCTAGCACATTTCCAGTCAGGCATAATGAAGACAAATCACTGAGGGGAAGTCTGAAGTCAGTGATAGATATTCTGTAGGTGCTTGAGTATGATCAAGGATCCTTGAAGGAAATGCAAAGAAGGACAGATGCTCACAGATAATGGTAGTATACATGAAAGGTTTGATGTTTTCCATTTTACAGACAAAAAGTTGATTTCTGAAGTTTTGAGGAGAAAACAGCATAGTCTAGTAAACACAGGAGAAAAGGTTCACACTAGCATCTTATGCTGTACTGCTCATAATAAGTATAGCTGTCATACAATGAATTATGCTGGCTTTAGCTGGGGAATTCTAAAAGGCCAATTTCATACATGACAGGATACTCCATTTTCTAGCTTCAATTTTTAATCTAGAAGTAGAGGCAATTTATTTTTTAAATATTAAAACTGTGAAAGCATTCTGTAATTTTTGGTCTTTGGTTTTGAATTTTCTTGGGTTTGGGGTTTTTTTATAGTTCACAGGGTTCGAAGAAATATACTTAAAAAAAAAAAGGTGGAATTTTAAGCCAGCTTTTGTTAACAAGTACATTGTTAAAACAGCTGTGAAAACTTAATGTGGCATATATAGTTTTTAACAGACTGAAACCTCACTAAAAGAATTAAAAGCGTGTTGGCTACGTCAGGCTCCAGAAGATGGCAATGTCTTACCTTCTCTAACTGCTCCATGCACGCGTTGTGGACCACGATCTTGCAGGCAGCACACTTCCTCCGCAGGGCAGACTTCTGCAACAGGAAAGGGACACGTGTGCGCATGGAGGTGAGCTATTCCCTCAGGAAAACAAAGTCAGCTGAAAAACAGGAGATCTTTCACTCCCTATGCAACATCTTTTTTTTTTTTTCCTCTTTTGGTGCTCTGAACTGAGTACAAAACAAATAAATAAATGAAAAGATTTGAAGCTCTTCTGGTTAAAGCTCTTCTGGTTTTCTTTGTGAGAAACACAGCCACAGCACTCCAGCTTGGGAACTAGAAGTGAATGCCTCCCTTTAGGTAGAGGATTAGGTTGCTAACACTGCAGAGCATCACTCTAAAAGCAAGCATCCCATGAAGATGATGAGTCAAGGCAGTGCAAAGAGGAGAAAAATGGTACGTGCAAATCGGTGAACTTGGATCAGTTCGCAAGAGGTCATTTCATGCTTATCATATAATATTTAATTTGATCAGCCTGACCATTGCCTTGCAGAAAAATACTTGGGTCATTTTAGCAGAGAATGATAAAGTTCTCAGAGAATGCTGTTAAATGCTTATGAAATGTTACAGCAGGGACAAAATTCTCAATTATGCTGGTTAGCTTTATTAATTTCAGTAGAGCTTTTGAAATAATTTCCATCAAATCCCCTGGGCCAAAGCATATCAAAGGCAAGAGAATACATCCAGAACAGAGAATCTATTTACTCACTTTACTTCCATAAACTCAATTTAATTAACCAGATGAATTAATTTTCATAGAAATTTAACTTACAGACTTGTGCTTGGGGGACAGAAGATTTATAAATACATGCTAAGTTGATATTCCCTTGCTTTGGATTTTTACACTCAATTTATTCATGTCCATTTAAATCGCTAATAAATTAATTCTTTATAGTTTTCAGCATAGTTTAAATAAGCTCATGAAGAAACAGGAAACACAGCTTCAGCTCACATTATGGAATAATTCTAATAATTTTATTAATTCTCATCATTATCTAGATACACCCTAACTGTATATGTTCACGTGTATGTGGTGTTGTAATGTTTCACGGCATGAATCACGGCATCGTATAGCAGACTAAGCTTAAGCTTTCACATGTTTTGCTACTTAGTAAGTTCATGTTTTTAATCTCTGTGAACACCATATGCAACATAATATTAAATTTCCATGTTACTTCCAGTGCGCTAAATCACGAGGAAGAATTTTCTCAGTTTTAGAACGGCAAACTTCTGCTGAGAACACAAGAACCATCACACTGGCTGAGACCAAAGGTCCACTCAGTGAAACAAATCCTGTGTCCAGCTTTTGCTCAGTGTCTCAGGACCAACGTAAGCGCACAGCAAGCACACAGTAACTCTTCCCCTGAGTATCGCCACACAATCAGCACTTTTTGGGACTTTGCTTCAGCACTCTTAAGGAGCCATAGGCTTCTCAGGCTTGGCCTTAATGCTATATTCCATAATGTAACCAATTTGTACCACAGTATCCCACAGTGGTAGGCAGGAGAAGAGAGATCCAGCAGGCAGGAATTGTGCAGCAAGATTGATTTATTTAATTATTTTACAACTCTTTTACAGACTTTTTTCTTCATAGTCTAATTAATTGGTCAAAGGATCAGCCACCCCTTGGAGTGATTGGCTAAAATCCTAAAACATCCATTGTCAAAATATTTTTCTACTGTACTATAAACAAAGCTCTGCAAGGTCGCAGGTGTTCATAGTTTATAGAACTCTGCTAATATCTTCCGTGAGAGAGAAAAATATCTCACAGGACTGGAAAGAAGCAAGAAAAATTCTTGCTAGCAGCATACTTGTATCCACAAATTTGCTTGAGAAGATTTGGGAGATGGATATTAAATTTGTGCTATGGAAAGCACTAGTATCTTGGATCCCATTGCCCTGAAAACTGGGGGTGATTAGCGAATCAAAATGCTTTGATTTGAATCAAATGCTCTGAAGGTGGAGGGGGGAGGGTTGGGGGGGATGGTAATAAAAGCAGAAAGACAGTATCATGAAGAGTCACAGATAGCAACCACAAACATCCCAGAGAAGAAGAATTCCCTTTAACCTTCACAGTCCAAGGGCTAGGATACCCCTTTGAGCATTGTTTCCAATCAAGGACTTGAACACAGGATCCCCACTCTCACCCAAGCTACCTAAATACCAAAATAAGAGGGGGTTGGGTATTTTCTTCTCTTTGGCTGAAGCAATTTAACTGATACACTAGGCAAAAAAGAGCTCCTGAAGTAGGCTGGCATTGTAACAGTCAAAGAACAGACACATGGGTATGAGATCAATCCAGTGAAACTTTTTCATACGCAGCAGAAAAGCTTCAATACAAAGCTAACCTTGAATATTCCCAAAGAGGAGAAGGTAAACACTCAAATATGAGTGCACTCATTGCCAGTGAGTGCATTCAAGAGTTTGGAAAATTCAGTTCAAGCCGTTGCAGTGATTAAAATTGCAGAAATTTGATCAGACCCTCCTCTCAGAGGCTGAAACAAGTGATATATTTGTATATATTTTTATATAAAATAGACTACTGTCTTTTAATATTCCTGAAACATCTCAATATTATACCCTTTTTTCCCCTTACCATGTTAGTAAAACTGTTCATTACATACATTCTCACTGTGTAAATAATCTGGGTCAATCAAAACTGGTTTGGGCTTTTTTCCTGAAGCAATAAAATCTTTACCAGCAGCCTTTTGCCCTTTTTGCTCTCCTTCTGGAACACGGGCAAACAATTCAAGCTCTCAAGTGACTGAGCACTGCATCAGTCTGAAGCCAGACTTGTTACCTCAGAAAGAGAAAAAGAAATCCGAAAATAACTCACTGAGAATTTGACTTGGCAGCTTTCCTCCCCCAGGTAGCAGAGGTCCCCAGAAACATTTGTCTCTAGCCACAGATGCTCTCCATTCACAGCATTTTCCTGAAAAAAAAAAAAATACTTGTTAATCTGTTTTGTGAATATCAGCCACGTGAGTATAGAGGGAAAAAAAATTTTTGATTTTCAACATCAATTCAGAAAACTAAACTAAACCAAAAAAACCCAAAACAAACAAAAAAAAAAAAAAAAAGAAACAAAACCAAAAACAACAAACAAAAACCACCACACCACCAGTGTTCCTTTGGTTTTCTACAACACAAAACCATAGCAGATATCAGTATTACCCTGGCTGACCATCCCAGCTGAAAGGATGCTGACAATACAATGATGTGTCACCAATCAAAACCAAAGTATTTTTGAGCACACTTCAGTTAAACTTTGCTGATGCTCTTCCCACATGCTGCATAGTTTGACTGGGAATTCAGATTTCATAAGCATGAGGTGTACACAGAATTTTAAAGAAACAGAAAATCCAGAGAGATGAAAGCAAAACACAACTAATGAACTTTCAACTGGAGAGACCAAAAAATTTGAGAACTAGGCACAGGAGTGAAAAGCAACATGCTGACTGTAGCTTTAGGATGATGGGATAAACTAGACAAGGGAAAATGCTTTCTTTGAAGTGGCTGGGTCAACACTCTGTTTGCAAATACATCAACAAAATATTACTCAGCCAGAAGAGACCAGACTTATATATATGAAATAACAGCACATTCATCTGAGAACATTCTCAAAAAAGAATCTACCTAGCACACAGATATTTAGGAGTGATCAACAGGCTAACATCTAACTTTTTCTTGACAGCCTCATTTGACCAAATTTGTACCTTGATTCTATGCAAATTCTTGTTCTAGGGAAACTTGGTTGTAGATAGACTATGGGTTTCACTTGCCTGTAATCCTGGTGTGACTAAAAAGCCTAAAAGTCTCTGCACACTACTTGAGCAAAGTGAATAAATAGGAATTCTGTTCAGCTAGAATTAGAGCATGATAGAAAACGCTTTGACAGTCTGACATTTGGTTCCCACACAGCAGAAGTCACAAATGATGACGCTCACCAAACAGATGGCGTCCGACAGCAGGATACTCTGAAATAGCCATCTTGGATAAAATTATTTGTTTAAAACACCACTGTCAGTTTCAAAGTGATAAAATGAGATAGCTTCCCTTGCCACGCTGATTTCTTAGATAATGAAGAAAAGTAGAAGTAGCAAAACCCTTTGCTTTCTAGAGTGCATCCACAACAGCCAGGACCTATGCAAGGCTTCACACGGTGCCTACCACAAGTATGGCATTCACTTCAAGTAAGACAAAAGGACAAGAATAACACTGGCTGTTTTCTGGTGAGCGGTCTACCTGCCTAAAGGTCTTTAACTTCATCAGAAATGTTCCAATTCCCAGAGCACAATAGTTTAGGTGAGGATTTTCAACACTTTTATAATGCAAAATAATTTCTAACAACTTGCACTAACCTAAGAAGTTCTTCAAGCCCTTCTTAGAGGGTACATTATTCAGATTTTAAACTCTGTCCCTCAGATGTGTCCTTATATTGCAGCTATTTTCTCCTCAGCAGCAGGATATGAGCTCACCAAAGAGTACTTGACCTGAGCAGGTTCTCTGCTGACAAAACAGTGCAAACTCAACATTATAATCCAGAGGTATATTTCATAGGTTATAAAAGACTTTGATGAGAGACGAATTCTGAAAGCTAAGTAAGAAAGCACACAGCTCCTGGGACAGAATTTTTAACAAGGAATAAAAATTACATTAAAAAATAGATTAACTGCTGCTTCATTCAGACCAGGTCCACACAACTTGCCATCAGGATTTCTAAAGATAAAGTGGCCTATTTCCATAACCTAGTTTAGACTGTTTGCTCTGTATTGTTCCAGATTGTATCATAGATTTACATGTCTAACTTTACATCACCATGTAAATAAAATTAGTCAGTAGTCTACAAGGATGACCTTCGTAGTTCATGTTATTATAGAGTTCTAACACAACTAAGTAATAAAAATGTAAATAACCTGATCCGGTATAAGTGGCACACTTCCAGATACCTACTGCCACAATTAATTTCACCTCACTGTGTGTGAAAACTCACAATTTCAAATCCAGCAAATTGACTTTTGAAAAATCTTTCATCCTGAATCAGAGCAAAGAGCTGAGGCTGCCCAAGATGAAATGCCCTCCCTCAAAAATCTTTCTTTGTCAGTTAATTTGTCTCAATAAGATCAAAGGGAATTACTGTTTTAAATTTTACAGGGCTCTGTCATTCATATGATGAGACATTCTCTTGCCACTTATGAAAACCAAGATGATATAGTCAAAGGAAGTGCTGTGACCTTTTATAAGCCAAATTTTTATTCACTTCTGACAAAAATTTTTTGCAAAAATCAATACATTTCTATAAAGAATTTTTACTTCAATAAAACAGTATTTTCTACTCCAGAATTTAGAGGCAATATTCCACAACATGCTGGGCAAAAGGGCACTCATTTCCACCTACCAACACAGAAGCCGACAGGAAGAGGTCCCTGGGATAACCTCAAGGATGACATCTTGTTTAACACAAAGATAAACCACAGTACAAGTTCTGTCATCACTTGTATATTTTGAGACAGACTTTTTTTTTTTTCCCATAAAAAGCTTGCCAGTTTGGTTTATTTTGTACTTGATGTCTTTATGTTGGCTTTAGGATTTAATGGTTTTTAAAGAAGCAGTCGTTCTCCTTCTGTCCCTGAAGCCACAGACGCCAGTCTCATGCTCTTGCCATTTTCCTCATGCCGAATCTGTGGCTGTAGAGCTCCATATAAAATCCGTTCAGCTAATGGAAAAAAACCAGATATCTTATCTCCCAAAACAGCTAGACAAAATGACTCACCCTGTGACCACATAACTGTTGGATCTGACACAAAGAGTGGTGGGTTAAAGATGGCTTCAGCGGGACTGATGTTTTTGGTGCCAGCTCAGTGTTGGGCCACCTCAGCTGACCCATCAAATCATGCTTTTGGGCTGACATGGTTCACTATGTGGAAAATGGATACTGTCCATCATTGTGGATAAAGCAGCAATGCCTGTGGCCTAATAAAGAAAACCATGAACACTCTCTCGTCGCCAGCTTCCCAGCCCTTGCAAGTGTGTGAACTCAGTATCTGGGAAGAAAAAGAGCCACTGCTCAGTGAAGCGGAGGCAGCAGTGCTTTCCTGGCAGATGCAGCCTGGCTCACAGGGGACACACGAACTCAATGTGCTCCCCTAGATGGAGACCTCCCATTTGATTGCTCCTGATCCATTACCACCTTAATAGCAAACAAAAATAATTTCAGTATAGCAAACATTCCTTGCCTACGAAACAAATACCACACACAATCTCCCCTGAAGTGGAAGTGAAATGAGAATTCAAGGACTAGGAGTTTGGGAACAATGTAATTACATGCATGTGTTCGTAACTTGCTGTGCACATTTCACTAATTCAACTAGATTTCTTCAAGTGCTCCAGCACAGTAAATGACAGAGCAAGAATTACCATTTTTCTAAAGCCCTCCAGTATCTCCATACCTCACTGTTCCTCAGATTACAGTCAGCATGGTTTCAAAAGCAATGCAGATAAACCTGACTGTTTTAATTTGCCATGTCAAGCAGCTTATTCAGCCAAACAAATGAACCAGTCAGCCCAAATTTCTAGTTCAAAAGAGTTGTATCTCTAATTGTAACAGGAGGAATGGAACTCTCCTTCACTCCCGCAATTCTGACATTCCACAAAACCTTATTTAAGAAAGATATCTAAAATAAGTCAGTAAGAAAGTTTTCCCTTTGTTAACACTCCAGCAAGAGAGAAGAATCTTCTTGCAAATATGCATCTGGGCAATACTTATGATTAGTGTAAAATTAGTGCTCATCAATCTAAACTTAATTAAATACATTTGTAAGAAAAATTATTAGTTTTGGCCCTTTTATTTATGAGATGATTATTGAGCAGAAACAAATTTATTTGGATGTCTCTTTCCCAAATGTTTTTCTGTCATGTTTGGTTTATGTTTTACCCTTAACTCCGAAATTGCAGAGTTTGCAATACTCATGCTGCAAATAGGAGCAATGCCTCAGATATTTTTCTGTTGATATATATTCTCAATTTTAACTCCATCTTAGGACATTTTAATTTGGGAATATTTTTCTTGTAGAGGTCACCTATTTTTTAATTATTGCAAATGTAATACGTGGACATAGAACAAAATAAAACAGCACGCAGATATGGTTCTCCTTTCTCCGATCATGCTTTCCAACATCTCTGTATCAATTGCATTTTGAGATCCCCTTAAGCTTCAGCTAAGAGATCACCTGTATAGAGAAGCAGAATGACAACATTTGTCTTCATGGAGCAGCAATGTTCAGATGCTATCAATTGAGTTGATAATTCCCTATGTTCTCATGAACCACTGCTTTGGCTGATAACAGTTTCATTTCAGCAATGTGAAAAAATACATGTTTTCAAGAAGGGCACCATCTGCAAAATCACTGTATCCTCTACACCACTGGAAAAATACAAGGGTTATTTTGGCCACCATTTTGAAATCTGACAGACCTCTTTCCTCTTTAGATCTCCCTGGAAAGAATCTCAGTTCTCAAACCTTCATGAAAAAGAAGCAGCAGAGTAGAACTACTGATCCAGAACACAGCACTTCAAGTGTCAGCTGCACACAAAATTTCAGCAATTTCTAAATACACATGGGGCTTGCACGCTTCACAACCGTGGTAGGTTTAAAACTAGGTTTGATGGGCAGGTTTCTGGGCCAATGGCAAAGCTGGCAACGCCTCTGCAATGTGCATATTTAAAGAAGGAGGAAACGCGGGAATTTCCTTTTGTTCCAGTTCCCCCTGCCAGGGGTGGCAAAGAGAGGGGGCCCCAGCCTCCATCCCGGATTGGGCCTCCGCTCCCCCTGCACAGGCAGGGCAAAAAGCTGTCCCAGCTCCGCAGGTAGCAGTGATCAGCCTTAAACAACAGCGCAGCAGGGACCACATGGCCAAGATAGATCTGAAGTCATGGTGGGCCCACTGCACGGAGCCAGCGGAGCCTTCCACACAGCCAGCATGGCCCACACCCAACCAAAAAACGCCACACGCGGCCAACGGTGAAAGACTGGACGGGTCTTTCCCCGGTGCCAGGCCCGACTGAGATCAACTTCTCAGCTGAAGGCTTGCAGATGCCAACTTTTCTTCCAAGTCAGAAAGAAGGGAAAGTTAGAGTCGTGTGAAAGAAGCTAACATGGCGACTCCAAGGTCAGTTGTGAAGGAAGGGAAAGAGGGCGAAGGCGCTTCCAGCACCAGAACTTAAATTCTCCTTGCAAGCCATGGTGAGGACTGCAATATTACAAACTGTTCCTCTGTAATTCATTCAAATACATAGGGGGGGATGCAAAAATCCACACATAGCTCATGAAAAAGTGCTCAACGCCAGAGCCCACAGATGTTGTGAAAGGCTCTAAGAGATTGAAGAGAGCCTTTGCTTTCAGGCTGGAGTAGCTCATCCTTAAAAGACTAAACCCCATGGCTATTTTGGCCCATGACTGGCAGTGTGAGAAGACTGCAAAATTCATGGGAGGGATATTTTTTCACTGCAGCAGATTTTCCAGGCAGACTGTTGGTTTGTGAAAGTTTGAACCATGCTAAAGAAGTTTGTAGAGAACTATCTCCCATGGGAAAGCTCCTGAAGAGAAGAAACTCTTTTCCTTAAACATAAAGAAAGACTCTTAAGAAATGAAACACTGACCAAACCCCATGTTCTGTTTCCCTTGCACAGGTTGGTGGAAAGAGGGACGGTACTGGAAAGAAAAAGTGTTCTGGGAGTTTGCTTTAATTTATTATTTCTTTTTGCTTTTAATTCTGTTAGTAACAAATTTTCTTTATACTGTAACTGTTTAAGTGTGGACCTGTTTTGTCATGAAGTTTCTTTTCGTTGTCCCCAATAATCCTTATTTCACCTTATGAAAAATGGAGTTTTAATTTCCCCTTCTCCGCTCAACTATCGTAGAAGAAAAAAAAAATAGATTTTGTGGGGCTTGGTGCTAAAGCAGTGTCAAACCACGACAACAACTTATTTAATTTGAATTAGAATTCCCATCACCTCTTCATGTTTTTATGTGACTAATGGAATACCCATACCCTGAGATTCTCCTTTTATCATGAGAGCATCTAATAATGTACAACTCTTTTCAACTGAATACTCAATTCCCAATTCACAAAACTTAGCCTTGAAGACCGTCTAATGGAAGGAAAGCCCATCCTTTGGTGCAAAATTTAGTATAGCTTTTAGGCACTTATGATTCAGCAGCCAAACCATTCATGGGGAAAAGAAATAAAGTTATCTATATTGAGGGAAATGTTTCATCATATGTAAAACTTGTACTACTGTATTAACACATATGCTAATTATCCAAGCTTTAGCATATCATTAGGCACTTCCAAGCACTTACTGTCCATGACAGTAAGTAGACAGAACTACTGACTGTTGCCAAAAGGGCACAGAATATGATGCAACAGACTCATTTCAAAGTCACATTCACTAATTACAAATACCTCACTGGTATAGGTCTCCTCACTGTCTATTTGTCTAGCCCATCCCCCCATCAGTTTATCTGCATGGATATTATGGAAGATGGTGTCAAAAACCTTGCAAAAGTCAACACAACAGCTGTTGCTCTCCCCTCATCTCCCAGCCAGTCATTTAATTACAGACGTCTGTAAGACTGGTCAGGGATCATGTTGCCTCCATAAATCAATGCTGAATATTCTCAATTATTTCTTATTCCTAATATTTTTGGAAATTACTTCCAGAAGGATTTACTCCATAACCTTTCCAGGAATCAGGGTAAGGCTGATCAGCCTGGTCTTCCCTGGATCCTCCTTATCGTTCTTGAAGACAGAATTGACATTTGTTTTGTTGCAGTCCTCAGGATCGTCCTCTGACCATCATGACCACTCAAAGACAACAGACTGTCCTAGCAGTGATATCAGCCCTCAGCACTTTTCTGTGCATGTCATCAGGTCCCATGGACTTCTGTGTGTTCAGTCTAAGTATTCCCTAACTTGATCATTATCCACAGAAGTAAGTTTTCCTTCTTTCAGACGCTGGCATCAGTGACCTGGGATTCCTGAAGGCAGCTCTTACCAGCAAAAAATGGAGGTAAAAAAAAAAGGGGGGGACTGAGCAATTCAGGTTTTCCGTGTCCTTTATCACCATGTTCTCTGACCTATTCAGTGGCAACCCAACATTTTTCCTGCTGTTCCTATCTATCACTGTTGATTTGCCTACAGAAACCATTCTTGTAACCCTTCCTGTTCCTGTTAGATCCTACTCTAGATGAGGTCTGGCTTTCCTTACTCCATCTGTATGGAATCAGGTAATGCCTTGTACAATGCTCCTGACCTAAGCCTGCTTCCACATATTACCAAATACCACTTTTCAACTTCTACTCTGACACATAGTTTTCTGTTCTTGTTAAGTCTGTAAGATTTCTGGCTTTGTCCTTTACACACATAATTTATGGTATAAGTCATAATATTTCTCTTCTAAAAAACATTCAATGTGTACCCAGAGAACTCCAGCTATTCATTCGCAGAACACAAAGCACGGATCAGTCAAGTTTTTTCATTGACCTCCAAAAATGGAAACTGAATATCTTCAAATGCTTCTTAAGATATGGGGGAAAGATTCTAAATCTCTTTGTCATGGGAGAAGGAAAGAAATGGACATCAACAGAAAAAATGCACTATGAAAAAAAAAAAAAGATATATTTGGGGATGTTCAACACTCTACTATTCTCTACTATTCTAGTGGCTGTCAATATTTTTGTAGACACCATAGAAAGAAGAGCTAGAAGGCAGTACTTAAAATTACAGGAAGACTTTGTGTACAAGCTTGTGGTTATAATCCTTGGTAACAAATGGCAGTAGAAAAATACACAAAGACCTAGATCCTCAGAGGCACACAGGCAGTGTATTGGGTGGCTCACTCTGTACTTACTTGAGAATCTGGGCTAGAATTACTTACTTACTTTATTATTTAACACTTGGGAGTGATGTCTAAAATGGAGGAGTGTGGGAGAAAGGGATATGCATAAACGTATCACAGGGGCAGCCATTTAGGTCAATTCGTTTTTGGTAAGGCATCCTCAGCACTCCCCTCTGGTTATTATAACACTTACTCCAGACACTGTATTCTGTATGGCCCTGGTGTGAAAAGATAACCTTAAATTATACAGCAACGCTGCAAGTTAACTTGAATTAGGTGTAACAAATGTGATTAAACTGGACACTATGTTAGGGAAAAGAAACCTCAGGGAAGGGAGGCAGTAGCAACAACAATAATAAAGAATTCTGGTTTTATCTGTAAAATGTCTTGGGGGTCATGAGAATCGTCACCTCTGTTTTACAGCTAGAAAGGCTGATGTACTGAGAGGCAAAACAACTCATCTGAGCTCACTCACGAGGTAAGTGACAGAGCAGAGAATGGAATCCCACTCTCTGACTCAGTGACCTGTTCACAAGACCATCTGATAATGGCAAATCACCTGCAAGCAGTTCTCAAAAATGGAGGCAATGGCCAGGGAATTCTTTCCAGTTATTATTGTGAAGACTGTGGTAGAAAACATTTCCTCCCTGCTAAGTCAAGCGACAATTTATGTTTGTGTCACTTAGACTTTGAAAAGATCTCCCATCATGGGTCCTTGGAGAATCATCCTCAGAACTACTGAAGAGCAGGATGATGTATATGGGGATGCAACACACACCGATCAATGCTGCCTTCCAGTGATTACATACAAAACCTTCTTCTCTGGCTCCGACACATCAATTGAAATATCTTTTCACTCTACCAAATACACCTCTGTGTAGATACAAAAATGCTGCTAGCAAGGATTTTCTTGCTATTTTCTAAGTCCGTAAGAGACTTTTCTCTCTCACAGAAGAGGTAGCAGAGTATGTAAACAACCAAACACCTGCAGCCTTGAAAAGCTTTGTTTATGGTGTAGTAGAAAAATATTTTGACAATGGATGTTTTAGGATTTTAGCCAATCACCCCAAGGGGTGGCTGATCCAATTAGACTACGAAGTCTACGTAGTCCAATTAGACTACGAAGAAAAAAGTCTATAAAAGAGTTTGTAAAATAATTAAATAAATCAATCTTGCTGCACAATTCCTGCCTGCTGGATCTTCTCTCCTCCTCCTCCCTATGGCTGCAGGACACGGTGATATACCCTAGGCCCCAGGCCTGCAGTAATACCTCTGGACTTAATTTAAAATTTAGGGTTTTTTCTTTTTTGAAGTTCACTACATTTTAAAATACTTTGGTCCATTTCAACGTCCCCAAGTCTCCAAACCTTACTTCCATCATACCTCAGATTTGAGAAATACCTTTCTCCTTTTTACCAGTTACTACAGCTGGTCAGTTCAGTCTCCTCCCAGCCACAGATATCTTCCACTCACTATCCTGTGCCTCTCCCTGCATGACACAGGTTGCCTCCCTTTTCCAATCAAAGTGTGAAGTAAAGCAGCAACATCAGTCTGAGAGACTGTAAACAGCTAAGAAATTGAACTGATCAAAAATCTAAACCATAAGCAAGGAAGTAAACTGCGAAAACACCACATGCAATTAAAAGCCACAATATTTAATCAATATTTACCAACCTATAGCAAGTCCTGCTGTATAGGAATCATATGAGGTAAAAGGAGTAATCATCACAGGATCATGGATCATCCTGGTAAAGGAGTAGCAGACAATCGACCGAGTAAGGGCAAGCTGTGGTTGTTGTCTTGGGGTTCAGGGTTGTTTTTGGGATTTTTTGCAGGAATTGTTGCTGTTGGTTTTTCCTAAATACCGTTTTCAAAGGTGTTACATTTAGCTAATGTGCTTAACCCTTCACTTATGTCTCTGATCCTTCAGATTTCCACTGAACAGCAGTGATGGCTCAAAAGAGGCATCTTTACTACCTTGTTGAATCAGTACCTGGGTTTGCTGGAATGAAAGAACAAGCTATTCTCCAAAGCACTTCCAAGAGGATTCTACACAAGCTTTCAAACTGCAGACCTTCATAGTGAATCTAATCCAACTTCATGCTGCACAGCCTGCAAATTTTCATCCTCTTAAACTTTGGGTGCAACAGCTGAGGTTCAAGAAGAGCAGGCAATCTAAAAAGCAATTCTGTTTTGATATAAAGAGCAAAGATAAATATAAGCCATATTCATCAAAACAGAAGTTATCTTCAACCAAAACCTGCTTGGGTGGCTGGTGCCTTGATACTGCAATGTATCAAGCTCTTTACCAACAGCCAAATGTAAAATTTACTGCATGCTTTGCTTTAATTGAGACATTTGTATGACCTGCTGGCTTATGGCTCATCTTCTTAGCTCGTACCTGTGCATAAGCACATGGGAGGTGTGTAGGGATGGTTATGGGGAGGTACAGACTTGCCATTATTACACACAGAGAGGGTGGCCAAACCCTGGAACAGTCTTCCTAGAGAAGTGGTTGGTGACCCATTCTTGCCAATGTTTAAAAGACATTTGGACAATGCCCTTAACAATCTGCTTTAACTTTTGGCCAGCCCTGATGTGGTCCAGCCCAGAAACCTAAAAGAAGCAAGATAGGAGAGGCAAAAACATATTCTCCATGTCTATATGCCAGCTTGGGCCCAGAAGAAATCTAATCACACCTGCAAAGAATTGTGACCAAAGATTGCAATTACCTACTCTACAGACCCAGACAACTTGACATGTGTCTTCAGCCTTAAATTTTCGCCCATCGAGCAGAGGCACAAAACTGTGCTAAAATTAGATCAACCTTTGTTGGCAGACTTTGTCAAGAAGGAGGATGGCAAATGTAGCCAGACAGCTTCCAAGCTGGAAAATCTGTCATGTTTTACTCAAGTCCCCACAAGTTGTCGTGTCTCTGCCTTCTGCTTCATAATAGAAACATGTTCCTAATGACTAGCACTAATTCTGATAGAAACACAATGTCTTATGTTGATTTAAGGATGGAGAGAGCACTAACTAGAGATACTGCTCAAATTAACTGCCAAAAAACCAAACACCTACAGTCCACTCTAAGGCCGCTCTTGGTTCCTTCACAGGTCCATTGGTGACTGCAATGTTGAGGGAATGCACAGGAGCCAAGTGCTGGAGGCCTGACCTGGAGATTGCTTTCCTGCAAATTGAACAGAAGAATAAAAACACAAATAAATGGAGTGTATATACAGAGTGTATATGTAACAAATATATACCTCAAACATAATTACCAGATATCCTCCCCAGCCTTCTCCAGAAATCAGAAGAGGCAGCACTGCATCTCATTTCAGCTTCAGTGAAATGGTGCTTGAATGCCATCTCCTGTTAAAGCAGTTTAGGGAAAGAATAAAGCAACCTGATCACTGGAAATTACTGTTTAATGGAGATCAGTTACTCATCTGGCACTAAGCTGAAATATCAAATCCAGTGTACTATCTGTGGTTATGTTTGCCAGTGTCAGTGGAGTCATCATGCATTACACTTATTCCTTACACACCAACTAGACCTGTTAAATCAATTTATGCGTAATTCAAAATACCATTTATAGGAGAGACAAAATATGAGTTTATACAAAGAATCAAACACCTGTTGCTTTTTCTTAGTTAATAGGCTGGAAAAAGTCATCCATTCAGCATCCAACTACATAAAACAAGGCATGTGGATGCCATTGGGAAGGAAAGTCATAAACCACCACCTTCTTTGATCCTGTAAGAATCCCCCAAGGAATTACAGCTTCTTTCCACTTATATTTCATTTCTATCTTTCTGGTCTAAAATCATATTTACAGCTCTTGAGGCACAGATGTGGCCTTCTTCAAAAGTCATAGGTGGTGGCCAGAAACCCTCCTGAAGCTGTCTCCAGAGTGCTGAGGGGATATCCCCACTGTCTGTCTCTCCAGAGACATCCAGCCCCGACAGAGCTGCCTCCACCAGTGAGCCCTCAGGTGGAAGCACAGTACGCTGCCAATTCAAAGCTCAGCTGCACCTGAACAGTCTGTTTCCTAGAGTTTCCCAACATTATTGCATTGTATATATTAGAACCTGATGGTACTGGCCAAAATAATCTCACAGCTTCAGCTGCAGTGATTCAAAAGAGGACAAAAATCATCTCAGAGAGATAGCTCCCTTTGTAAGCCAAATACACACATCCCCCACAAAGTAAAATGACAGGCTGTTTGTGTAAAGTGCATTTTTGTGATATCGCTCCCACAGTGCTACAGCTATTTATAGCATCTCTTAATCTTACCACTGTCCCAAGGCAATAAAGGTCAATTGAGCCAGTGGAGACAATCCAGGTCAGCCATATGCTAAATAAATCTTTTCGTTGTCCTGAAAATATACAGTTCAATATATATCCGCAGTAAAGGAGCTTGGAAGCCTCGCTGCTCACAGTGCCTGTCTGGAAAAATCGAGTGAACTGAACTAGAATCTCTTAAATCCCCTCTCTTGTGGGCAGCATGAACAACTCAGAACATTAACATCAGCCTCTGATCATCCAATACTCTCTTTCTACTTAATGCGGGCAAGACTTTGACATTAAGGTGTTTTTTTCCAAAATATTTTGCATTTGACAAAAAAAGGGAAGAAGCCCAAGGAAAATACTCTTACCATCTGGCAATGTATCAGGAGGGAACAATTTAGCAAGAAAGATTTTATGCCAAATATATAAGTACAGCATAAGCTACACATCTCAATGACTGTATTAAAGCCTTAGAGAAATAAGCTACAAGAAACTACAAAAATGTTTTTTAAATGTATTTTTCAAGAAAACTTCCCAATATTTGGCAGCCTCCTTCTATGCTGTTTTCAGTATCAATGTAGTTATTCGGGCTTCCTAAACACCAGAGTATATTCTTGTATCTATTTGTGGTTTATAATGTGTTAGTTTATTTGGGTGGAAACAGGGCACTATCACTTTTTCCACTCTGCATCACTGACGGGGTAAAGCAAACCTACTTAGGCTGTCCTCACAACAGAGGAAGGTAAATATGTGTAATGAGTGGTTACAGACATCTCAGCATCAAGCCTCAGATACTATTTCAAGTCAGAATTAAAGATGTGCAAGCCTCCCACAGGAGAACCTGAGACTTGGCCCACATTTCCTTAAGAGTGAGCCGAGGCTGATGATCCTTTTTAGGGGAGACCTGGCACAGTTTTGTGCCAAAAGCCTGCCCTTCCTCTGCATGCCAAGCTGGATTTATGGCTTTGTTTGGAAAGTACACAAAACACAGGCATGACAATAATGCCTTTTTTTTCTGGTCTTTTTAATATATAAGCCTTAAAATGATCTCAGGGATTGCACATTCGCATGAGCCAGTCAGAAGCGACCCTTCGGCCCAGGAACAAGCTAAAAAAAGTCTACTTTTGCACAGCTTCTTATCAGAATTTTGTGTCAGAGCAAAGAGAGAAACAAAGTGTCAAAACAGACCGTACGCACTGCAGAAGCCTTTCCCATTAAAAAAGGAGGCCAAGCTAACAAGCAAGCACATGGCCTTCTAATAAATGTAAGACAGACAAGAGAGGGGAAAATGGGGGGAAAGGGAAGGTAGTGCAGATCTGGTAACAGAGCAGATGCTGAGTATCCAGGTGATCATATCTCATATTACTTTGACAAATTACACCACCTGGCACTTTTCCAACGGCAAGGTAACACGATTGGCTTTTAGTTATCTTTCCCAGAAATTTCATCTCCACTGTGCTGAGTGCATGAATGAAAACACAGGCTTGACAGTCAGCCTTTCCCAGAGAAGTAATCACTGTTCCCCTGATAAGAGACAGACAGAAAAAATGAATCTGTGGTTTCATCATATATTCCATTCTTCAGACTATGAAGAGAACAACTTTGTTAAAATGGGTACAACCAGCCCAGCTTGCTGATGTAGTAACCTACAGCTAGGAAATATTTCATCATAAATAATAAACTGTATTTTGATAATTACTTTTTCATATCCAGTAATCAGTCGTTTGTAGTAGATGTTATTTATTGACTTAGCTAACACATCACCATTGTGAACAAGCATGGGTACACATAAAAATATACAACTAACAAAAATATCTGATACTAATTCCATAGTTGATACCACTAAGGAAATTCTCTAACAGAGCAGTCAACTGTTTTGAAAATCAAAAGCAATCAGACATTCAAGCTGTTCAAGTACACTGACTGATTTTTTTTACTTTTTAAAAGCATTAAATTTGCATTTTGCTGAAAAGTCAGGCGAGACTCAACCTACTTATTAGATCAAAGGATACATATTTGATCAGGGGAGATTTGAGCTTATATCCCAGCCTTTGGCTTTATTGAGCCTTTTCCTCCACTGAAGGCATATAAATATCCTCCAATGAGTTCTTGAGACTGAATAGTTTTACCTGAACCCTCAAAGACCACAACAATTAGTCAATAGTATGCAACACATTTAAGCTCTAGAAAAAAATTTATTTGGAATAGAAAGAGTAAATTACTGTTGTATGTGCTTAACAGCTTTGACTGTCAATTTAGTTGCCACTGGTGTTGGAGTTGGTGCCTTTCGAAGGCTGGGGTTATTATCCTCCTTTGTATATGAACATTAACATTGGGGTAATCTCTCAGCTGCAAGGTTGAGAGAATATAAAAATGCAGAGAGACTGGTTTCACAGATCCTATGGCTAGGACATCTGCCAGGAGAGATGTTTTTGGGAGTGTTTTCTCAAAGTTAACCTAGATATTTACAGAGAAAGGGACAGTCGTTTGTATAATGATGTTTAAGTTACAGTAGCTCTGAATTTCTTTGAATATTCAAAGACTACGCCTGCCAGCCCTCAGCCTTCCCAACCAGAGCTTGAAAAGCCCTGTACAAGGCCAGACAGCACCTGTATGCTGTATGAACAAATTATATGTGCCTGAGTTTGTTTGGAGGCGGTTTTCATTCTTGCAGTTTGGTGCTTATGAATGTAATGAAGAAAATGTACTGGTTAATCTCTGGTATTATTTAAGTTTTCCCCATGCATCTCTGCTGACTGCATCATGACCCTGAAACCCACTGTCCCCAGGTTGCCTTCTGGGCATGTATTGTTCTCCTTTTTAGCTGACCACTGGGCAGCGATTATTTCACTGCCACATCGGCTCCCAGATTTTTTGCATTTGCTATGAAAGGAGCCAACTTCAGCCAAATTAAATAATCTGTCTGGTGCACCAACCCATTCCTGACAGTAGCCAGTAGCAGGTGTTTAGAGAAGCACTGGCACAAATTGGGTGATCCTTTCCCTGACATACTCCAGTCCCAATTTCCAGTAATCAGTAGTTTAAGGACTTCCTGAGCTGGCGGCTGCTTCCAGACCTTTGCGCTTAATAGCCTGTAATGGCTCTTTACTCTAGGAATGTGTTGGTCCTTCCTTGAACCCATTTATAGTCTTGGTCTCCACAGCAGGCTGTGTAATAAGCTCTAATATTTAATTATGAGCAATGTAAAGTACTTCCTTCTGTCTGGTTTTAAAATTTTTCTGGATAATTCAATTTCTGTATCATACTGTAAGTAACAGCGAGTAATCACTTGCCTCTCTACACCTTCTGTGATTTTATGAATCTATTGATATACCCCTTAAATCACACAAAACCCCAAGTGGAAGCATCCTAGACTACTTTCACTTCTGCTAATCCTGAATCGGCTCTATCTTTATCAATGTTCTCTAGCTCAAGTATGTCTTTTTTGAGGTACAATTGCCAGAACTAGAAAAAATATTCAACATCTGCCAGCACCAGAGGTTTATCAGTGGTGACATCACACTTTTTGCACTGTTCTCTTTAACTATCCAAAGATCTCTTTCCTGAGTGTTAAATGTTAATATGAAGTCCAAACTTGATAGCTTTTTAGTCCTGCACGTGCATTATTTTGCCTTCACCGATCTCACATTTCAGCTGCAATCTGCTGCAGAGTCACTCAGCATCATGAGATCCTTCTGAAAATTTTCTGCAGTCAGACCATGCCCACTCTAATTGTGCAAAGCAACAGCAAACTTTACCCCCTTTCATTTTGCTTCCAGTGAGCAGCCCTGCTCCCATCACAGATCCCCAGTGGTCTTCAACAGTAAACACCTAGGTGAACTCTGAACACCAACCCCATTGCTTGCTACACATAAATAGTTGTTTAACCATGAGGATACCATGCCTATCAGCCCTAGTTTCAGTACCAAAAGCTTTTTTTCTTACCCCATCGAAGCTTTCTGGAAGCCCACATGGGCCCCTCTTGGCCAGAGCACCCCAGTTCACAGGCCTCATGCCTCTGTCAGCAACCTCTGCAAGATTCACCAGTCCTGGTATTGAGAAAGCTGTGCTGGCTCTCCTCCAGCACATCACATTCAGCCATGTGTTTACTAATCCTGCATCTTAGCAGCAGCTTTACCAGTTTCTCAGATTAAAACTTGCTTCTGGGTTACCCCATCAGCACTCTGTGAACCCATGTGACCAACCCACTCCTTTAAGAGTAGAGCTCACTTAACGGGGGATTTATAAAGCCCTCTCAGCAGTTTCTTATTTGAATTCCACCAGAATACTTAGCAAAATCAAATCTTAGTGATTAGTTAATGGCCCTTTTCTCAATATGGTCTTTAGCCTCCTATATTAACCTTCTCATTTTCCTCAGGATCATCCACACAAGTAGCAGCTCAGCCTAGGACACTCTCAAGCACCCTCAGCAGGGAACATTGATGCAAGAAATTCAATCAGCACTAAAAGAAACAGACCTTTCAAAACTCCTTATGAAATGCTTTCCTAAGCATCTGTCACTCCCTGCTGCCCAGGGAACCAGTGTATGGAAAAGCAAAGATTTGGGTAATTTCCCAGCCAGTCAACATCCACATGACCAATACCTCAAAGAAACCTTTCCTGCCTCTCTCTCCACCCCTCACCATACAGAGCTATTTGATAAAAAGTGCATGGAAACTGGTACATCTCCATGAAACACTGCAGCTTCATGCAGCTCTGGGAAGCTTTACTTTCAGCCTCAAGCCCAGCCCACCTGTACCTGGAGCAAGCTCATGTCCACTAGAGACTGACCTGAAGAGAGTGAAACAAATTTCTGCTATGACAATCTTCCCAAGTACCTCGAACAGCAACCGCAGAGCTGTAACATAGCCCATCAACTCCCTCGTAAGTCCTGGTAACAACATTTGGATCTATCACATCAAACACTTTATTCAGCTTGTATTGAGCAGGTGCAAGACCAAACAGAGCCAACAAGCCCTCCTACAAAAGGAATTACGAGGCAAAGCAAAAGGAGCAGAAAAGAACTGCAGAAAGCTGGATCAGGTTAACAGAGGAAGTACCTCTACCACATGATGTTGTCTTTTCTGTGTCAATGCTGCAGTTCACAGACATTTTTGTGTTATGCACATGAAGGGATATTCTTTAAAAGGAAGCCTTTTGGTATTCTTGCCCTTCAAATTCTGGGTACAAGAATGGCAGATTACTTCTCCTATCCCAAAAGAATAAAATAGATTCATGAAACAGGTTGTGTGTTACAGGAGGCATTCACAAGTTGTGGCATGAATATGTTTGCAGTTTCTTTAATGTAGACATGCAAATCCTCACTGCCCTATGGTTATACTTGGAGCTTGATTTAGTGTCAAAACAGTGCAAGCCCAAATGCCAAAGATCTCTACTATATATTTTTTTCTCTGCTCTCCTTCACTTGACCAGTAGGCACACATTAAGGACCAAATTTTATCTTTTGGAAAGTAATTTATGGTTTCAATTTGATCCTGAACTGTGCTAAATTATTCAATCCCTTAATTCTTATCTTCCATCAAGAGTTCATCTTCTCAGAAGCCAGAGAAAGTACACAGTTTTGTGTCAGCTCCTATCAAGGTGACCAATATATCTTGTCCCAGATCTATAAGCCACTTCAGAGTCTCTATTGCATTAAAATCAGGGTGACTTTGTTCCTGCATGCCTTCATTGGCCAGGCCCTGGATCCAGCTTATTCCCCTGGAAACTCTGTAACAATCCTCATCTGCAATGTGGGAACTGAAAATGGCTTAGATCCAAGACTTGGATAATTAATCAGATAATTATAAGAAAAAGTCAAAGTCATGTGGAATTCTCTCTGAGCTCCTATCAGAGCTCAGATTTCCATATATCAATGGGTAGCACCCATTTCTTCCTTCTGCTCACCACAGGGATTTTTTGCCTTTACTCTTAATTCATCCTCTAGATTTCTTAGCAAATAGGATAAAACATGAAGGGGACTTATGATACAAGGCAGCTAAATTTTAGGAACAATGGGATTCCTCCCAATATTTCACTTAAAAATTCTGAAAAGATATGTACAAATGTGGTGATTACTCTTGCCACAAAAAGTGACAGACCTTGGAGGACTCCTTGTAGTAACAGAAATGTTGGTGTTCATGAGGGGGAAAGAAAAAAAAGTGATACAGTTGGTGATGCAATAAAGATGAAGAGTGTCCTCTATCCCTGTAATTTACAAAGAGAAAGGGACTAACAAAGGGGTCTAGGAAAGTTGGGGATAAAAAAAGATACAAAAGCTTTCTCAAACTGATTTTTCTTTATTTTTGCTGCAGTCAAAACCAATTTGTTTCAGAAAAGGGTTTTAATTTTTTTTTTGTAGCCTTTAGTTTTTAAAGCCATGAATATCAGATCTGGGAAAGACCTTTTAGGTCATGAAATCCAGTCAACTCTGTTTCAGACAAACTTATCATATGTTTGAATTCACAAAGTTAAAGACGCCTTTCAAATATAGCCCGGCTGTTCCTTCTCTCTTATTCCGACTGAGAAGCTATGGTAGAACTCCACTCTTTCCATCATTAAAATCCTTTTTTTTGTAATTTGCATTCAATATGCATGCCTCTGCACCATCATCTTTAAATTCCTATTATTAGGATTTTCACATTTCATCCAAAGAGTTAAAGTTGAACTGACAACCAATGATTTTATATGATCCTTCTACAGAATAGAGGGTACCTGAAAGTTTTGATCCAGAAATCTTTAAGTCTTTGGATCAAAATCCTTTGAGTGAGTTTATGTAGGGCAGAGATGTGCATAGGGAGTTAGAAGCTCACATTTCAAAGATTCTGGAATCAATCGAGTAACCAAGATGATAAAATTTAATCACTGTCTTTCCAAGCAAACAACAAGAAATGCTCTAGGGAACTCTGAGCATAGATGATTTCCAGCTGCATCACAGACTGGACATCAGTATTACAGAAGATTGATGTGTTTTTACTATTTCAGAAAGCAAAGGAAGTCTGAATGGGAATCATTTTCATTACACATTTTCATGCATTTCATCCAGACAAAAATCACGGGATATTGCAGGACCTGCGTTCTGTAGCTCAAGCATAGACAAACAGTGGTGACAGCAAATTGGATTGACATGACTGTGGTATAATTGTGACTTTTTTTTTTTTAATAATATTCCAAAATAAAATAAGAGTGCAGATATTCTATGTTATCACTCTGCCAAACAGATTAAAAAAATGTTAAGCTTTTTTTTCAGGGTACTTCTTGGTGGCATCAATTAATCTTCATTTGATCGGGAAGATAAAGAGAAGGAAAATAAGACAGGGAGGAAAGGAGGAATTTAGAGCAGCATTTTAACATTAGTCTTGGAAATGTTTTCTTGCCACTCAGATGCTAGCACATGCTTTCTAAAATAACTTAATTTAAGGTAATTTCTATATCAGACCAGGATCCTTCATTGGCATAAGCTATTTACACATGCTGAAATGCCATTATGACTCAAGAACAGTATAGCCTCACACAAACTATATCATAAACTACTATGTTTTTCTTCTTTCCTACAAATCCAATGTGTGCCTTGCAGTTTTGCACTGTAAGCTGCAGACAGTTGTTTCAAATCTGGATTTTTGGGAACCTTTCCATGTCCCTGAATCACTAAATGTCCTTTACTTTCTTTGTGTAGTATCTTCTCCTTGACAGCGAAAAACATCAAAAATTGTGATTGTCCATTTCCACATTTTTTCCCCATGATAAGCTTTCATTTAGCATGCAAAGGTCTCAGAGGGGTTAAAAATAAAAATCTCCCATTTCTGAGTGTGCAAACAAAAATTGAAAAGGTAATGGAGATTCATACTTACTAGACAAAAGAAAAATAATCCCACAGTTTCTAGACTGTGGATTAAAGAAAAAAAATGGAATATTATAGGGGATGCCAGAACAAGTTTATTACCAAGTACTGATATAAGAATCAAATTTTCTTCTTTCCAGATATATAAATACGTAGGACTCAAGGAAGACCCAGAACAACAGCAAGCTTTAAAACAATCCAAAAAAACCTTTTTTTTTTCTAACAAAAGATTTTGAAAGTACACAGGACAGAGAAATACCCTCTCTTCTGAAAAACAAGTTAGACATTCAAATTCCAAACACAGTCTAGAGAGCAGAGCAGGGAAGGGAGTTCAGGCATGGCCTACACAGGTCATGGGGAAAAAAAAAAAAAAAGAGAGCGAGAAGAAAAAAGCCTACATTTACTTTTCATTAGAGTGACACTCGAGAAAGACAGATAAAATTATAAAACTACCATTCACTAACCAAATAAATTCTATTTTCTCTCTAAGGAAGGAAGTCCAGCAACTGAGAAAAAACAAAGGTTTTGTCCCCCACCTTCCCTCCCCAGGATCCTATGAGATAGAGACACTGATGGAAAAAAAATTCAACAAGTGTCTTTTTCTTTTCATTCCTCACCACAAAGACTACACTGTTTGATGGTATCTACTGCTGTGCTTAAAAAAAATCTTGTTTTGAGCACGTGGGACAAGAGGCCCCTAATGCCTCAGGGGGCTGGTGGCTGCCAGGCGAGACAAGCACCACCATGCCCCAAGCACCTGCACCTTCATCCTCTCCATACCATTCCCAAATTTCTTCTTTTCCCTCTGGCATGGTTTTTATGCACCCATCCCAAGGGAGCAGATGCGTGTCCACCGCTTTCAATTCCCTCTGAGACAAACCAAAAGAGCTCAGCAGAGGGTGGAGAAAGAGGATTTACTGCAGTAAGTGAATGGCAGATGAAAACAGAGAGCAAGTGTCAGTTCCCCAGCAAGTCTGTGTAGCAACCTACTCGTGCAGGACCCCAACCAAAGCTCAGATTCTAATCAAAAGGGTTTGATTACTTTTAACAAGATTTAGGATCAAAGAACAGAGGCTTAGGGATAAAATTTCATCCAAAAGAATTAAACCAGGAATGAAGGATGTGTGTATAAAATACAATAAATCAGCACCTTCCCCTTTCCTCATCAGCAACAACTGTATGGCAATACAGAAATGAGGGGAAAGTGCACCCCGCGACAAGATTCCCCCTCTCCCTTCAATCCACAGAAAGCAGAAAACTTAAGAAACAGCTTAAAACTAACTTCCAAAACTGGAAGAGAATCTGACTCAAGCCCTGCTCTGAGGTGTTAGCCTCAGAATACCCAGTGTGTTTATAAAAAATGAATTCCCACTCACAGAATCACAGAATATGCTGAGTTGGAAGGGACCCATCAGGATCAAGTCCAGCTCCTGGCCCTGCACAGGACACCCTGAGAATCACCCCATGTGCCTGAGAGCATTGTCCAAATGCTTCTTGAACTCTGTCAGGCTTGGTGCTGTGACCACTGCCCTGCGGATCCTGTTCCAGTGCCCAACCACCCTCTGGTTGAAGAACTTTTTCCTCCTATCCAACCTGCACGTCCCCTGATGCAACTTCAGGGCATTCCCTTGTGTCCTGTCCCTGGTGACCACAGTGTCTGCCTCTCCTCTTCCCCTCACAAGGAAGTTGTAACTGCAATGAGGTCTCCCCTCACTCTCCTCCAGGCTGAACAGACCAAGTGCCCTCAGCTGCTCCTCGTATGGCTTCCCCTCGAGGCCCTTTCACCATCTTCATTGCCTTCCTTTGGACATTCTCTCATAGCTTATTGTCTTTTTCATACTGTGGCACCCAAAACTGCCCCCAGCACTGGAGGTGAGGCCACCCCAGTGCAGAGCAGAGGGGACAATCCCCTCCCTTGCCCGGCTGGTGATGCTGTGCCTGATGCCCCCCAGGACAGGGTTGGCCCTCCTGGCTGCCAGGGCACTGCTGACTCATGTTCAACTTGCCACTGACCAGGACCCCCAGGTCCCTTTCTGTGGCACTGCTTTCCAGAACCTCCTTCCCCAGTCTGTCTGTACATCCAGGGTTGCCCTGTCCCAGGTGCAGAATCCAGCACTTTCCCTTGTTGAACTTCACATGATCACCCACTGGGTGATTGCCCAGCCCCCAAATTTGTCAAGGTCTCTCTGCAGGGCCTTCCTGTCTTTAAGGGAGTCAACAGCCCCTCCCAGTTTTGTATTGTCTGCAGACTTGCTTAGTATGCCTTCCAGCCCCACATCCAAGTCATTAATGAAGATGTTGAAGAGCACAGGGCCTAAGACAGAGCCTTGTGGAGCCCCACTGGTGACAGGTCCCCAGTCTGATGTCACCCCATTCACAGCAACCCTTTGTGCCCAACCTGTGAGCCAGTTGTCACCCTGATGTATTTTGTCATCATGATGTATTTTTCCAGCTGTTTAGCTCTGAATAAAACATTAATTACCTACCAAAAATACTTATGATTGAAGCTTATTCTTGGTAATAAATGTTGGGAGTTACACATACACATTTCTTTAAAAAAAAATCAGACTTTCTGTAGCAAACTAACATTTCTGTCTGGAGGAGAAATCACACCAGGTTTCACATCAGATTAAGATGACAACATCACCTATGTCATGCAACATTACAAATCTCACCAGAGTCACAGTGAGGGCTTGCTGCCTTCACCTTGCAGTAGACACTGAATTGTGCTGCAGGGAGACGCCAAGGCACTCTCAGACAAGAGAGAGATTATTGCATTCTCACCTGACCCCAAGAGACAGCTGTCACAGGCTTGAGCCTATGTCTCAGCCTTGAAATAGGGAAACTTTCAGGGAGCCATTGAGGCAGAAAAGTGCAGGCAGTATCAACTAGAGCAGTGATCTTCATGGCTGAGATTAAAGTGGAAATCTTTCACTTTCATTAGCAGCTGTGTTGATCTAGGTAAACAAATGGTATAACTGGAGTTTGGGTTATGTTTTTTTTCTTTTGGAACCAATTTAAGAAATGCTCATTTTTCTCATAATCTGCCCTTTTCTTTTTTTCATCTAAATTCTGTTAAATTATACATATGTGGTTTTGCTTCCTCCCTGTTGACTCACCAGTTGTATACAAGCAGGCTAAAATAACCTCCGCAATACAAAGCACTGTCAAATGCATACAACAAGCAAACAGCAGGGAGGAAGAAGACTTATTTTTCTTCTAATTTCTTTTTGGCTACCGTAATACTGGGTGCTGCTTCTCTTGTGCCTATACAGCTTCAGAAAAGCACAGTAAATTGCTGGTGCTTCTTCAGGGTTGGATAAATGCTCAGACAGAACGACCTGAAAGCCCACCTTGAACTGGAAGAGATCTGGATATTAACCTTATGAGAGGACATGCCCTATTACTTGGACATTATTTTAATCTGAAAGAGATTTTGAGTGTAAAACAAATTTGTAATGCCACACTCTTAACTCTTGTGTTGGTGTATTATTTAGTCACTGGGGTCAAAATACTGATTTGAAATTAAGCCACTGATAAGACCACAATAGAAAGAAAATATTACCTGTTTAGGCACTGGTTTTATCATTAAAGATTAAGACCAGTATTTGAGGCCTTTTTCTATCATTGAGCATTAACATGTGAAGATAACTGACAGCATGGGAGATTAAAATCCTTTATCACAAAATTACCAGAGCAAAAGGTATCAACTCTACATCCATCCCACCCACTTTTACCCTGGAATAACACTTGTAGCACTGAGAAGGCAGGTCAATCACCAGATTCAATCCAATTTTTACATCATATTTTCTTGGGGTTTTTCAAGAAGGGAGCAATGGATCCAAGTGTCTTATTCCTCTTGCACAGGTTAAAACTACGTCTCCTAAGATTTGACCCGTGTGGGAATGCTGAGTCATTTTACATTGGCACATGACTAAATAGTCATTAAATCATCCTGATTTCAGGTAGAATTAAATCTGGATTTAAAATCAGCTGAAGCGAACTGTTCATCATGCCTTGAACTGGCACTGTCTCCAGATATAGCATTATTAAAAGAAAGAAAATCCAACTCCTGTGAATTAAAATTAAGTAGCACTTTCCTTGTTTCATTACATCAGCCCCACCAAGCACCGTAAGGTACAGAAATGCAGTAATTTATTTTTCTCCCCACATATTTTACTGCAGCATCACCTATTCAAAAAGACGTGCACACAGAAATCATTTCTTTAGATAGCAACCATCTGTTAGATGAAATCACACCTTGACCACAAAATGACTACTGTTCTATCAAACAGGAGCAAAAATATCCCAGCTGCCTTTTGCTCCTGGCAAATACAGAAGCAGCCAGGCCAGGATACTCTTTGGAAACTCATTGCACACATATGAGATGAAACCTGACCTTTTCTTAGCATGGAATCCAAACTACCTTGGATCATCTGATCTGATGGGATCACAATATAGATGTAAAAAACACCCAAGCGCAGGACTAGGTTACTGGTGTCACTATGTCACTTTCCCAGCACTCAAAAAAGGACTGAATCACTGGGTGTTATGCTGATTTTGGTACTACATCCACTTTGGAGGGAGAAATAAATTCTCCCCTGAAACTCCATCCTGTATATGCCTTCAATAAAGGCTTCAAAAAAATACTAATGGGCAGTGAAGTGAGAGAATAAATATTTTGCATAGGGTGCTACTGAAATAGTATCATTGCCCTTTCTAGGGGTATTCTTTAGTGGGAGTGACAGCACAGCTTGACCAAACCAACCAGCTTGCTTGGGGACCTTGCCCACAGCATACCAGTCACTGAGGAGAAGGACATGAGGGAAGCTACACAGTCCCACCACCCCTGCGTGCTACTGCATCAACCTGTTCCAGCTTCATTCTTCCAACTCTCTTTACCAGGGCAAAAGGACAAAACACAGTTAAGAAGAACATAGTTAAGAAGGAGCGAGAGCAGGAATAAAAGGCACATAGCAAAAGACAGAGAAATCCTGAAATTTTGAGGGGAGCATGACCAATATCTGCTCAACCTAGGATTAAAATGTACTTTTTAGCATTGATTTTCGCTGCTCTAAAAGCAAACATAATCAGTTCATGCTGGTGGTAGGACAGAGTTGACATCCTGGCACATCTATATGAGCAACAGGGAAGAGAGGGGGAATGCACTGCTTCCAAATCTTGCAAAAAGTACCTAACTGGTGAAGTTAATATGACCACAAAACCCACCTAACTGGTGAAGTTAATATGACCACAAAACCCATCCTGGCTGGCTGCCCTTGCAGCAGATTATCTTGATGACTCCACAGGTGATGCTTCTTCCCCACAGCCACATTCAGGCTTTCAAGCCATGAAGTGATACTGAAAGGTTATGAAAACTTCCTACTGAGAAAAATCCACCAGGGAGGCAATTGCAACTATCCAGTAAGATCCTTCCAGATACAAGCAGGTAACTTCTCTTAAAACAAATACTGCACTAAAACTCTTGCACACATAAAGTTCTAGGCAACAAAAAAGAAAGAAAAATAAATCTCTTCCGTGGAAAAGCAAAACAGACAGAAATAAAAAAACTAAGTGAAGTACTCTTGCCATTCTTTTGCCCCAGATTTTCTTCAATATATTGTCTGTTCCTTGAACTGAATAAGGATGGCCACTTCTGAACATGGAGAGACCAGTAGCTGCCGTGCTGGGATCAAGAGTCCTGATCTGCAATTGGCAAACGTGGTGCAACTCTGACTCCAGTGAAGTAATACCACTTTGGATCCATTATCCACAAATTTGTTCTTAACAGACTAGCAGTATTATATTAAATCAATTATTTATAAGTAGCACCAAGCAAGAACTAAGTGAAAAAAACTAAGTTAGGCATTGTCAGGAAAAATTAAAAAGAATGAGAAAAACATTCCAATTCCCGTTGCTGTCAGGAGGCACAGAAGCAGATAATTTCTGTGTATGGTGGGGGCTAATAAAACATTACAATCCACACCAAAAAGCAGAACGCAAACACTGTTTACCTAAGAAAATTGCAATACTTCAACTTAAATTTTTAGACTACTTGATTCTTACTAGTCCAAATAAGAGTGCGAAAATTACTTTCACTTAATAACATCTTACTGCAGTTGAGGCCACGTTTGTGCCCCTCAAACTATAATAAACTGAAAAAACTGCTAAGGGAATGCCTACAGGAGACACAGTGCTCTGAAGCCGCTCATTCACACTGGTACATAAATCAAGTGCAAACTTTCCACTTACCAGTGTTCTAAGAAAAACTAAGTAACAGTAAATTGTGTACAATAACAAAAATTGCAAAATCTACAGGGCAACGAATACTAACTCAGACTCTTACAGGTCCTCCAGAAGCTCCACTTATTTTGTTATTGTGATTGCTTTTTTTTTTTTTTAAGACATCTGATTGCAAAAGGCAATACTGAAACCACAGCCCATCCATAATGCAGAAAAGCCTGTCTGAATTTGCAGAGAAACTGATGCAGTAATTTTGGTTATAAAAGGGTCATGATTCAAATGCCAATGACATTACTTCAACACTGTTGACAATGCACCGCTAATCAAAGTGTACAAGAGATGAGGATGAATACCTACACAGTCGATTTGAGTGACTGCTCATTTTGGGCAGCCTTTTAAAACAACACTGCTGGTAGCAGCAATAGTGTAAGCTTAATTTTCTTGACAACTCAGGATTCAGCTTTCCAAACTTGAGAGATGCTGCATTAACTGATGAAGACTGTAATTCCATCTGGGGGAACACAATAAATTTGAGCTTTGTTCTTGTGGTCTAGCATGTCACCAGAAACCTTTGCTGGAGTTACAGAAGTACTACATGCAGACAAGAGTGCATTACCTCATCAATAAAATGTTTCAGGAGCTTTTACAGAAGCAGCAGCAGACAAACAAAGAGCAATTGAAACTTGAGAGAAGCTATTTGTTCTATTTTATGAGTTAATTTATAATGCCAAAACATACCATTGACTAAAATAACAGTTTATTTGTAAGTTCATTTTAAGCTCATAAGTACAAAAAAAAAAATCTTTGCAGCACTATAAATTGTGACATTTCATTTCTGTAGAGTTGTTCATGCTGCAGATTTTGAAATGCATTATAAAACAGGGAACAAGCCAGAATCATGTAGATATAAAACAAAAGATGCATCTTCCTCAGACACAATTTTTTCCCACAGACCTCTGGATCTCAGCTTTGATCAGAGCAGCTAATATTTTTAACAGATGCTGAGGATAGGATTTTCTTCTTTTAAAACAAATAAAAGTCATTTGCCATCATATCTCCCCCGAATGACTGCATCCTAAATTTAGAGCAGTATTTTAATCTTCTAATCTGTACAAGACCTTGTCCTGAGATCATGTTCACTTTAGTGTGTACGTCGTCACTGGTTTGAAATTCAGATCAGAAAGGAAAGCACTAACAATTGTTTACTGAGAAAAATTTCTTTGGAGAAGGGAGGAGACTTATTCAACACTCGTGCACATCATCTGTCTCACTAATATTCCAGTCTTCAAAAAGCCCCCTGAAAATTAACTTACTGTTGAATTTATCACACCTAATTGTACAGCTCACCAACCTCATCTTTCCCCTTAATTTCATCTGACAGGGAAACACACTAAAGAAAATGAGGCCGGGGTCTATACAGAAGGAACCAGAGAACTAGAAACTTGCAGAAAAAATAGGTTGCCCAGAAGTAAGAAATCAATTTCAGGTGCCCTAAGCCTCTCCCTGAAATCCCCACATTTAGGAATTTTCTCTGTTGCACTGAAGACCAAGCAACAAGTCTGGTGCTAGTCCCCCCAGATGGAATAGTCCCCCCAGACACCTACACACCCCTATATCTTCTCATAATTTTTAAGAGCTGCCTGATGCTGAAGTAAATGCAAATACACTTGACATCTCTGGTTCAGCTCCATATGTGATGTCCTACATTCAGGAAGCTCAAAGTGAAATTAAGTTACCTCCCTTCGACCAGCAAGGTTCAGAAAGGCAAAGCATAACTCTTCCAGGGTTGCAACAAAAGAGTAGGAATCAGATGGCAACAAAAATTAAGGCCATTGCTGAATCCAAAGCCCCTCTATGTTCTCATTTTACTACTTATAGATAATATATCATCCAGGGATCTTGTCACATTTTAAGTTTGATTATCTGCACTGCTCCTTTGGTACTCTGTCAAGAGACACATGTATGTAGTAGTTGTTATTCCAAGCAGGTTTTAACATTTGCAATTGCAGAATTTTCTGAAGGTTATCAGAAAAGAACAAAGTTCAGACGCAGAATAAACAGGAACAGCTCCTATTCAACTGGTGAAAGAAAGAAAACTTTTTTTAAATCAGAACAGGGATTTGATTCATATGTGTAAAAAAAATTGGTGATTTGTAAGGTGAAATAAAGGGATGTGTAAGGTTAAAAATCTTCACTTGAACCAGGTTTTCATCTAATACAATGACCCTAACATCAACATTGACTGGACCAGTATTTTATCCCTCAGCTTCAGTAACTGTGTTAAAGACTGTAATTTCCCATGCCACTAGTTAAGCCTTTTTAAACATATTCTTTACTTTGCCTTTTGTGCATTCCATCTTTCCATGCATTGTTCATGGCACCAAGTACCTTCTAAAGTATTTTATTAGTCTTTACAGTAATATACTGCAAATAACTTATAATAAAACAAAGATGAAGGTGAAGAATTCACAGTATTTGAATTCTGTTTAAATAGTCATTTCAATATCATGCACCTCATACTAAACAGGAAACACTATGTACCCACATTAAAACAAAAAATGTCTGCACAGTTACTGGCTTCTTTTGACACTAAACAGTGAAAAAATATTAAGCCATTTAGATATAAATAAACCTTGCATCAGGAAATCCATGAGCATAATAATAAATTCTAAAGAAATTTTTCAATTGCTTTGTTCATCTAGGGCTGAGGAAGAACTAAAATTCCCCATACCTGTTCAGTAGTTTATATTGTTTATATTTTCTAGATATTAATTTCAGATGATGAAAATCCCATAGCTTCCTTTAGGAATCTAATCCACAGGCTACCAGACCGCTGGGACAAAGTCCTGGCTATAGTAAATTAGTCTATTTCCATTGGCTTCAAGCTTACTAGGTTGCTTTTTCACCAGCTGATGTATTTTTACAGGATTACAGAGCAGAACAAAGTTAAATGTCATTTTTATAATTGCCCCCCTCATTTAACTCAATCTCTCTTAAAAGATTCCAGCACTGCAGACTTCTTTGTTTTAAATGCTTAAACAGGAGATGAAAATCCTACACAATAAATATAGGACCTTTAAAACTCCAAAGACATTTCCCCATGTTACCATGGAAATGGGACCTCACTCTTTAACCAAGATGACTTTAATGCTCATATGCCTGAAGTCACACAAAAGAGAGAAAAAGGACAGAAATTGCCAGCTACTCCAGTGTGTCGATCTGGAGCACAACCTCCCCAGTTAGGGGTAGGACTTGATGCCCTTTCTGCAATGCAAAGCTTCAACAGAAGCAGCTCTCACAGTGTTAAAACAGAGAAGGGTTGCTGCTTTATTTTTAATTTGGCTCAGTAACCATGTTTGCTAACTATAGAAGTTAAACAAATAAATCAATGTCATCATCATCTGAGGGAAGAAGAGGAGGAGTAGGAGAAAGAAAGGGCTGCTTTAACAAAAGTAACACTCTAAATGTGTTGTCATGCTCCAGCCCCCTCGCAATGTGTCTGTATCTCAGTTTTATCTAGCCCTGCCACCCATGGCTGTATGCTGAGGACTGGAAAGGATCACTCTGGATTGCTGTGTTGGAGACTATCACCATTACAGCATGAGCTGACAGCAAACATCAAAGCTTTCCTGAGCTAGGAATGTATGCCATGAGCGACAGACCCTGCTGTTATGAGCTATTGCTCTAATGGTGAGTGGAAAGGAAGCAGAGGTGTGAAATGACTCATCCAGGTTCCATCTTTTCAATGGCCAAGACAAGAGTAGTCAGGTTTCCTCAAGACACTCATTGCATCCAGTGGTGACTGGATAGCACTAATTCTGTACTGTGCTGAGGAGACTTTCAACCTGGCAGATCTGAGCCACAAATGACTTAAGCCATATCTGTTTCTTCACCCATTTGTGCCAAAGTGTCCTGACTCTCCATTTGTCCTAACTGCAATACCATCATTTTTTCACTGAGCAGAGCTAGAGCCTTGAAAAGGATTCAGTGAAGAATGTGCCAGATCAGTTTCCACAGTGCCCACCCAAAGGAGAGGATGTGGGCAAAGAGACATCACACACTACACACGTGCTGAAGTGTCGAGGAACTTTCCCCCATGCTTTCACCAGAGAAACTCCAGTCCACCTTGAGATCCATACACAGAACAAATAAAGCCTACAGATCACAAACAAAAATGTACATTTGGCAGACAAAATATCAGATAAATTACTTTGGGACATCAAAAAAGGGTGCCAAACCCCAATATTTTCTAACTACTTCTACATAATTGTTTCTACTTTGGATTCTGCTGTTCAATGCTGCTCAGAACATGAATCTCCTGAAGTGTCACTGGGACCAACCCATTGGGAGCTGCTGCTGAACTTTGATTTTTAACACAGAATTAATACTAATACAGTGAAATTAAGATTGGATCTGTAAGTAGGCTTGCCAGAGTCACATTGTGGAAATAAAAATCAGGCCTGGTTTATTAATATGCTCTTCTAGGCATGCAAAGCCTTAGAGAGACTGCATACAGGAAAAAAATATATTCCCTTCTTTATCCCAAATTTAGATCCATAAAAGAAAGTGACTCTTAGTCTAGAAAGCAGAGCAGCTTGTGGTCCTTTTCGCAATGACAACCCCAAAGCCAAATGCTGAAGGTAGGGGGCAATAGATCTATGCGGAAATTTTTTTTTCCCCATATATTATGTACAAAGGTGCATGCCCTACCTCACGAGCTCAGGGCACCAGAAGGTAGAAGGAATGACAAGTGATCCTTTTGTGCAAATTAGAATAACAGATTAGCAAACATTCAAGAGTTTTTAGGTTTATTTGATCATGAAATTCTCAGTAGATTTAAGTGTGGATCAGAAACAGAGAAAATATTTTTAAAAAGAAACACACAAAAAAAGACCAGAATTTCCCCAATGCTGCAGGGATCCTACACATTAATCTAGAAACAATTATCGTTTTTCAAAACCGCATATTGACAGTATCTTGTATATAGAGATGGAATTCAAAGAACAAGAATAACTTTCAGAGTTATATATATTGTGTTATATATATTATATATGCACACAATACTACCTGAAACAGAGGTTCTAGTGAAAAACTGAAATTTTAGTGACTTGTTGACAGCTTTGGTGTTTCCCTTCTTTTTAGTTTAAATATGGTCAAGTCAAAAGAGGTCTAGTCACCACTCTGATTGAGGATTAACCACCACGCAAGTGGGTCAGCCTGAAGCCCAGTCATAATGACAGTAGATTAATTATATGGCATTGAAATGAGACTCTCAAGAAACTTTGCTGAACTGGACTGCCTAATGCAGACGAAAAGAACAGTCAGTTGCTTTGTTTTGGTTTAGGTTTTACTAATCAAATACAGCAATACTTTGCCAGCTCGGACTCCAAAACTCAGCTTTACATAAAGACCAGGACTAGAAATAACTCCATGTTTTGGGTAAACTCAGTGAACGTACAAAATGTAAACACTAAACACAATCTGTGATATTGACTACAGCAAATGTATGAATCATTGTGAGGCAGCTACATGTCAATGTATTTTATACTGGGATTGCTTTTGAAGCTAATATACTGGTAAATCAATTCAAATGTAACCAGCTGAGTTAAAAACAATCAACTTATTTGGCTTTTGCCACAACAAGTATTCCAGCATCCTCTGACATTCATTGATTTTTCTAATGGTACCACCAAGGCAGAGAAACAATATTTTGGCTATTAGAAATTAAAAAGGAAACAAGATTGCACTGGTGGCTTGCTCAGCTTCCTACAAAAACTCAAGAGCACTGAAGGATATCAAAGCTAGGCTTTCAGACCCTTACCTGAAGCCAGCAGCCCCATACATTCTTTTCTACATCTATTACTGCTTATTGGTAACAGAATGCTGTGCTAACCTACCAACTAAAAGAAAGCTGATGGGTGGTGTTTGCATCTTCTCAAAGCACTGCTTAAAGGGAAAAAATAGAGAAATTTCACTGAAACAGACAAGACCAAGAGTAATATGAAAAAAGATGGAGTGTGGGTGTAAAAACAACATTACCTTCCCTATTCTTTAGTTTTTCTCTCCCCTGTGGTTCTCTAAGCATTATATTTACAAGAGGCTTTGTGTCCTATTCTGGTACAGGATATCTCTAAAAAGGATTGTAAAATCACACATAGTTAACAAAAAAATTATGATATCAATTTATTTTTTAAAGCCAGGTAAGAGGAGGAAAAAATTTGGACTGGGATTTGAAATGGGACACTGGGAATGAGGAGAATAATGGAGATAACAAAATCAGAAACACTTGGTGAGGCTGTTTGTCCAAAGTACATCCTCAATGTTCTTGCATTCCCATGGTTTGTGAATGGGGTCAGGACAGCATCCAGCATCAGACAGGACCACTGCAAAGGATGCTCATGAAACCCTGGGCCCTTATGCTGTGGTGAAGATGAGCAAAAAACCAAAACTAAACCATAAGGGCATTCATAATCCCTCCTTCACTGTGCAGCCTGAATAATGCCATGAGGAGCAATGAGGAGAAAACAAAACATTGAATGGCTTCTCTTTGAAACAGCAGCGGGCATCCCATGCACAGAGGGATGCAGGAATTCTGTGGAAAAATCAGTGTGCAACTGTGTAATTAAGGAGTGAGTCATAAGGCATATGTGCAAGCGGGTGGGAAAATTCACATCCTGGCATTTCCTCACTTTTGCATGTTTGATTTTGCAGTCACATGAGCACTCCTTTTCCATATGTCATGAACACATGCCCAGTATATAAACAAGCACTCCAGGCTGTAATTCAGCACTGGGCTCCCCAAACTGAAGGCCTGCACTCTACTTAACCACTTCATTGAAGCCACAGCCACCAGCTGGTGTCCCACATCAAAGGTTGGGACTCACCTTGCAGTACTGAGACTGGGGAGGGTGCCCAAACCCAAACCAGTGTTATCCTCATTCTATAAAAATATCCTGAAATTGAATTCAGATCTATTTGTACAAGTGAAGGACTAACAAGACAGGTCATAAACACCATCAGAACTGTAGATAGAGCAAAAAGAGCATTTGAAAGAAAAATGCGGCTAACACACTATGACTAGCACTCATGAGCAACTTGCGGTAACTCAGAAGAAGGGAATCCAGAGGAGAAATCCACCACTAAGGGAATATATTTCAACAACAAGCTCCCAAGGCTTGTTGCAGCATCAGTGCAGGGGAGGAGGAAGAATAAAGGAAAAATCTGAACAGGACCTCTTTTCAAAGGACTTAAACTGACTGCATCAACTAACTGTTCACAAGCTACACTCCATCCAGTTCACGCAAGTTCTCCACCTTCTCTTCATAACTCCTGCCTGCCAATAAAACATGTGACAATGAATAATTGGACTCCAGTAGTCTGCGCTTTGCCATTTGAAGCACTACATGAGTAGTTCAGAAGCTGCTGATGTGTGTTGTTTCCTCCTCTTGCAGAGATAAGCTTTTGGGTTAAATTATTCCGCCTCAAAGCCAACAACTTAAGGATTCCAGGGGCTGACTCTATTATATTCACTTCCAAAAGAAAGAAAGGAGGAAGGTCACATTTTACAGTTGGATTACCTATAAAAAAACCTGCAATTCTTCCGGTAATTTGATATTATATTAAGCATTATTTAATAACAAGTGAACAATTAACTTACTATATAGCAAGTTTCACTGCTTTCACCTCCTCTGCCTATGCAGCAAATGTGTGCAAGAAAAGCAGGGAGAATAGAAAGGAGATATCAAGAAATGGAACACCATCCTTAGGAATAGCTAATAGGTATTTCTGCTCCCACTCCACAGCTTCTCATCTCTCTGACCAGTCTTACTCAGGTAGCATGTCTGATCCCTATCTCTCTTGTTGCAGAAGCTAATCAAGCCTCCACAGAATAATAACAAATACAATGAACAACAGATTAAGAAATGACAAAATACTTTCAGCAAGAATGTCTCCATGCTGAAAGAATTTTGTCTGAGATTATCTTAAGGAGTATGTATTTTTTCCTTTGCCACAGGAGTTATCAATTCACATTGGGACATCAGTTGCAAAGCTGCAGTTTGGCTGAGTCTCCCTGCCTGTTGTTGGTCCATGTAGACTACTTCAGAGCAAACACAAATGAGCAGCAATAGTGGATCTGATTCTCTGGGACTGCAATTACAGCTAGAAAAATCCCAGCACAATGAGAAAATTCCCACCCCAGTTCCATCCACTAGCTAATATTGCTGAGATTTCCATTCCTTCAGCATTAATTCAACCTGCTGCAGTAAAGTGCTTTTGGGCAATGTCCTCAGTTGTATTTATTTATACAGCCACTGCCTGGCACTAACAGTTCATGCTAAGAGTTGGACTCAACATACAAGTGAACCTGGCAGTCACTGTTAAAAAATCCCTTTCAGCAATGCATAATCTATTATCAGTTGGTTTTGGTGAGGAAAGTGTGGTTCTACCAAAGCAGAGCACTGGTGAACCATTTGGTTCATTTTAAAATAAAAGGTACTATTTGAAAAGAGGCGTACACTACAGTTTTCAAAAATACCTAATGTCTTTAAAATATATAAGATCTGTTGGAGTCCTAAATGGTTCCCTTGGGTCATTTCAGACAAAAGAAGTTAATTCCATACAGGTTTGGTTGGAGAGGGGGAAGGATATTCCTATTGAAGAGGCCTGGGATGAAAAGTCTGGATTTTCCACTTGGGGCTCTAACGACTTTTTAAATATACAAAACAGTACCAAATACAGATATCACATAAAAGGTACAAAGTGTCTTTTCCTCCCCAAAGATAGGCTTCTCATTTTTAATAGAGACACATATGGAAAATACAGTCTTTCCTGTTCCTTCAAATTAAAATGAAATGCTTTATCAACAATAGAGTCTTTCTAGTACGCGATTCAATCTTCCATAATTCTAGAATGTGATGCATTCCAAAGCATGATTTAGTTTCCTCATAGGCCTCTTGACCATTTCTCCCTCCAAAATCATGAGCAACAGAAATATTATTCCTACTTTTATTACTTTACTCTCCTTGTTAGCCAACACAGATTAGATTCTGTATCCTCTTAAGTTTACTTCCTGCACCAGTTTAAACCATTATCTTCTTCCCTTTCAAATCCCCTGTGAAAGCCTACTTCTCCTGCATTACTTATAAAAAAAAATAAAAAGAGGTAGGTAAGCATAGCTTTTCTTCTTTTTCCCTAATTTTCAAGAGTCAAAACAGGGGAAAGACGGAGCTAAAGAAGTGTTTGAAGAAGCAGAACTGAGCACTTTAACAAAAATAAATCAAACAATGCAATCACTTGCAGTCATTGCTAACAAACCACACTGCTTGTACCACCTATCGTTCCCCCCCAGACCTTTCAAATTCGAAACAGTGATTGCACTTTCAACTTTTGCTGGTATAGACTTGGCAATAAATTGCTTTTGTGGGAAAATACTTTTTTAAAATAGCTAAATAAAAAGATTGGAAGCTAGGAGGAATGTTGCTTTTTTAAGTGCAGAACTCTCTGTCAAAGCATCTATTTTCTCTCAGTTTGACGCATTACCTTATGATACATAATGTGCTTGGAGGCAGCTCTATGCACTGGGTACACCTCAGAAGTGTTCTGGAAATGAGCAGGGAGAAGGGCAGGTCCTTGTGTGAACTTACAGACTTTAAACAAAGAAAACAGGGCACTCCATGTAATCAATCTGTCATGTGATTTTCCCAGGTTGCTCATTTCAGGCAAATCTGAATATCCTTGTTACTTGTGCTAATGACTAACAAATCCCACTCATCTGGCACTCCCACTGTGAAGAAAAGCAGTAAACTCCCCCAAAAGTTTATTTTTCTAGATCTTAAAAGAGAGTGATATTTAACAAGACCTACAGCTTTTTCTTTATCTAAGCTAAGGTAGCTGGCAGGAAAACATCTCTCCAGACACTGCTAAAACAATAAGACCTCCATTCTCCAAGCCCTTGCTGCTGGAGTAGAAAGGTGAGAGGTGCCAAACGTGTACAAGATACAAGAGAGAAGACAAAGGACACTGGATGCTCCTTTGGCTGATATCCGCACCCAAGAATGTGTCAAACGTGTTCTCCTAAGTGGGTGCCACCCACACCCATCCTCAGCTGCTCGCAGAAGAGGATGGAGACAGCTCGTGTAGCACCAGCCTCCAGTGACCCAACACTCCTGACTTCATACCACGTTACTCATATCCCTGGAGGTCTATATTAGGCAGGGGTCACCAAGTGAAGGGGGGATGTTCCGAGTCCAAGAATCCTGGTCTGCACAGATGGTGGGAAACCACTTGTTCCAGTGTAGAAAAGTCAGCCTTGGATCTCACAGAGAGTGGAGACAGCAGTTTTCCCCCAACACACTAGTCCCAGAAAATTATGTTTTCCATGGCCAAAGATAATTCTCAAAAGATCAGCCCAAGGGTGCAGAAGACCTAATTAAATCAGCAAAAAAACAGAGACAATACAGTCTGATCCTATGCACCTTAATGTTGGTAATTAATACACAGCTAAGAATTAATGCTGTTCTTCTGATATCTTGTTTTCTTCTCTCTCCCACATTTCTTCTCATAAGGTCTGTTTTGCCTACATTTTTGGGTTGGAGGGGCTTTTTTTTTTTTGGAGGGGTTTGGGTTTTTTGTTTTTGTGGGTTGGTTTTTTCATGAGGAAAACAAAGCTTTTTTTCTTTCTAATTTGCAAGACAGTGAGATCTTTGAGATCAAAGGTAGGCTAAGCTACCTGAAAAAAAAATCATTTGGCTCAACATTTTTGTTTTCTTCAGGGAAGCTCTATACATCTTGTGCTAGCACTGAGGGCACCAGCTTGATTTCTACTTTAACTCCTGCTCCAGCCAGTCAGAGAAGATGCTCAAACAGAAAAATAATTTTAAAAGGAAGGAAAAAACAAAAATACTTTTGAGCTGGAAACTCTAGCAAAGAGATGAGGTTTTACAATAAGTTTTTTTTCTTTAAACCACATTACTCTTCCTTAATGTGAAAGGCAAACCTCAGAGGACTCATGGAGGGCACTGTGTACACATATATAAGAACTAGAAAGTATTCTTAATTGTTTTTCCTGGAAACTATGCACCAGCTTCTGTAGAGAATCTCTTTTTGGCATGGATCTCTATGATGCCACATGCTGAAGGACAAGTGGATATATACTGAGCTTGCTAAAATCAATGGCACTGCCTTGCAGTTTTGGCAAAAAAAAAAAAAAGGCGAGTGCTGAATGTGTCACAAATCAGCTTTTATCTAGTATAAAACTGCAATGGCACAACAGAGCCACATCAGTGTGCAGTGGATAGCACCATTCTGTGCAACTCTGCAATGAGACTAGAGCATCAAGGAAGTGGAAAAAAAAGACAGCAAACCCAGCTTCCATTCCTGTTCTTTTGACCTTGCATACACATCAGAGGTCTGACAAATGCAACAATTTCCCTGTCTGGCAGCTCAGCAAAATTGCTTATTTCAGACTGAGCTTTATGAAGTTTGAAGGATTTTCCAAGCCTTCAACAGCAAAACTAGAAGCATGTGGGTAACATGGATTATTTCAAGCTTAGTGGACTTTCTCAGCAGTTCCTAACTGGTTTTAGACCATTAAAACGCACATGAGGACAGCTACAATTTCAGCTTTCAGCGCAAATTAAAACAATTAAACATAACAGGAACCATCTGTAAAAAAATAGGCTCCAGAACAACAGCTTGAGGCAGAAGCAGATGCATGTATTTTAATGTGGAGTCTTGTAGATACATTTTAGATAACTGGCCCACAAAGAAATGTAGGCTCCCTACATAATAATTTATTGAGAGGAAAGGAATTAGGTTCTTCCAAGTAACATAGCAACTAAGTTGGCTAGTAGGGAGGTGCTAGGAGAGTGCAGCACGGGTGGTCTCTATTTCTGCTTAAAATTCACATGCAGTCCTGACACCTCAGTGACAGTAAGTGCCTCCATGTCTGTACCACCTTATGTGAATGGATCTCACATGGAGCCACTCAAAGAGAGCAGGATCCAGCAGTCCTGCTAGTAGGGGTTTTTGGATCAGTCTCAGTATCACATCAACAAGATGAGCTGTTCTTCAGACTCAATCTCCTACGCAAAGGGCAGTATAATCTCACCTCTGTCTACTGTAGACAGGCACAAAGACTAAGAGAACAACCTTATTGAGACAGACCAAATGTTTACCTAAGCCAGCAGCTTTTGCTCACACCAAATTAGTGATGGGTGTTAATAGAGAGAGCTTGAGAATGTCCAAAGGTATGTTGCCTTCCACATATCCATCCTACCTTTAGCAAAGCAAAACTTTGGTCTCCTTGGAAAGGGCTGCATCCAATCCTCCCACTTCCTGTTCACCAGCGGATTCTCAGTGTTCATTTATTTGGACTTTTAAAACAGGTATGTTTGTCTCCATGACATTGCTTGGCAATGGAAACCACCACATAATATTGAATTGGAAGCAATCATTCCTCTCCTTTTAAACCTGTTTGACAAATTTATTTGGTGCTCCTTGGCTCTTACGTCAGAGGAAAGACTAACTTAGTGTTCCCTACCTGCTTTCTGTTTGCTGTCCAAGCCATTCAAGCTGGTAAAACTTTTTCTACTCAGTCTTTTCCCAGCCATAAACTGTTCTATTTCACTGATTGAATTACTATTGCTCTATTTGAGCAGTAAGCAGAAATATTCACAGACTTATCTACAGTGACTACTAAATCTCTCTCCAAATGGGTAATAACTAATGCACAGTCCATCCTTGCCTGAGTTAACTGCAGTGTAGTGCAGATGGAGAAAAGTAGCCCTATCAACACAGAATTGCAACCCCCATTTTATAGTCCATTCATTCACTACAATTGATCCTCCTTCTACTCCACAGTTAATTCTCATTTTAAATAGCTTAGAGACAAGTTTCAGCACCCCATAGTTTATTTCCTCTTTCCAAACAATTTCCAGGAGCACATTTAGCAACAACTGTTCTAGCTCTGCATAAATCTCTGATAAGACCCCTCTAGACCAAAAACCACTCATGTCCAGTCTTTTTTAATCAGTTTTTAGACTAAGAATCTTCACTCCACAGAATGCAGTTCTGTTTCTTCTAGACTAAGAAAAACGCTGTTCAGAAAAATAAGAAAGTAGCAAATACAGAGACATTGTGTCAATTAGATCATAAAACAAACACAGCTTTGGCAGAGGAACCAGAAGCAGCGTGACTAAATACTGCCACTTCAAGCCCATCTTCAGCCTTGAGCAATCCAAACTCAATGCAAGCAAATCCCAGTCAGGCTTAGGGATTTGTCTGCATATCAATACTAAATCCAAATCCCTCAAGGATTCACAGTTATCTCAAAGCTCACATGTATGGGAAATAAAGCACTAGCCACTCATCCCTAAAGCCCTAACATACCACAGCTCACGCTCACTGGATGGTTATTGATGGTGCTAAGAAAGCAACTGTTAAAGGGCAGTAGTTTGATCATTCCCAGAGCCTTTCTGGAGGTCGAGGTGGGTGGGAATGATGCCTTTGCCATATAAAAAGTAAATACCTTCCTTTCTTACTGATACAGCTCAAATTCTGTATAAAACATGGAAGTACCAGGCATTGCCAAAATTTTTTGCTGCGTCTATTTAGGTTAAACAGATTGAAGTATTTTTAGATTAAATGCAATCAAAGTGCGCCTCAATAGCTGCTTCCACCAGACTGGTAAAACATTTTGGTTGTCTTTCAGCTGCCAGATAACTCTGCATAATAACTATTCCACACTAGTACTTCCCCAGTACTCTTACTTCCCCCTTACTCTTCCCCAGTAAGGCCAACATGCCCCAGGTGTCCCCAGAAAACTGTGAATAGCATCACAAATGAGAAGTGAAGGTGCTTAGAGCCTCTACAGCATAAGACTGTGTTGCTAAGGTGGATAGACACACTGTAGAGACTTAAATTTTTTGGCCATTAGTGATCTTCCATGAGAAGCACTCACAATGGAGAAAAAAATCTGGGAATTCAGCTGCATGTATTTTTTTATTCCTGCAATTCCCTTCAGTTCACTGGGCTATGCAATCATTTTCTGTACAGTCCAATAGCTCCATTTGTTTTCTCAGACTTCTTCCAATTTCAAGCCCTGTAGACTTCAGCTCTGCATTGTTTTAAGAGAAGCATTGTAAATCTCTTCAAATTCACATGCATCTCTAAATTAAAGTGCCCTTCTGAAGCCTTTCTTACCCTTTCCCCTTAAAAGCATCAAGAACCCTGACCTAAGAGGAAGAGTATAATTACGGTTGTGTGCCAGTAATTTTGTTAATAGAAAGGACAATGCAGACTGAAATTTGTTTTTCATAGAAAAGTACTTAAACAGCAATGCCAAATAGCTAGAAAACAAAGGAAGAGGTGCCACTCCTATGGATCAAAGGCAAAAATCTTTGCTAGCACTTTTTTTTCTAGTGCAAGCAACACAGACATGAAACAAGTAAAATTCAGAAAGAGGTCCAAATACATGCCAAATAAATTATAGGAGAACTAAGCCTCGTATTGACCAGGACCAAGAAGTGCTGAGCTGTCACTGAAGCCCAGACCATTTGAATTTGTTTTGTGTTTAGGAACACCAGCGCTGACATCAGCAGAAACATTTTCAGAAAACCATTTCCTTCCCACATAAGGAATGGCAGAAGAGGATGCAACCCAGAAAAATATCAGTATAGATCAATTCAAGGGTTTATTGACCTTATAATGACAGCAGTTTTGTCTTTTCCCATAGGACGTAATCCTAAACTGCTCAAAGTTCCAACTGTTTGTGTAATGCTCTTTATACGCCCTACAGGATAGAGCCATGTTCTTACAGCTTCACCAAAATAGGAACTGACCCCTAACATAGATGACCACCTAAACAGGAATTGGGAAAGGATCAATTTGTTTCTTACTAATAGTAGACCTCTTTCATGGAAGAGGCATCCCAGTAAAAAGTCTGTTGGCATGGGGTAATTTAAATGAAGGCCTGAAGAGGAAAAAAAAAAAGCAACTCTTGAATAATACCACTATGCTAAACTTTTTACATGGCAATTTTCTCACTTAAAACATCCTGCAGAGATGTCCATATTAGCTAAAGCAACTATGAAGAAAGCTCATCTGCTTATTTTGCTTTGAAGGAAATAAGATTCACCTGAAAACATACACAGGCATGTACAGCAAAGGGAACTGTCAGGAAGCCCTTATATACTGGTCTGAGTCAGCCTCCTTGTCTGTCAAGAGAAGAGGAACCTCAGGGGGCTGCAGTTACATGCCTGGATCCAACAGCCTCCCTGAAGAGAGCAGTGAATTGCCAATATTGCTAGTGAGACACCAAACCCATCCTTTTGAATAACAAGAGCTTCCACAGCTCCTCATGTTGCTCACCTCCCTGCCTTAACTCCTTCCAGCTCGGCCAATGCAAGTTAATTCCCAGCCTCATTTCAGGGAAGGCAAGAGAGATACTACAGTTCCATAACCATTTTCTCTTTGGGCAGAGATTTTTGCCATCAGGAACTGCTGAGTGCTTTTAGTTCTAATTTGTAGTAGCCACACTCATTCCGACACCACTTGCTGAATACAATGATGTGAGATGGGTCCCTGCTGAAAGCAAGATCTCAGACCTTGATGGAGAATAACAGCTCTAACCCTGCATCCCAGTTTTTCCAAAACATCCATGTGACTGGCTATTTCCTTCCCATGAAGGGGCATAAATCCCAACCTAAAACTCTTTAAAGGGTTAAATTTACCAGTCCCTGAAGTCTTTCCAAGTCCCCACACCTCTGATGCTTTTTCTAAGGACAGTCTTCAGTTTCAAAATAATCTTTTCAAACCTGATCTAAAACAGCAGTTTCCCACTTGAACACAGAGCTGTGTGAGCTGCTCTCTGTTCCTCACAATTGCCCACAGGCTCACCAGAAAAGAGAGAAGTAGCAATATATGGCAATTCAAATACTTTCTTTAGAACAACATAACAAATAAAGACCTTCAGCAGTAAGAGCACTTTGCTCCTCGTAGGAGCTCCTCTCCAACCAAAGGACTCCAGTGATTCCTTCACAATTCACAATGATTAGACCAACATTTTCTATCTTGAAGCTGAGGGAAAACCTTGAATTAAGGGAATTTCAGTAAATATGGAAACACCTGGTGAGTTTCATTTAAGATCTGTGCAGGCAAGGCAAGAGTAGGAGTTGGGCAAAGATTTCTTACCTCAGTGCTGCTTTTGATTAATTACAGTGAAATTGCACTCTTTTATCAACTATTGAAAGCAGAATAAGGTTATTACAGGAGAGACTGATCCCTGAGAAAATACAGAAGACATGGATGAACCCAGTTACCCACTTAAATTTCTACTTAGCCTCCACTGTATTTCTCAGAAGACCCCTCTTCATTTTTCCCCCTCTTTCTTTTCCAGCTGCAGTAATGTTCTGTTTAGACATCCTCACTGAAATATCCACAGTGACTTTTACTCCTTAGAGAACTCCACGGCTCCAGAGCACATCACTCTCTGTGAATTTAGGCCATTTTTGCCAGCATGCATTACTTGACATTTAAAGTGTCGCCATGATACAAAGCTCCTGGCACACCAAAATCTACTTGGAGATTTTGTCGTCCTTTACAGTCTCTAGCAAACGTTTTCTCCTCTCCTTTTTTTCCAAACATGAATTTTCTGCAAATGAAAATTTGACTGTTGACAGGCCTGTGAAATACTTTGCCTCTCTAAAGAGCATACAGGTTCACAAACAGATGGAAATTTATACATTCAGCTTTATTTCAATGTGTCGATACCATCATATAAAGGGATCACCCACCCTAAAGTTAGTGGATGCTTAGGGTCTAAAGTCCATGGAGTTCTTCATCTCCCTTGTTCAGATGCCCCTTGAATTGCCATTTAACATCAGTGCTGAGAGCAGGAGGTTGCAGCTGTGAACTACAGAGATGCTTCCAGACACACATATATGCCTACAAGTGTTTGCAGCATTTGGAATAGGCACCAATACTCAACAGGAGTTTTAAGAGAACATGTCCTAGCTGTATTTGTCTTTGAAGATTTGGTTGCATCAGGGGTTTTTCAAGGCTATTGAAGTATTAGGAATATTTGATGAAGCAGCCTACTGCATGCAGATTTCCCAGAAAGGAAAGAATAAAGATACACTGATGAGCTGTGTTTATCCACCTCCAGGGTGAGATATAAAATATATGAACTGCTTCAGACCAAAGCAAACAGGAATTTAAGAACCCACTGACTAAAATTATAGGACAGAGATGAGAGCTGGCAGAAGCTATACTCACTTCTTAATTATTATTGTCAGCATTTCATAATACATAATCCAAATTCTGACAGAACTTAGTTAAAAAGTCTTCTGAAAAACCAAGTTACTCAGGTCAACTAAGCTGGACTGCCCTTATTCTGTGTTCATATGTAGTCCTATGTCTGTGCAACTTCATATCTGCAAAGTCTAACTGATGTAAGATTCCACCTGCGGAGTGAAATGGTGATTTGACCCCAGACTCACACACTGCCCTGTGCTATCCCGAGATTCTCCTTCAGTTCCCCTGCAGTGACCAGGCAGCTTGCCCATTCCCTGATTTCCAGGACCTTGCTGCTCCAGTCTGGAGGCAGATCCCACACTGGTACTTTGTCAATTGTCACGAACAGCTGTTGATTTTTCAGGATATATCACGTGTCCTCATCAGTACCACTGTTATTTCACACTTTATTCCCTGCAGTAATCCAAGATGAGGGCCATCCGGTCTAGGTGATCTAACCTCTCATTCTTTTGTTGCTTTATATAAAATAGACACTAGCAGACCAGAAATCCAGAGTACTGAGGGTAAGCAGTATGGAATAATCTTTTGTTCCTGATGTAAAAATCTCAAATTCGCTTGCAACAAATATTTCCATATGAGGTTAACTTGATTTTAAGTTTAATCACATTGCCAAACAGATGTTTGCCTCTAGATCACCACAAACACACAAATGGGAGCTTGCCACCCTGAATCTCACCATAGCCTACTGCTGTCTGAAAATTCTGAAACAGACTTAAACTGCCATTTTCATAAAGATTCACATCAGTCTTCCAGCTTCTTCACTGGTATTTCTGATCACTACAAACAGTAGCACAAATTCACATTCTAGGCAACCAAATACTAGCTCAGCTAGTGCTGCTCTTACATTCAAGGAGCTGTGGCAGATTAGACATTCAGTTACGGACCAAGTGGAGAAAAACGCCTTCCAATTGCCTATATAGGTGCAGTTAATAATTTGACCTGTGATTTTACCTTTGATCAGAGGAGACTAAACTTGTCAAAGCTATTCAGCCTAAAAACAGTTCATGAAATATTGGGCAGACTTAACATATATATATATATATATATATATATATGCATATTAGAGATGAGGAAACAAGCAAGCATATGTTATATCTGCCATTTCCAAAGTAAGGGGAATGAAAATGTCACTCCCTATTATTTACATTTTTAAAGTTAATTTGAAGTAAATAGTTGAACAAATAAACAAACATGAAAAGCACATTTTCAAAAATGGCCTTGCACCCAGGCTCAGCAAATTAGCTTATTGGTCTCATCATGGGCATCCAACATGATTCTTTTTTTTTTTAAGTAAAGAAAAAAAGCAATCTACCACATTTTAAGTTTTTTGCACATTCAGAAATTACATTATTTTTCCAATAACAAAGTTAATAAATGTAGAAAGGCATTTCTCTCCACAGAGAATAACACATCTAGCTAGAGTCTTCCAAACAGGTGATACAGATAACACAATCAAAAATATTCCGAACTGCCAGATCCAGGAGCACGTTCAGCATCCTCCTTCATCCATTTTTTTCAACACTTACTCCCAGTGTTATTAGAGGAGACAGGATCTTGGCTCCTTTTTTATTTGTTTGCACTTTTTTTTTTAGGGTTTCAATTCATCAATAGTGCTGGATAAGCTTGACTGCAAGGAGCTGACTAAAGAGTCTTCTGAACGCCACTGCTCTTCTTACATGCATTAAATTTTTCTGGAAACTGAACTTCAAAATGCCTGGATTTAGTTCAAACATTCATGTTTTTCCAGGGATTCATTTGGAATTTTCCAAGCTTTCAACTGCAAGATCAGTCTGCACCTCCCATGAGGACCAGCTGGGCTCCTTGCAGCTTGGCTGGAGGCACAAGGGGAGTACCCATGCCCAAGGGAATTCCCCATCCCTCCCTGCAGTAGGTCTGTCAAAACCTCAAGGGAAGGCTGGAAAAGGTCTATGCTTATGAGACACAGTTGCCATACTGAGACAGAATGGTAGAGGCACAGAAGCAGAGAAATAGAGCTGAAAAACAACAAATCACTAAACTTTCTAGTACTGAAGGGAGCGAGAGTTTTCTAATTCCTTAGAGATGTTTCAGCAGTGAAAAGAGCTTTTGTTTTTATCTTAGACGACCAATACACATCAGGATTAATTAGCAGTCATCAGAAGATATTTTCCAATGAAAAATAAACCAACTAGGAAAAATAGGACCTTCTGAATACTTTGAATTCAAAATGAAGCACAATTCTCACACACACAATTCTCATTACTATTTTTTTCCATTGCCTTGGAGATACATATTTCACTGAAAAATTACAATGTTCTAACAAAAGAGTGTGACTTCAGAAGCCCAGTTCCTCCATGGGCACACTGCTATTTTCACTACACAGACAAGTGCAAAATGTGAAGAACAACATCCTCTAAACGAAACCAGAGCATCACACCTCTGCCAGTTCCACTATTAGTTTGTTCTGGAGAACCCACTTTCAAAATTAACCTAAAGCTTGCAACTGTCTTGTGAACAGGAAATGATCCCACACAAAAGCTGAAACTTGGGTTAGAAGATAAGTTCTTTAATCAATTGCTTGAAGTATTCTGTCTTAGTCAGATCAATATTAAATTGCTAGTTGGAGGTAGAGAATTATTCCATTACCTCTTTTGGAAGTGCAGAAAATTGCTTTAATTTGTCAATGGGAAAAGGAGAAAAGTTTTCAGGCTTCATCAATAGACATCAATACAGTCTCAGTTTAACGCTTTCTTTGAATACCTCCGCAAGTAATCTCACAATCAAAAACATCTTTTTTTCTGTTGTAAGAAAAATAAAATGCACTTAGTAAAGATTGCTGATAAACTAGATTTGTATCGAAATCTACCTCAAATTAATTGAATAAAGTTCTTTTGCTTTCTTAATTGATTATCTTTATTCAGTATAAAACTGTTTCTCCTTTTTTTTTTTTTAATTTTGCTTTGAGTATTTTGATGAAATGAAGGAAAACTGAACAGGAGGATTCCTTTGGTCCAAGCTCAGTGGGATGCTCACAGGGGGAGATAACATCCTGCAATTAGTGTGTGCCTGGAAAATGAGGCAGAGGGTTTACAAAGGCAAGTGGAGGGGCGAAAAAAAATACAACCACAAAGTAAAGCAGATCTTCACTGGAATCAATGGGAGCTTTGAGCCGCATCTAAAGTCCCCTACAGATGATGGCAGCCCTGCATCAAAGCCTCTGCATTACATGGCAGAGCTCTGCTCAGCTTTGCAGGGAAGCTGAATTCCTCCTCCCTTGCTTGGCAGAGGTAGAGACCCCTTTCCCAAGACTGTGTTTAACTTTTGAAGGCAGCACTATTCCTTCCTCCTCAGCCACGATAAATGGAGACAATGGAGACTCTTTCAAAGGGGAAGGAAAGGGTTATGCATGAGCACTCAGGAGGTAGAAGTCCCAACACCAGCAGTAGAATAATAATAACCACCCAGCAGTAGAGAGACTGTATGCCAGAAGTTAATCCAGGCACCCATTACCATAGCCCAGAAAAATGGCATAACAGATCATTTCAAGTAAAACAACTGGCTTTTCTGAATGCATACTTCTCCCTCCCTCACCATCATTCCCAAAGCCCCTCTTCTCTTCCCATCTCAGTTCTCAAGCCGTTTTCCACAGAAATGAAATGTGCACAGTACTGAACGCCACGAGCAAACGTGATCCAGTACAATCAGTGAACTGTGCTGAGTACAGTTCATCTAAAAACACCAGCACATACACCACAGCATCACGTGTCATGAGGACTGTCATTCCTCATGGGTTAGAGAAAGCAGTCCAGAAATCTTGAAACACCTTCAGTGCTTGTGGACAAGATTGGCCATTATGTCACTAAGCATCATGAAGGTTTTCAAGCTTAAAATTCAACAGTTCCTGCAAGAAGCACTTACCAGCTATCCAAGGAGCCTGACACAGACATTTTACACCTGTTCTGTTTCCTGCTGCTTTTGCAAAAGAAATCCATGTATCTCACACTCATAACTTCCAGGAGAAGTCAAAAAAAAAATCTCCAAGTCCAGCACCCCAGATAACCAGGCTGGGTAGAAAACAGAGAAGTGCCTCCCACCAGTGTGTCAAACTGAATCAGGGAAATCTCAAGCAGGAGGAAGAAAAGAGGTAATATCACCAAAGGCCAATTCCTAGAAGAGAAATGTTGCTCGTGAGCTGATCAGTGTGAGTCTGCTGAAATGATGTCTGGCTAGGTGGGGAGGGCATGTGTGCACACACATGCACACAAACGTCAGCCCCTTCCTTGGAAGTGGATTAGGTGGCAGATGGTGTCAGAACCTGAGCTGCTGTCAAGAGCAGAGTTCACACTGTCCTGCTCTCCTGTGCTTAGAGATGAAAGCAGCAAAGACAAGCCATTTTAAAAAAGGCTGATAAATAGCTGACAATCAGCTTTGTCATTGGCAGCGAGTGGAACGACATCCCTTCACTTCCTCCCTTCTCCCTCCAGAGCCCTTACAGGCAAAATTCTCTCTGAAATGGAGACAAAAGAGGAAACAAACGTGTGTGTGCAATCTCCCAGCGTGAGAAATACCAGAGGCTCAGTTTTTTCACAGGGAAACTAGAACCTGCTATTACCAACTCAAATATCAGAACCCAGGACAGAGTGGGGGGAAGCTAAATGCTCAGCTTAAGATCTATTAAAAGCAAAGTGAGTAGGGGAGAAAGAAAAAGAAAAAAAGAACACAAAAAAATAAGGAAGAAAAAACCCACTGCCCTTGATTGCCAACACAATGATAATAAATGAGGGAAATAATGCTTGGGAGGGGCATACCAGCAGTCATAATGACTTCGTGCAGGCACCCCTGTTACTACTAATTATTACAGATAATAAGGGTTTTCAGGCTGAGCAAAGGGATTTTTTTCAGTTCTTAAAACCTCATTCCCCCTGTCCTGTCACCTACCTCCCCCTTTTCCTCTTGCCTCTGAGCACCTGCTTTACATAGCTTTCCTTGTATTATCATTAGCTTCATGGATAATTGATAGCTGTGCTCACCCAGCTGATGCTAAGAAAAGAACGACAAGGTGGTTCAACACACACTTACTATAAATAGACACACAACATGGCCAGCGTTTGCCAACATCTGAGGATGCCTTCCCTCCTGGGTCCTAAAGTTAGCTGGTTTCTCAAAGTCAGGGAAGCAAAGGAAAGCAAGGTAAAATGCCTTCAATTAATTTTGCAGAGATTGAAGGGATAAAAATAAGAGTGGGGCTTTATATTTTTATGACATGCTAAAAATACCCACTTTATGAAACCTCCTGCATAGTTTGCAAACTGGAGTTTAAAAGCCTTTTCCCATATTTTTATGAAGCTCTAAATATTTAGCTGGTGGTGGGGTCTTGGTCAATAGGACTGAAAAGAGTCAGGAGAAGATCTCTGCTGAGCACAGCACGTGGGAGCAAGGCAGGATAACACAAACCTCCCAGCTGCACTAAGTCCCAGGTAGCTCTACAACTCCCAAGTGCTCATGCTGCGAGCTCCGAGGGTGAAGGCTGTCAGTCCTGAGTGCAGGGGAATCACAGCTGCCTCTGCATGGCTGGCAGGAGGCTCAGGTTGCCTCAGGCACTGACTCAGCAGCAAAGCCTCAAGCCTCATCTCTGGTTGGTTCTGGACACTTCTAGGGCAACCTGCTGACCTATCCTTCACCAAACATGCCAGAGGTAGGCTTCCAGCTGGAAAATCTGTAGTCCAGCTTGGCCCATCACCAAAGGGGGTATGATAGTCCATGCAGTTCCCCTTTGGTCAACACCTGCTTGCTGTTGACCCTCCCCAGAATCCTTTCCAGTGCTGCAGTACAAAAATTACCTTTGCATAATTCACCCAGACTCCCAGCAGATTCACCCCCCTGCCCAGCTTACCCCGCTTCCTGACCCTGCCTCTCAGTGCATTTTGTCCTCCTTTGACAAAAAGCTACCCCAACATGGTGTAGGCTCCAAAATCACCTGCTCCTAAATTGGAGCAGATGTTTATCTCTTTTTGTCTTAGTCATTATATTCAGGTGGACTTTGCAGATCAAGTCAATATTTTTTTCCTCCTAACATTTTTATTTCAGAAAATTCTTAGTGCCTTCCATCTACAAACACTAATATAGGCTCAGTTCTCACTCACTGGGAGCCAACTAAGCTTCATCACTGCAAATAAGACAAGGAGCAGTTTAAAATTTCTCCTGCTGAGAAAAGCAGCTGCAGGAAAGTATTTGCCCCAGCACATGCCAAGGTATCCGCACAGATTTTGTCCTTGCAGTAGCCACCTCCCATTTCAGAGCTGATGATCTCATAGATGCCCTCAGGACTTTCTCATTTTCTTTCTGAAAGCCATTCAAGACTGCAGGAGTACAGCAGCATGAAAATAAACAACTGTTTGTCCTAATCCTCAATCAAACACCGAAAAAGAGAAAATCTAGCACCGTGTGTTCTCACCCACAGACAATGTCCAGTCACAATGCAAGAGCAGTATCTCAGACCTCTGGAAGGGAAAAAGGAGAGAACCTAAGCCAAGCCTCCACAGAGCTCTGTGACAGACAGGAGGCACACAGCAGGAACAGTGGTACAAAGCCACACAACTTTGAGGAGTGGGAGGAGGATTTTTTCTTAAAAAAGCTCAAGAGATCTGCATAAGGTAGAGGCCTCGTCTTAAGAAACTTGTAGCTTGAAGCTACCAAGAAAAGCTGCATCAGGAGCAAAGGGAAAAAACCTCCCTTTTATAAAATTGCTTACCTACTCAGTGCAGGAGGGCAAAAACTCTATGGTTGAAACAAAGAATAAAAGCATTCAAACGGTTTTGCCTTTCACCAGCCAAAAAAGTACCCACTAAAATGGAAGCTTTAAATATTTAATGTCCAAAACAAACAAGAGAATTTACCCAAAACAAGACTGCTGGTTCAACACAAACCAGAAGCACTCACAATAAAGATGATAGAGATTTTACATGTAGCTGCATTAATACCAGTTGGGGACAGATAAAACCCACTCACAGAAGAAAAGATTCAGGTTCCCTTTATGGTAGCAGAAAGACAGGGATCAGATGGAGAACAGCTGACCTTCCCCATCTTTGTCACACTTGCACAAAGCAGTTAACATCACCAAAGACAGTGGGAGACAGTTTAGCAGGGATCAGTCTTAGTCTCAATAGATTATGCTGTTATTTTGAGATTGTGTAAGAGAACAAATTAACCTTCTTTATAAATCTTGGCTTACTTTAATAGATTTAGTGGATGTCAGACTAGAAATAACATCTCTTGCATTCCTTTAATTTCTCTACTGATTGACCTCCTTATAATGAATATCCACTATTTGAGTACTGGCACTATTAAACCACACAGTCAAACCCTCAGCTACGTGACTGGTGTCTTGCTCACACACTTGTGACTAAAGCAATCACCACCCTGAGATCAGCAGTGCCTTTCCTACAAGCTCACATTAGCAGAAACCTTGGAGATTTTCCCACCTTTCCTTTTAGCAGATGGCCCTGTATATTTCCCTAAGATCACCTGGGCATTTTCACTACCAAATTCCCACTCCAGCAGGAATCCAGGAGCTTGGCAATGTCTGACATCTCACTTGATGGTTCCTCGCAGCACAGGAGAGTTTTTCAAGCACTGTGCTAGAGGGCTTGATTTTATTACAGGGATATGAGAGTTCCTTAAAAATTTAAATACAAGAAAATTCAGACTTTTTTGGTCCCCACAAACCCAGACTTTTCAATTATGGTTACCTGCAATTACAGGAACAGGACCCAATGATCAGCATAGTCCCATCCAATTCTTTATTGAACCCCACTTATTTTTGGTTTTACATGTCTAATGTTTTTCCCCCTATGCTTTCAAAAATTACATAAGAGTTGGGTTTCTTTGACAGGCACACGAGCCTGCACCCCTTCACACAGGCAGAAAAGCATTTTTCTGTAGATTAGCCAAAGATGTGATTGATTTCCACCTATGTTCAGCCCACCACTGAAATTCTGCATTTCAGATGCAACTTTAATATAGCAACCTATTTTACTTCAAATTGGGCTGAACACCCAGAAGTTACTACTAATGGAGAATTCTAGAGTAGTGTATACAGAGGAAACAGGAGTGGAAAGTCTCCAGATGAAATGAAAAAGTAATTTCCCAATGAAAACCTAAGTCAAAGGAGTGATGCTTATAAGGGTGACAATTGCAGAAGGAAATCTAATTGGAGATCAAGAGAGGCAAGGTGAGCTACCAGGTAGGCTGAAACTAAGCCTGGGAAAGTGAAGCCTTGCTTAGAAACATCATCATGCCAGTATTAAACTCCACGCAAAGAGCTCAGCCTGACAGACTCTGTCTTACTGAAGATCCCTGAGGCTTCACTCCATCCACAATTTTCTCTGTTGATTCAATCTATCACTGGAAATGAAAAATGTATAAAAGGCCTGGTAGGGAGAGTGGTTGAATAGCTGCAATCCCCTCTAGAAGAATTCCTTCACGGTGCTTACAAATCAGAGCATGTGTTTGGCACTTCCCTCTCTCTGACAGAGTTCAGCCACAAATGAGTGCCTGGGGTAGGCATCCCAGCTTCCCTTAAAGTGCTGTTTTGCAGGCAGACCAGAACAAGGGAGAAATAGTGTGCCGCAGGCTGTGCTCATGAATTCATTCAGAGCACAAGATACTTGGAAATCTGGCTTAGAAGTGGTAGCATTCTAGGCACATCTCTTGCTGCAAGAACAAATCTTGTGGATTTGCAGGAAAATCCCATGCATCCTTCCTGGTTTTTGCCATTCCTGGCTGGGCAGCTCAAGCTAACAGGAATTTCCCTATAGCTCTGCCTGTCACAACTGGTTGTGGCTGTTCCAGGGCAGGGCAGATATGCAAGAGAATGACAGCAGTCTCCTTTTAAAGATAGTTCAGGCATTGATCACAGGACAGTTTTGAGCATTATTTGCACTGAACAATTTCATCTGTCAGCCACTCAAGATACACATCTGCTTCTTGAGGACAGCATTTGCTCCTACCAGTAAAATAAAATCTTTATTATACAAGTTACTCAAAAACAGGCATGCTACCCGGTGCTACATACATTAAGGGCATTCTGTGAACAGCAGGAAAGTTTTAGAAACTGGAATTAAAGTGCATCCTCACTCTAAATTTATGTAGCAAATATACAGGCAGAGGCAGTGTGGAGGGCATTTTTGTTAGCTCATCTAGACAGTCATACCCTGTAGCTGTGGAGATTTCATTTCCTTTGGCAAAGGCATTTGTGCCCTGGCTGCCCACTTCCATCAGTGGGAGATCAGGGGAAACACAAAGATAAGCTTATATGGGAGCTCACAGGAACCTGTGTGTCTGAGGGGCTTCTGAAGGTGCCATGTCTGCAAAGTAACACACTGTCACCCTTGGAGGTTCTTTCTTTTTTGCCTTTCTCCTTTTGTTTTCTCACCTTTTCCTTTCTGTTTTTGTTTTATAGCTCTATGGGGTTTTTTTCTGAGGTTTTTGGTGTCTACTGCTCTCTCCATTCCCTGCACTCCTCCCCTTTAAAATTAATGCTCTCTCTCTCTTAAACCCTTTGCTTTCCCTAGGTAAAAGAACATTTTCTCCTCCTTTCTCTGCTCTCACCTTTTAGTATCCTTCCCCCACACCTCTCTAATTCAGAGCCTCATTGCACTTATGCTCTTTGCTTACCTTCCTTCTTCCACCTTCTCCATTAAATCTCCTCCCTCCCATTGACTTACAAATCTCTACCTTCCTTGCCCCGTTCATTATCTCCACTAACCATTCCTTCCTTCCCCTTTTATCCTACTCAGTTCCTACTCCCCCACTTCATTCCTACCCACACAGCATCCATTGTGCCTTTCTCCTCCCGCCCCAGTTTCAAACCTCCTCATTATATTTCATTTTTCTGAATTCTATTCAGGTTCTTATATCAGCTTATCTCCCCTCATCTTGTCACTGCGTATTTCCCATGTCCTAAACTTTTTCCTTCCTCATCCACAACAGTCATGGGATTGGTCCTCTTATTAACAGCTATGACCTAATGAAATTTTGGACATAAGTTTTTCTGATCAGAACTAAAGCCCCTTCATCCTCCTGTGCTATTTATCTGTCTATAAGCCCCACACACGTCTCTTTCCTGCTATATGCAGTCTTCTGTCACAAGTAGGGCAAATTCTCTCCTAACATGGAATGATTTAACCTAGGATAGCCAATGTTCATGGAACTGTATCACACCACTCAAATAGCAGCTCTTTCTGGCGGGACAAGTTCACAACTTGCTATTTACTCCATGAACACCAAAATTAGCCTGATTTCAGATTTCACCTGCAGATTGATTGACAGACTCTCTCTCACCCTTGCCAGCACAAGCTGTGCTTGTGCATGTTTGTGTGTGCACAGCCCAGGATGAGCAGGGAGCGCTTCCCTGTGTCCACTGCTCAGCAGTATCACAAGCTCTAATGGAAACTATGCCAACCACCAGATGCCAAAGGACAAGTACAATTCTTTCTCAATGTGAGATGTAGGGGATTTTTTTTAGACAGAAAGGTATTATTATAGTAAGTTATTAAAAAAAAAACCAAGAAAGTGAGATCAACAGACAAAACTCTATTAAGAAAATCACTCAATCAACCTCCCAGGATCGGGTTTGATCCAGGAACCAGTCAGTAGGACCTTCAATACAAAGAATTGAGGTCGTATAAAGACATTTCTTTTCCATGCTGTGCCAAAGTAAAACTGAATCTCTACTTAACCTCCTTCATCCTCCTCTTACTCCCAGATTCAAATGACTACATGATTTGGCATTTTAAATCCAAATGAGAAAACCCCACTACCTGGTGAGAGACGTTGTTCTCAGCAGGAGGTCTGGCACCAAGCAGAGAACAAATACAAGCACCCAGGCTCTCGGAGCTACTACAACACTGGGGAAAATAATACTTTTTCTAAAAAGCCAAACAAAACTGACATTTTAAAGACTTCTGCTGCTTGTACATACACTTATCCTCTCTGACTTTGTTGAGATGGCATTGTCTGAAGGCCAGAGAATAAAGTTGCTCTGCAACCTTTCTCACATCTAGGAGAAGGGATGTGGTGCCTATGGCCTTGCAGAATAGGGGAGAGCTAGGTATCATATCCACAAACCTTAACTTGTGCTCCTTCTGCCCTTGCCACTCAGCTTCTAAGGTCCCTCCATCTTTGCCTCATCATCTGCCATCTCCCACTCTTCTCCTTCAGACTCCTCAGAGAAGGAACATGACAGGACTGTCAATAAAACAATTCCTGTTGACTTTAGGGCCTCACTCAACTAACATGGAGAACGTGTCCTCTGCCTCTGGTGCTGAGGACATTTTCATACATAAAAGTTGCTCTTCAGCAAATAAGCTGAGAATGCTGCTGCAGCTGGGTAAAGATCTTTTTAATCCAAAATGTTAGAACCTCATGCTTAACCATTCCATCATTCCCCCAACTCCTCCCCAAATCCTTGAGGTGCTTCTGCTAGTAGCTAGTTGCCATAGGAACCTTAATCTTTATGTGTTTTGCTTGTTAAATAAACTAGCATCAGAACTCTCCTTTATGGGCTGCTCTGTCCTTCTCCTCCCTTTACCACTCCTTCCCTCTCTGAAGAAGAGATCAAAAAGATAATATGTCTGATAATCATCCTTTCCTCCTCTCTTCCTTTCTCCACAGCTCCTATGAGCTTTCCAAGTCCAATATCCATAATTTGGCAGAAATAGCCACTGTGATGCAGAGGGGTTCCTTAGGCCTGAGTGTTCTCTGGCTTTGTCAAGAGAGGAATCAGAGGCACAGCAGAGAGCACCAGGTAGGATAATGCAGCTTGAGACCCAAATGCCACAGTAACAGAGACACCTAATCCCAGCTACTTTAGATGAAGCTTTCCAACACTTCCCATGACAACTCCCTTCTCCTACAGTCCCCATTACCAGCCTTGTCCTACCTCACTATACATCAGCAACGCAATTTTAATGCCATTAGTGAGGGGACAGCCCCGAAAAGATGTTTCAGAGATGAAAACTGAAAACAAAAAGCAAAGGAGACTAAATATACAAGAAAAACCAAAAAGACAAAATGTTTGCAGTGGCCTAGAACTTTTTAGCATGAAGTAAGTTTTTTCCTTTCTATGGACCAGAGATCTAGGCCAGAATTATGTAGGTCACAAGTAAACCTTGTTTCAGCTGGTCTCAAGCCAATACTCAGAAGGTGATAACTCCCACTCAGAGACACAATTTTTTTTCTTGATGTATTTTCTTGAAAGAGAGACAAAAAACTGAAGTGGCAAGAGATGCTGGGTGAAGGAATAAAGCCACATGGCTTTGTGTGCATGTGTAACTGTCTAACCATGCTTTCCATCTCCAGAGGAATATATATGTGTATATATATATATATATGGATTAAATGCAGAGATTCCGAAGTTGGTTTTCCCCTCATAATTTTTAGTACAACAAATATTCAGAGAAAGAGCAATGCTATCTCACTCATTTGCATGGAAGTAAATACTTAGAAAATTAATAGTGTCAAGATGGAAAAGAACAGGCAGAAGGGGATTTTCAAGAGGCTGAATTCCCACTGCATGCAACACCGAAGCAGGTTAGCAAACAAGGATCCTATTTACCTGAAATTAATAACTAGTTAATCCTTCATCCACACTACAACAAAATAACCTCACACCATAGCAGAAGCATCAGTTTCAGGATCATTTGGGCATACCCTGGGATGTGCAACAGCTGCTCACTGGCATATGAATCATGGTCCCCATGGAAGACTTTTCATTGCTCAGCCTGCCTCCAGTGAATAAAAGCACAATTCTGAAAGCAGTTGGACTTCTGATTTCTAGCTAATTCAAGGCTTGGGCTGGTCTGAGTTTAGCTGAAAGATCCAACAGCTCTGGCAAATAATTGCCAGAGAAACAGCTGCTCTTACAGTGTGGTTTACAATTAGTTGTCCTATGGCTGTACTTTGGTCATAGGTCCCCTGCTTGCCCACACACGGATGCTCTTACACCTCTATTTCTCAGGAATGCAGCTAGGCTTCCCCCCAGACTCTTTCAGAAATATCCCTTCTTAAATTAGCAGCCCTAAATTTTAAGTGCAGAGTTCAGGCATAATTCAAATGAAGCTTCAAATATGCAACTTGGCTAACTTTACCCCCACTAGTCTATACTCTGCCAAACTATAATCTCTTATGATTTGGATCCTTCTGACATTCCCACTACTTCTTACTCTTTACAGGAGTGTTGGAAACAGCACTCAAGCAGCCATCTCTGGGAATATTTATCCATGTGTGGTCAGGCCCACAACTAGAAAAAAGAGACAAGGGAATAAAATAACATTGAGGTAAGCTAAGTTTCGTTCATGTTCTGGATGAAGGTGTTGCAAATTCCTACTTTAAATGAATCTGCCCCCTGTCAGAAGTCTCTTTTCTGTGATAAATGTGGTCCTTGTTCTTCACGAAAGCCATTTTTAAATTCAACCTAAGTTTCCTCTCTCCCTCTACTTTGCTTTTTTCATTTCTCTGCGGGGGCTGCTTTTTTTGAAGAGGTGCACATGGGAATCCCAAGCGGCTTTGCTACCCCGCCCCATCATATGTAAAGTATATTCCAGGCTGTCAGAGTGCACAGATCAGCAGTAGAGCATTGTGGGGGTTATTTATTCTTCAATCCCCATGAGTCTCCTACCTGCAGTTTTGCTCAGACATTCACAGCTGAACAAACTTAGAATGAAATTCAGTTGAAACTATTTCGGCTGAAGCCTCCTCTGAGTTTGTACCTGAACTAGGAAGAGGTAGTCTAGGGGCCAAGGAGAAAACTGTCTAAGATTTATTCACTAAGTGTTAACCATTTCCTCTTTACATGAGATTAGACTGCCAGTCACTCAGAAGGTTTGCATGCTCTATTTTCACAAACTTCACAAGGTAAACACTGTAAAGGAATAGGAGGGCACTGAAAAGAGCTCAAAGGCTTCTTCACAAGAACTTGGCACAGCAGTTTTCATTCCTTTCCCCTCCACAGTTCAGCCCATGCAAAATTTCCAGTGTCCTCCTCAGTTTATGAATCCCTGCCACAACCCCCACTCACTCAGTGACTCAGACTTATTAAGATAACTTCTCTTTTTCTAGTTCCTCACCTCCAACACACTCAATGCATTAAGGCACATACTCCTGCACATATTTGAAATCCTCACCCAACCACCCTCTCTCATCCAACTTTCCTCCTACAGTTCTTGCACTCCCCCATCCTGGGATGACAGAGCCAGTCAAAACCCACCCAAGTGAATTCAACTTTTACTTACACTTCTGGCTTCTCTCAAGCTTATTTTGAGCTGGTGCTTGAAGACACCAGGACAAGAAGGTCTAAAGTAGCTCTCTTCTTCCTCCAGCACAGCCTTTGGCAAAGGCAAGGTTTGCCACGTACAGAAGATCAGCCATGACCAGACACATGGTGGGGAGAGGCCTTAGTGCTGCACTGCAGCTCAGTGCATTTGCTGCACAGGGGTCTGGCTCTGAGCCATATGCTGCATGCAGACCACAGCCATGGTGTGCCATGGGCTGGTTTAGGAACCTACTGGCTCCTTTGAATGGTGAAGTTTTGTCCCATGCAAGAAGAGGGATTTGTAGATCACTATTTACCCCTGCTTTAAGAGGTTTTGGGCAACAAAAGCTTCTCATCAGGTTTTAGGACCAGCAGGTACCCTAATATCCCACCAGACTATGGATGTGGTGCTTGGGTGGCCACTGGGCACAAAGCAGGAGGCTGAGGCAGGACAAGAAAGAGCCCTTCCAGCCCCCAGGTCCTGGTGCCTGTGCCAGCAGAGGAAGGACCATGAGCTGCAAAGCAACACTGGCACTGCAGGGGAAAGAAGGCTTTTGCTAAAGCTGGGGATTTGGTCAGATTGACACCTCTGCCTGCTGTACAGAGCTCCGCACATTCACTCATGCTTGCTTTTGTTCCCTTTTCATAACCAGCAACAGGTGGGGAGGAGTGGGATGTACATGCAGAAGGAGGATGCGTGGTGGGAGCAGAGAACATGTTCCTGACATTCAGGGATATGTGTAGGGAAAGCTGTCTGCCTCGATCAGAAAGGGACTGGGAAAGGCAAGGGGCCTGCTGAGCTGTGGGTCGCTACGGTAGGAACAGGGACAGACTTCTAATTCTGGCAGCATCAGGTGGGAGTTAGGAAAATGGCTGAGGAGAAGGCTGAAGCAGAAGGAGTGCACGGATCAGATTAAATGAGGGAATCTGCGTCCTTTGTACCAAATGTAGATGCTCTTAAAATAGTCTTCTGTCACACTTGTGTACTGATTAAGAAACAGTGCCCATTTCTGAAGCATACTTCTGTGTGTCTTCATTTCATATCCCCTGGCAAAATGCTGGAAACCCCTGGGGCTAGGCAAATGGCTTTGCTTTCTGTGCAGCAGTCTTTTGCTGTTGCCCTGATCCATACAACTGTAGTTCATGTGCACCACTTCTACTCAAACATTACAGTCTGCCCTGACAAAAGACTTCCAAGTCTAACCTATTTGGGATGTACTTAACCAAGTGACCCTGCTGGAGACCTAGGAGAACAATTAAACTGTGCCTCATCTCGGGTAAAATACCCTTCTGTAATTTCACTGCAACCCTTTCAAACACCTTCTCCCAGAGAACAGGTTTCTGATTTGCTTTCTGGATAACAGGAGTTGGATTCATTTTGTTCTTCACTCAGAGGCAGGCACACAGCATTTATCTTCTCAGTGTCCAAATTTGCAGCATAAGCCTCACACAAAAAACACCAGAGGGAAACAGAGCTAGGGAGAAGAGGCATAAGAGAAAGCTTGCCCTCTTCACTTTTCCAGGGTTTTTTTATTGGCTGGAATTTTACACACTCTGGAAAGCTGCTGGATTATTTTACCCAAAGAGATATTTAGTCACCATAATTCTGAATCTGGATAACTGGAGAGAAGAACCACACATTAGCTATTCAGAGAACAGTTGAGACATCAGCAGTAACAGAGAAGTAGCATATGATCCAAGACTCCTCATCTTTGAGCCTGAAGGTACCACTCCTGTGAGAGAAGGAGATATAATATCTGGACACATACTAACCTAGGCCTCTGGGATGAGCTGCCAATAAGTGCTTCAGCTCCTGATAATTATGGTGGTGTTTCTACAATGATGAGATGACTTCTCTGTGGAGAAGAGCTCTCATCAGGAAATTGGTTCTATTGCAATTAACATCTTTGAATATCCAAATTTAACATCCTCCTTGAGCCTTCTCCCTTATTTCAGGAAGTTTGTGATCAATCAAGTCCTGAAATAGAGCTGGAGATCTGGGATTCAGAGAAGGGGGAGGAGTTCTATGTTTGGGGGCAGGAGGGTTAAGTACACCACAATTTCAAAATCAGCTAGTTGATGTCTTCAGCAGTGTTTCAACCTTCCATCCCTATATATATAATTTCCAAGAAAGCTGTTATCATCATCACCAGTATTTAGAGTCAGAATAGGTGACACAGCTATTTCCTTGCTTCAGTTCTTCTGGTTCAGCTGTAGAGCAGAGTCTGAGACACAGAAAGCCTGAACACACAAACATCCTCTTCTGAAACAATTAATGCAGCGTGTCATAGAACACACCTTTCCTCTTCCCCTCCTTCGAAACACAAATTCATCAATTTTCACTTCCTGGGACTCTGTCACTCCATCAGTCCCCCCCTACTGCAGCTCCTCAGAGAGCTGAGGTAATGTGAATAGATGCCAAAGGAGAAAACTAAACAAAAACATCTTGCTGATCTTGCTCTGGACCACACTGCATCTGAAACACCCAGTACTTCCAGCAGCAGCCCTGCCATAACCCAACTCACAGGAAGAGGGCAAATTAGTATTTCTGACATACATCCTTTCAGGGGTGAAGGAAAACAGGTTTTCTATTTCTGGCACACTTAAAGAAAAGCATATAAGCCTAGCCACCAAAATGTTCCTCATTTTGTACCACAACAAGAAATCTGAACACTAGATGCACTCACTTTATAGCACTGTAAACAACTGGGGGGAAAGCAGCCATAAACAGCAAAGATTTACCAAAAATTTCACTGCTAGATAGCCATTAAATTTTAAAAATATATTCACAGTGAATACCATCAGAAGGCTAAATTTTAGGGCTCAAATTCATAACCATGAAATAAGAGAATTTTTAATATTGTAAAAGAAAATCAGACTACTTTTGCTGTATTATATTCAGTTATATAAAATCTGATATCCTGCTAGATAGTATTAGACCCTCCCCAACTTCCAAAATGTAAACACTGAAAGCTTACTACTTATCTGGGCAAATCACTATGACTAAGAGAAATTGTATTACATTCAATTAAATTGAAATAAAACATAGTACCTCTTTAGGTTCTCCAATGCCATCTCTTGCCAAAAATGACAAAAAAGACCAAAAAAAAAAAAAAAAAAAAAAAAAAAAAACAATGAAACTTGAGAAATAGGTACAAGAGACACAAAATTAAAGTGCAGAGTCTTGGACCACATCTGCAACAACTCATACAGTCATCTACACCTATTCAATAATCAAGAAAATATGCTTCAAAATCACGTTTCGACAGTGGAGCCCAGTGTAGCCAGAGAAGAATCACAGGGAGTCACTTTGTCTGGTCCAATGGATACCAAATCAGACATGAGATGAGCAGAAGACAGAACAAATTAATCCTACAGGCTTTAATACTGAGTCCATCTTTGTTTTCAGTGCGGGATGCTGCTGAGACAGAGACAGGATAAAGGCCTGTTGAATGAAGTCTAAGAGTTAGAATAAGAGAAGTAGAAACTAGAGAGCTGATGGGTTAGAAAAACACTGCACAACATGAGGGCTCGACAGCTGAGAAAACAGCGCAGAGGGGTTTGCAATGTTCCGTGCCTTTTGTAGGGCTGCATCTTTCAAAGGAGCAAGTGAGAGAAGATGATGAAGTTATAAACTAAGTAAGATTTATGAAGAGCTGCACACAATATTATGATTCATTAGTGAAATCTAGGAACTAATAATTGAGGTTCCCTTGTCCCAAATTATTCTGTATTTAATACACTCTGTACAGAGGCTGTTGCAAACACATCATCCTGTCTTCCAAATCACTGTGATTTGTGTGCATTCACACTGAGAAACATCTTGACCACCAAGAGTTACAAATACAATTGAGGGGTTCTGAAACTAGCAATTTTACAGCTCTCAAAACCAGGTTAATTTCAACAAAAGAAAGCAGACAATAGGAAAGCCAACTCTTGGGGATCCCGTAAGAATTCCACTCCCTGGAAACCAAGGGGGGAATAACCAGCAGAGATGAGTGCTCAGTCTATCCACTCAAAGGGGCAGGCATAAAGGAAAGGTTGCTTGAGTGCCCTGGCACCCTGAAGGTGGCCCAGCTTTCTGTGCCTGCTGCCAGCGGGTTGGCAGCAGAGAGCACCTGCCACATCCAGAACATCACACCCTGCCTGCAGGAGGAATAAAAACTGCACAGATCAGAAGCATTAAGCAAACTTTGTTCTGAGGGCAGGTCAAATTTCAGTCCTCTTACCCTTCACAAAACCCCTCTAAAATTCTTGCACTTCCAGGCCTGAATTCACAAGAAGTTATTAAAAGCATAATATCATTTAGAGTCTGCAAAGTCCTCTGTCACACTTCAAGTGTTCCACACCATACATCTAAAGCCACTTAGTTCTTGGTGACATTTAAGGAGAAAATTCCTCTTTAGCTCTCCACTCAAATTGCCACGACAGAAAGCAAAAAGGGTGAGCCCTTTAAAGAGCACCTTTGTTTCTCTACTACATGAGCTCGTTATTGTACACACACAAACACGCTGACACACACATTGCAGCTAACCTGGATCGTGTAGATGGCCCACACAGATATACATACACACTTGACAACCCAGACCACATAGATCTGTATGCAGCAGCACATATAAACTTCCAACCTTCGTGTATTCCAAGGATGCTTGTCTTTCCACCGGTCCCACATTCCCGAAAATTTCTGCTGGCGCCTGCAACCAGCACCCAGTGTCTGACTTTCTTGTCAACTTCAGGAGCTGCCAAGCATGAAGACAAGAAAGCTGTAGATCCAGGGAGGCTTGAGGAGTACCCTGTGACTGCCCCAGGGTAGCCAAGTGATAAAAAGATGAGGGGGAGAAGGAGGGAAGAGGCAGTTCCTGAGAGACCACTGGAACAATTGTCATATGAGTAGGCTTCAGTTCCCTTCCCATTTTTTATATTTAGGTGAAAACATGAGTAGTTACTTATAAACCAGGGAGAAGAAAAAAAAAAAAAAAAAACAACCTCCTTTGCTTATATTTTTCCATGGAGGACCTGACAATGTTTGAACATCAGGACAGCAAGTAAAAGCAGAGTAAGCAAAACCCATGCAATTTCCAGATCCTCCTGAAATTTTACTTCAAATCCAAGGATGAGCATCAAGAGTTAGAGCAGTATATAAAGAATCCCTTGCTTTTGCTTCAAGTACTCAGGCTTGCTAAAAGCTCTGAGTGCTGTAGCCTTTTATAACAAGTAACAAAGCCAGGCAGAGCACATAATAACCCTTACCTTGTGATGCAGTATAATAATAACACATTACCACAGTTTGCCAGTACATCTTTATACATGAGTGAGAAGAAGCTACTGTGTTCTTTGTAGAAACATTTTGTCTGGCTATAAGGAAAGCTCCTCAAGTCAGAGTGGATTCCAGAATAAACTTACTTCATTTACGGTGCATGGCAATAGTCCTTCCATGCTAATAGCAACTCTCGTGCTCTTTTTCAATATGTTCTTTTTATTGGGATTTTGGATGGCTTTTTAGCTGGTTCATTTGCTATTTTGTGTCACACATCACCTGCTCTTCTCTGCTGGTGTTTTTCAGCTTTACAGCTGAAGATTATCCCTTTGGGCTGATCATCCTTTTTTCAAAAAGGTAATGCTATGAAATAGAGGAAGCAGGTATAACAAGTCTGGAGAGGAAAAACCTTCCATAGATGTCTGCCATCTCTTCAATCTTTCCATTCTCCTTAACACCTGCTACCCTCCTACCAAAATGGCTGAGCTTCAGTGCACACACTAACAAGTCTCCTCCCCAAAAAGTGGTCACAGCATCCCACCTTCTGCAGCTCCCCTGGCTTCACCAGCCAAGGGCAATAACATCCTCCAATGCCTCAGCTCAAGTCCAGCTCCAAAGGCCTCCAAGCCAGCTCAGACAGCCAGCAGTTGAGTCTCTCTCCTTCCTGGGAATCCCATCACCCACATGTTCCTGTGTGCCTAGTGAATCAAGGGACTGACTGAACTGGGTTTGCATCCCTGATCTTCACCTTGAATAACTGTTTCCTCTGCTGTAAGTGGCCAGCTCAGGACACTGGGCATGGTACTCCCAAAGAAGCACCTTCAATTTAGTATGGTCTCATCACTTCTACTACTTTTAACACTTGCTGTCATTTCTGCAGGGAGATAAGTAAATCCCCCATCTGCTCTCTCAGGGACAGAGAGAGACTCTTCTGAAATATTTCCATTCAGCATTTTTTCCGATCAACTTTTGAATGTTTTTCTTAAAACCGAAGCTGACTCATCCTCTTAAGCAAGATAGTCTGACTCATATTTAACACTTTTGTCTCCATGGCTTGTTTTGGTCAGCAACTGGCTTAGACTTTTCCTTATACTACATGTAAGGGGAAAGAAAAGAGAATAATGTACTTTAAACATCCATTCAGTTCCAAACCGTTGACAAATGCTCAGGATAAATCTGCAGAGAAAGGAAAATTGTTTCAGCACCTAGAGACTTATTACAAATTAGAACAGAAATGAAATTTTTCAGCAAGAGACAGATTTTTACTTTCATGTTCCCAGAGTCAGATTATAAGGGGGCTCTGTTCAAGATATATTTGGCTAGAGGGTTTTCTTTTTCTCATTTAGCATCATCAAAAACCTCATAAGACTGAACAGCACCTCTTCAGAAATGAAATAACAACACAGAAATAATTTCCCATTTACACATATCTTGCAGTGAAATTTATTACTTAATACTTCTAAAATGTCTTAAAAGGGAAGCCCTAAGAAGTGAGGCCTAAGTTTAGGTGTTACTCCTTCACCCATGGGAAGTCTCCATTTCAAACAACAAGGACAGCATCAACATCCTGGTTAGAGCCACAAAACCCTGATCCAGAGAATGCTCCTGTGAGGTGGATTCAGTTAAACCACCTGCAGCAATTTTCCAGAGGAATCTAAGAAGCTGGGGAGCAGATCTTATGGAAATTAATGGGATCTGGTTGCCTCTAGCTTTCTTCCAAAGGTCTCCAGGTCAGCCTCAGAGCCTGGTCTTCTCTTTGATATGGAGATCACTAATAAAACCAAAACAGTATCTTTACCCATTTGGGAGCAAACTAATATATCCTATGCAAAGGCTTTTCAGTAACTTGCAAGTGGTAGAAGCCTTCAATCCCAGCTGAAGTGAAATAAACTCAGTCTAGAATTTAAGAAGTTGTTTACGAGGTTTGGGTAGGGGCTTTTAATAATCTTCTGATTAAATAGGATGAAGATAAAATACTGAGGGAGAAGAGGGGAGAGATTTTGACACAGCAAATGGAAATAGGTTTTAAATGTCAGAAGGTGAAGCAGGCTTGGTTTATGGCTGTGTTTTGGAAAGCAGCAGGGAACTCGAGACATCTATATAAACACATAATTGAAGCATCCTGGCCCACAGTTCTTACCTAGGTATCAACAGACAGAGAAATTCCCCTTGCTTCAAATACTTCCTCTGTGCTCTGGCAGATGTTAGCACCCAGACCCACTGCTCCCACACGCTTTTTGGTTCAGTCTGTGTTTAATGCCTCCTGAGAACACAAGACCTGCACTTTCAGGGAACACTTTTGCAGGCCAGGCAGGCAGGGCCAGTCTCTAGAAAACCCTCAGCCTGGGGGCAGAAAGTGCTGCTGGTGTCCATCCCTGCAGCATCTGAACTCTGCAAGGGCAAGGTGACTTTGAGAACAGTTGTGTTAGTCTAGAGATGTACTTCACACCCTGTTTGAAAGGAGGGACAGCCCTATCCTGTTCCTCACCCACAGAGAGGCAGACCATAAGCTCTCCTGTCACAAGGGACACCTCCATCACTAGCCCCAGCAGCGCAGCAGGCACTCAGTGGAGAGCCAGGCTCAGTTTTTTCTCTAGTATGAGGCAGCCAAAGGTCCAATTTATCATATGCCTCCACCATTTGTCAGCTGCATGTGATCACTCATGAATAATGTTCTCCTGCTCAGCTCAGAGGCACATAGTCGTGCCTTCTCGCTGACCACATGTCATACACAGACAGTCCAAGACACGACTGAGATATGCTTATTCCAGCACTTTATAGCACAGGAGTTAGAACAGAACTCTTCCTTCCAGCTGTACACCTTGCCTTTGCTGTTACTGAGAAGGAAGTAATCTGGTGCAGCCTGTTGAAAACAAACAATGTCCCTGATTTTACAAAGGAGCGCTTAGGATTTAAGGGGGAAAACCACATCTGAGAGGAAGCCGGGGCAGTGCCTTCTCCCAGGTTCACCCCTCTGAGCTACCAGTAGGTCCCCATCGCTACACTGGTGGCACCAGGTCCCTGGAAAAACCTTGAGGAAGCCTGGCACTGAGATGAGGTGTTCCCAGGGCAGAGCCCCACATCTCTATATGGGAAGGAAGGAGCTTGCAGACCACTGGATAAGCATAGATGGAAAAAATAACAAAGTCGTTCCTTGGGCATTACATTCTCAAATTGCCTGAAGCTGCACACCCAATGTTGGGCACACCTTCTCAGTCTGAAGGAGATGATAAAATTGTTTGTGCCCTCTGAGCCATTCCTCAAGGACTTACTGTTGTGATCTGCTAAGAGACTCAACTAAATAATCTATTTCAGAAGAGAACCACCAAGGTCTAGACAGCAGTAGGTTTTAGCTCCCCCTGAAAACCCAAGTTGTAGAGGCACAAGCCATCTGCCCTGCTCTGGGCTCATCATGCCACTCTGCCCTGCAGTTATTGCTCCAGGACTTGGCAGCACAGAACTCCCCAACCTGCCTGCACAGCTCAGAGCAGCAGCGTCCCTACTCTGTAATATTCCTACTGACAGACAACACAGAATAGAAATTTTCAGTTCCCATGAAGTTGCAAAATAGAGTTTAAAAACCAACTAGCAAACTAAATAAAAACATGTACAAGTAGGCACACTGGATGATAAGTGTAGCTGGAACCTGTGGATAAACAGACAGTGGAGAACATAGTGGCTTTTGTGGCAAAGTTGTGCACCAAGAAATGATAGCACATGCCCTAAGAGAAGTAAGTACAAGACAAGGTCATCACGGTATTGGGGGCTCTCAATGAATATGACCACCAGAGACCCCTTTAGATGACCCTCTAGGACCATAAGAGGACTTCCAGTAAGAGGCAGAGGCATGTAATAAATTAATTCTAGGAAAAGTGGTGCTTGTGTATTAGCTAGTAAATATGTTATAATGAATATGTTTAATCATGATGGAATAAATACCCTCTTGTAAAATTTCACAACACATATTCAGTTAGAGGAAAAATCCCCTTGATGTGTCCAGTGCTGTTATAAAAAATGCCTGCTTTCTAATACTTCCATTTGTGTTAAAAATCTTGTTCTCTAGCTGATTTCAGTATCACTGCCTTAGAGGGCAGGACTAGCCAAAGCACAGCTCGTGCCAGTTATAAACTCCTCTTCCCAAAGTATTACAAAACAGCAGGGTTGGATCCTTGGCCAGCAAATCCTTTGCCTGGGGGCACAAGGGCAGATTGAGGTGAAATGCTGTACACTGGGCTGCTTCATCCAGGAGGAATGAAGGTCAAAGACTTTGGGAGAGAAGAGATAACTGAAAGACTGTATTAAGGAGGCAGCAGCCAATGAAAGAGCGTCCAAACCTATTGGCATTATACCCACAGAAATCCTTATAATGGTGGTAAAACCTGCCTAAAAATCAGAGAAAGCCTCTTAGGTACCCCAAGCTCATGTGTCCCTGAGCAGGTACTCTGAAAGGACTGTTCCACCTCTACAAACATCTGGAAAATTCATAGTTTAACCTTTACTCTTGAATTTTATCTCCTGCAGTAAGAGAACAGCCTGTCCTCTGCCATCCCAGTGGTGCTGCAGAGATTAATGTATGTACAGGGTTTTGAAAACCACTTTACAAGTCCCCAGAGTTTGTCATTGTTCCCCGAAAATGCTTCAGAGAGAGGCTTGTTCTCAGCATGCAGCAGCCAAGAGCAGAGCCAGGGCCACAGAGGCCCAACCTCATCTGCCACCAGCACCCCAAGGCAGAAGGCAATCCCAGCAGGAGTACATCACAGGAACACAAGTCAGTGCCTGCCAGCCTGTGCATTCTGGTAAGGATTCCCATGCACTTCAGTAATGGATGCAAGAGCAGCTCTGCTCCAACGCTCAGCACCAACAACCAAACAGAGCTGTTCTCACTCCACAGCCACAACAAAGACCACCATCATGGCAATAAGAAAGAGAGCTGGATGCCCAGAAAACTGTGATTCCCTTCACAGGAGCCCTGTGCTTCCCCTCCCATGCAGGCAGAAACAGCCATTCCTCTCCAGCTCATAACAGAGGCACCAAGAAGAACCAGGAGGAGGGAGACAGAAAGAGATAAGCAAATGTCACAAGAGCAAGAGAAAAAACAAAGCACTGACACCCACGCACGAGCCCTCAGGTTGTTTCTTGCCATGGAGTCCATCCCCAGTGCTATTCACACGACTTTTCCACCCCGTCATATATTAATAATCCTTGTTGATGGCCCTTCTGCTAAAACACTGCTGCCAGAGTGGGTCAGGTCAGAGCGCAAACAGCAGCGAGAGCTGCGGAGCCACGCAGAGCCTGCCTGGCTTTGAGGGAACATGCAAGAGCCTTCGAGAGGACAAAGCAGCCAGCACAGACATTCATGCTGCAGAAACAATTCAGATTTTTTCAAAACTTTGCTTTACAAATCGCATACAATCAGCAGCATGGAAAATTTGTGTGAGCCAGTCATTTAATAAAATAGCTCAGATCCTGTCAGCTTGGGCACAAGAATCCTGTTTGCCTAATTAGCTCTCCGTTAAGTAGCCCTCCTAGCTTTTATAGCACAGGCAAAACTAAAGCATCAGATGATCTATACTGAAGCATGCTAGCTCCAGGAATCCTGATTTTCTTGACAAAACCAATTCCAAACAGACAAGCCACTAAAATTTTAAGCACCCTCACAAATGAATAAATTAAGTTGCATCAAAATTCATTTATCTTTTACCTATCACTTCCCTCGTATTTATTTTCTAAACTAACTACAGTGGAACATTAACCCCAAGTACACATAGCTTTTAATGTTTAAATACATGAAAAAAAGATGGACAGAAATCAAAAACTGTGGAGCTTCACACCTGGAAAAGTCCACATGAGACAGGAGATCTGTTGCTCATTCTAGCATTTCTCTGCATGGATGAGATTTCCTTGACAGTGCAGCATCCTGATAGACCCCAGAAGCTTAGAGCAATATTCTTTCAGATGCATAACAGCTCCTTCCGTGCATGTTTACTTTCATCCAGCCCATCATTCTTTATTTGGAGCTATATTTTTATGCACAAAACAGTAGCTTTCAGAGAAGGCAGGAGTTATTAAAAAGTTCATCTGTTCCAGCTGCTTAATCCTCACTTAAACTCCTCATTAATCCTTTTTTTATGACACCATAATTGTCCCTATGGCAACCAATTATGATGTCACAAACAAGATTAGAATTTTAGATAGGGGAACAGAATCAGCTTCTTTGCTGTTTGTTTAGGTCCTTAGCGGCTGTCACGCCCGATCAAATCACTGCCCCGTGAGTTCAAGAACTCTGCTCAATATCCCACCAATACCTGGTATTTTAGGGCAAGGCAGACAGAAACAGAGGCAGTGGCATGTACTCAGTGAAGGATGGAAAGTTGCAGTGCACAGACACTCCCTTTCCTGCCCCTCCAGGTCACATTCTCACCTCCTGAAGCAAGAAACCATTGGCAGCTCCAGTGACATTGTGGGTACTCAGTAGTCAGACTTGCTACAAATGCAATTCATTTTCTTATAAAAACCTAATCCTTCTTTGGATTCTACTGAATACTTCCCTTCAATGATTAGCTGCAGCACTGAAGTCCCTATTAAACACACACAAAACAATCATGTATGGCAAGTAAAGAAAAAGCCCCTGAGCTCACTTATTTCATCATATTTTCTTCTACTTGTAAGCCAAATAACCACAGTCTGTCATCTCTCTTCCTGCAGAATAATCACAAACACACTTGAATGCCTGAAGTGATTTACCCTTCTTTAGTCCTTTTTCATTTCATCTCTAGCTTTTCAGGCTCCCAACAAACCAAAGAAAGAAAAATGTAAAACAAATAAAGAGGTCAAATATCAGCCACCCAGGTACCATTCAGCACATCATCAACAGCTGGAGGTGTCACATATTCACAATAAAGATGATTTGTCCCCATTCCTTCCCCACTGCAGGTTTTGTTTGTGCCATTCTGGCAAGGTAAATGAATTAGAGGAACAGCAAATGTTAAGCTAAGAGCAAAGCTCACCAAAAAAGGGGCTGTCCCACAGAATAACATCAGGACTTGCACAGAGGCACCTGCCCAACCCTCCTCTAACACATGCTTCTTTCAGCAGCCAGGGCTGTCTTTGAACCATTAAAGAACAATCCTGAGAGACCAGCAGTCATGGGCAATCCATGCATTTTACTTTCCAGGCAATCTATTGTAGCTCACAAAACACACAACAAATGTGCACCCCTAGATATATATATATATATACACCCCAGAGAGGGAAGAGATTTACTTTCATGTCCTGCACTAGGACCAAATCACAGAACAAGTGGCTCCCAGCTGCCCTTGCAGCTGGCAAAGCAGTTCATTTTCAAGATGCAGGTCACAGCAGGCAAAACGGCAACATCTCTATTTGGCTGTAGAGATATTGCAGCACTTTATAAAATTGACATACTTGCCAGCATCCACTAAAAGAAGTCACCACTTCCACTTCAAGACAGATTTATATCTTGCCAGAAAAACCCAAAAAACCCAACAACAGCAACAAAAAAACCCACTTAAAAAAAAAAACTTTTTGCAAGAAAAATTCTATATATTGCCTTTTTTTGTTTGTTTGTTTGGAAACATTTGTGGAACACTAACAAGCATATACATCTATTCATCGTGTTCGTAGGAAGGGTCCACATAAAAACTAATTTTAGCTTTGTGAGACTGCTTTCCATGGACTGCCTGCAGTCAATAGAAATGGGCTCTTCCAGAGGACAATTTGGAGCCAGAATTATGTTGGCAAAATGGTCCTCTGGAGAAGACTCTCTCACGTGCTAATGACCATTGAGTAGGGGTAGGTAGTCTCCCCAGCCTGAAATTATCCTTCAGGAATAATTCCTCCTCTCCTCATACTGACTTCTTCACACATACCAGTACTCACAATTTTTCCAGAGCCAGCAGGGCGTGACACCAACCACCAAGGCGCGCACGTGGGGACTGATTCATCACAGCAGAGCCATTAGAAGGAAATGCATTAGTCTTAATGGCAAGAACTGCACATTCACATGGTCTCTTCCCAAGAAAGTTCTTAAATCCTGTGGGAGATATATGTCTGGAACAGCAAAAGCAGTACAAGCAGACACTGTTCTGTGGCTGACAATTCAGCAATCCCTTGTCCAGACATAATTTACTATAACAAACGCTGCCTTGCTATTTTGCCTATCTCTTATATTTGTTGCCAGGCTGCAGTTACCAAAAACCCTTCGGTCTTGAACAGAAGATTGTCATTAACCCTCCCCACATAGTCATTCTTTTCTGCTGCCCAGACCAGTTGGATAGGAGCTCCTCAGTCCAGAGAGCCAAATCCCACGGAAATTTGACTTGTACAAAATTCTCGCCCTGTTGAGGAAAGCACACTGTGGTGCTCAGCAACCAGAGCATGGTGGGAGAGACCATCATCCTGCCAAGATCCAACACCCTGGTACCCCCGCCCTGAGAGAGGGTAAATGCTGGTCCAACTGCTCCATGCTCAGAAAGGAGCAGCAGAAATGGCTAAAGAGCAGGTCAACACTTCCTGAGGGAAGAAGACTTTTCAGACTAACATCAGACATCACTTTCATTCTCTCTGTAAGACAGGAGTTGTTGCCAGTAAGTGACTACTTGGCTTTCTAATAACCAGTTACATTCCATGAGCAGCTGCAGAGAAAGACTCCCAGATACAGAATGTTCTCAGAAAGAGAAGGAAAAAGCCAACCGTTAACCGTACACCTGATGTACATTCAGCTTTCAGACATCTCTGGAGAACAATCTCCCTCTTCAGCTGTAAAAATTTGGATGGCCATCCACCACTCAGTATTACTCTGATAACATATTTTAATCATGACATCAAGAAGCTCCTGCTAGCAATCAGAGGCCAATTCATCTTCCATGTTTGCTCAGTCTCTGGTAGCTTAGAAGAGGCTAAGTGTGGTAGGGCTGACCATGGTTATTACAACACATTTCTATCACAAAAAAATGAATCGTGACCAAGACAGTTTCATAAACACTCCAAATAACAACTTTGGCTTGCCAGAATGCAGCACTCGCATTCATTGGGAAATTCTCATGTTTCAAATCAAAACAAAATCACTTTTCTCTTCTGAATCAGAGTGAAAAAAAGAACTCAGCATGAACAAAAGGAGCCATAATATCAACCATTCTATATTTCACTTACAAGATGAAGATATAAATATATTGGTCATGTTGGGAGGCTTTTTTAAACAAATCAACATCTTCCCCAGAAGATTTCAGTTGGAAAATATTATGTCAAAATTAAAATGTTAAAATGAGAATATTCCCCTGGGAGATTTTAAGCTACCCTTCTCCACTAGAGAAGACTAGAGTTACAAGTGAATGTATGTATTGTGGTACCTTCACAAGTATTACCTCACGCCCGGCTTTCTTAGGATGAGTGAAAGGTCACTGTTCTAAGAAACAAACGTGTTTTCCCACTGCCTCCCTGTTTGAGCAGACTCTTCACAGAATGGCTTTGAAATCTTCTTTGTGTTTCAGCACACACCCCCAGCTCAGCCACACCAGGCACGAGCCCTCCGGGCTCACCTGGCTGTCCCCAACACCTTCGTCACTCGAGCCAGCCGCTGACGCGCACTGTTGTGCCTGCAACCACCCAACAAAAAGATATTCTCACTGGTTTTCATTTCTGCTCCTATTATTTGTGGTTCCACACATAATAGAAGCTGCTTTGTCTGCCTCTGTAGTAAATTTGTCTCATTGTCTTACAACCTCGCTGCGAGAAGCTGTTAGGGTTGATTCACAATAGGACCAACATTTCCATCAAGCAAATATCATGCTCAGCACCTGACAAATTGTGACACTGTTTGCAAAGTGACTGAATCAGAAACAAAAAGCTCCCACTGTGTTTGGGTAGGGATGGCTGGGAAAGGGGCTACCATGCAGAATCAGGGGCTGCTGTGCAGGCACAGCTCAGACACAGCAAAACCCAGGAGAACACCATGTTTTCTGCACATGATCCTCATGATGCAGAGTGGGCAGGAGAGCTGGCTTGCCAGGGAACAGCCTCATGAGACAGCAAGCTGCATCTCCTACAGGAGAAAAATCCACATCTTTCTCTTTTTCAGCCATTGCATCAAATCAGGTGAAGTTGAGTGTGGATTTTGCTCTCCCAGATCATTTCCTCCCCCTTTTTTTTCTCTCTGCATTTCATATGCCTAATGGCTTCTTTCAAGCTTGTAAAATTTACTGTTACAAAGCATCACCTAGTGCACTTTAAGCGTGCACCACCCTTCCTTCCTCTCCTTGTCTCATAATTGCTGGTGACCCACTGGAGAAGCCGATCTTTGGTCAGCTAAAACTCTGACTGGGCTGAAATGATCAAATCTTTTTTTTGTCACCTACAGCTCCCAGCACAAGCAGATGGGAGAAGCAGACACATGGAGCAGGCCCACATCCATACTCTTCAGGAGACAGTAAAGTTCAGCTTTATAACTGATAAGATGCACAGCTGCAAAGGATAGTAAAATAACATCACTGGTGGCAGAAAGGCAAGGCCATTTGGTATCTTGGCACTTCACATGTAAAATGGGATGATCTCCAGTTTTTGTGAAGCAAAAGACTTGAGCAATCCTAGGACTAGGGCCAAAGACTGAAAAGAAAGTGAATTACCTTCTTTTTCTGCTAAGTCAGAAGAGGGGTATAATCAGCGTGTGATGGAAGCTCTCACTGCCTTGGTCTGCATGGCACCTCTCCCTGAGCAGACAACAGCCCCTACCAATTAGGAAATGAGGAGGAATGAACCCAGCACTTTCAAAGCCACAGGTCAGCTCCCTTCTTCCTTCTCTCTCTCCCCAAATTAGTCATCTTATCTTCTCTTCCCACAGAAAAATAGCATGAGCTGTGAAAGGAGAGGAGCCCCCGCACTCGGGCTCAGCAACTGTGGCTTACTGGACCAGGTACTAATATAAACAGCAAAAGCAAAGCCTTTCTTCAGAAAGAAGGGAAATGGGAAATGTAAGCAGCTATTGTATGGGCAGGAAAAAGACAGCCTCAACCCATCATCTGCTGATGGCAGAATTACATTTCCGTGCTTTCCTTTCTGCACAAAGGAGGTGGGGGTAAGGGGAGAAGAGTGTACTGAGCAATCCAGGGATTAGGGACAAAATATCATATTGCCCAACCAAGGGATTAGATTAGGTTTTTCTTTTAAATTCCCTGCTATCTGATCCCTCACGTTTTCACCAGACACGAGGCAAAAATTGTAAAGAATACATGCTTTCCTCTTGAATAGGTGACTCTAGAAGATTCCCTATGAGGAAATAAAATTACTTGTGCGTCATATTAAACACCTCTTCCAGCTGCAGCCAGAGATAGCTCAGCCTTGCGCCCTTCATTAAAAAAAAAAAAAAAAAATTAAGAATTAGCTGAATTTATTCTACTCAAAATAAAAACAAATGCCACCAAAAAAGATTATCATATATGAGGTTTTTCTAAACACATTCTTTAAGAGGGGAGGTCATACAACACTTTCTCTGGGTTTGTCCTGCCCTGGACAGCATTTCTTAGAGTGCTTCTGGCTTGAGACTGCCCACGGGCTTGGATAAACCTACATAATGCTTGGCTTACGTTGTTCATGTCCATCACATCCCCAAGAGTCTGGGGTCTGGACAGCAGCTTGCTGTGCACTGGGAAAGCCCAGGCTATTCCCAGAGGAAATGACATGTAGGATCTCCTCTGGAAAGCAGAAAAGCTATGTTTCTGCCAGCCCTCCCTTTGGAGGGCACCAGAGCCAGCCAGGCTGCCAGCAGCCATCCCTGCTGAAGGTTATGGTTTTTCTCCCTCTCAAATGGATTAAGGTTTGATTGGTAAGGGAGTTTTTGGGGAAAGAGCTGCCACTCCTAGGCCACTAGACTGAAGACCATCAGGGCAGCAGTTTCTAAACACCATATGTAAAATCTGTGAGGGAGCATCTAACTGCTTCATTGGTCTCAATCCAACTTGTAGCTGCCCCAGCATCACAGCCAACATTACTCATCCTTCTCCTCTCTGCTGAAAAAAGAGAAGCAAAATGCTGCCAAGACAGAGGCCAAATAACCCGACACTCGGTAATTTTGCTGTTCACTCTGGAACACAGCACATTTATCAAACGATGACATGGTCCATATCACACTCAAGGAAATGAAAAGCACTGTTTTGCTGTTTGCTGTCCAGGCTGAATCAAGATTCACAAAGCCTAAAGAGAGCCCAGGCAAGCATCACAGCACTACCTTGTACCCAACCCACTGTGAGCCTGCTCCAGCACTGTTCATTATGCATCAGTGGGGTTTGTCAGACACCTCTCAGCATTCCTTCAATACCTGAAAAAGCTGAACAAAGTAAAAGCTGAAAAGCTGGAGAGGGTAAGTAGTACCTCTTACTTTTGCCATAGGTTTGCATTGTACAGACAGGAAGGAGTCAAAAAACAGTCTCTATTCCAATTACACTTTAAAAGAGCATGTAACCCCTCTGCAACACAGCCTACCACTGCAGGGCCTGGAAACTCCCTATATTGCAACTCTAAAGGGGAAAGGAGGCAGCTTATGGGCATCTTGATGGTAAAGAATCAGAGATAAAACACTGCACTAAAAAGCTCACACTAACCTTGGAGGCAGGAAAAAACTGTTTGAGCAACCTCAGTAACTTAAATCTAACCTTGTAGAATGTGAATCCCAGTGTTCATATAATTCCGTGTTCTTCGTCCGTGGTACCATGCACTGCACAGCCCCAGGTATATAAATAACACAGAGCACTGGTGTCTCGGTGAAGGCAGGGCAACAGAGGAAAATTACAGAATTAAAAGGGCAGAGAGCAACCAAAAGATATAGAAAGACATAAATTCTCTCATGGTAGACACTGGCCAGGGACGAAACTACCTGCCACAAAGCCAGATATACTGCCCTACAAGAGAAGTTTCAACTGCTGGCTACCTGCAGAGACAAAAATGAAAACCAAGGAATAGTTCAAGCTCTTTTCACTAATGGAAGGCCACCCACAACCAAACATGTCAGCTGCATCAGTACTGCTGCTAATTCCTTCTTCATTTGAAATGTCATTTCAAATCAAGCTAAAACCTGGAGGTGGCCGTAGTGCCAGAAGCAAAGGTTCCTACGAGCACAGGCAGCTGGCAAGGCACTGGTGCTGGATATCCCTAAAGGCAGCAGCATCAAAGGCACTTATCTTCTGCTTCCTATCTACATGAGGGTTTTTAAAATGCGAATTCTCTCAGTGTCTCAACTTACAAATAACCTCAACACTGAGAGTGAAATTTATTCACATCTTTGGCATTTCACTTACTTTCACAGGAGAGTCCATTGCCCTCTAGGGCTCCATCTCAAAACCATAGATTGGGCTAACATCAGCAATTAAAAACAAAGGACCTGGCCTAGCATGCACCTTCACATGGCATTTCATTGCCTTCAGAGCACCTGCAGGATGCAATGCTCCAGGAGGAATGAACCTCGATGTGTTTTCACAACAAAAGGATATACTCCTGGGATCACTCACTAATTGGATAAAAGCATCAGAACTACCCCATTACCATCCCTAGAGGAAACTCGTTAGCAACCTAATGAAATAAAGTGATGACAGGAAGGTATTTTCTCATCATCTTTTAATGCTAACAGGCTTTAAAGCTATTTTGCTTCCTCACCCTCTCCTACTGTGCCCAGAAACCCCATGGCACCTCTCAGAGCATCACAGGCAGTCCTCTCTCCTGCATATTACACATCAGGGAGCAGTTTCAGAGCACAGAGGGATTCTAAGGTGTTCGACTCATCATCTTTGATGAATCTGTGCAATTGAAGCTTAATCCCTGCCCCACTTGGAAAATGCTCCCCAGTGGGTCAAGCTTCCTGATGAGTCACACAATTTAGAAGAAATATAATCTGACTAACAAGAACTTTGCTATTTGTTTTTATGACAAGCAAAACTCATGAACATTTGAAAGAAATTAGAAATATTGAAACAAATTTTACAATTCTGAAGTACTTTGAAGTTGGTGAAATTACAAATATTGAAGCGAGTTCTACATAACCATAGTGGTTCTAACAATTACGTCTCTATTAAACATGATAATTTTCTTCTCCTTCTTTAAAAAGCACCAGCTCATACCCCCAAACACTTCTGTATCATATAGTCTTAATATGTACATATTTTAGATGTACATATTAAACACAAGCTCCTTAGTAACAGCGAGGGAGGAATGGATAATTTTGAATAAATCTGAAAAGGATATTAAAAAGCAAGACAAAGTATTCACCCACCACATTCCCACTACCCACACCTCTGACCACTAAGCACCTTCCTCCAAGTCCCTGGACATTGAAAAGGAGCCCACATCTCTCCTCCAAGAGCTCTTGCACAGAGTCAGACAACCAAAAGCATCAATATCATTTATCTCTGCAATGCATCCATAGCCCAGCTGAGGTTATAGGGCTGCCTGCAGCACCATTCCCCACTGCCAGTGAGTGACCTCATTGCTGATGGTACACACCTTATTGGCAGCCTGGGGGGAAGAGAATCCTACATCTTCTCATCTCTCATGCTTAGCCACAGGAGGAGCAACGATGTGTTCAATTATGCCTCAATCCCAAGCACAATTACACACCTCCCTTCTCTCTGACTGCATGGCCATTTGTCTACAGCAGCAGGGATTAGTGTTAAGCAGTCTGTAGGGTCGGTGAGCTGGAAAGCTTGGTAGGTAGAATTTAATGCTATAACCCCTCAAAAAAACAAAAAAAAAAAGTTGGATGAACCAAATTATGAAATAGCACTTTCCCATTAGGAGCTGTAAGTTTTGAATCTAACTAAGCTTTCAAACAGCTGTTAAATGGAAAGGGATTCTGGCAGTGCCATTCAGAGCTGCAGTGGAATGGAAATCCAGGACTGAAAGTTTTGGGACCTGATTACCAAGGTTTTTCTAGCACAAGCACTTCAAACCACTAAACTTCCTCAAAAATGCAGCATAAACAGGTACTGGGAAATACCATGCTCAATCCCAGAGCACAGACAAGGTCAGCCCTGCACCAGCTTCCTTTATCACAAGCATAGCAGTTAGTGATCATTCATTCCTCAGAACCACCTAACAAATCCTTCCCTTTTCCCTCAGCCTCTTCCCCACCTTTATGCTGAGCCATTTCACTAAGTTAGCTGAAGGTGTTGAGACATTCAGAAGAACCACTTAGTGCCCTGTGGCAGCCTCAGGCTACTGAAGCTCTTTAAAAATGAACCCTCTCACATGCTCAGTGAAAGAAGTCAGAAGCAAAACTTCCTAGACTCAAAGAATGCTTTGGTTTGAAAAGGACCTTGTGGATCATCTTGATCCAACACCCCTTCCTCAGGCTGAGACAACTTCCACTATCCCAGCTTGCTCAGAGCCCCATCCAACCTGGCCTTGAACACTTCCAGAGATGGGGCATCCACAGCTTTTCTGGGCAACCTGTCCCAGTGCCTAACCACCCTCACAGGAAAGAATTTCTTCTTAACAGGAATCTAGTCTAATCCCATCCTTTTTCATTTTAAAGCCATTATCCCTGGTCCCGTCACTACCCACCCTTTCAAGGAGCTCCTCTCCAGATTTCCTGTAGGCCCCCTTTAGGTATATTTGGGTACATTATACTCTAAGCAAGATCAAATTATAATATTCATGCACAGTTGTCCTCTGCCTCTCCCCCAACTTTCAGGTTTTTACCAAAAGTTGTGGTTTCAATCCATTTCTCTTCCAGTCTCATTTTGGCCTGGATGAGAGGTCTTACTCTAAGTGCTAGAGTTGAAGATCTGTTCCCACTTTTTCCCATGGACTCCATCTGCACTCTAAAATAAGTCACTTTATGTTCCTTTCCCTCTGTTTCTCAGAGCCTATCTACAAAGACTCAGCCCCTACACTGCCTGTGTTCTGTATTGTCACAGATTGCAGCCCTACAGGTGGAAAAAGCTGAGACAACGTCCAATGGGCAAGAATTACACTTTGTAGTTTGAGGTAGGGTGAGCTGGAAAACTTTGTAGGTAGAATTTCATGCTACAACCTCTCAAAAAAAAAAGAAAGTTGGATGAACCAAATTATGAAGTAGCACTTTCCCATTAGGAAAAGTGCTCTTTTCCTAATGCTCTATTGTGCTGCTCTAACCAGCACAATAGATTTTTTTGGAGTCAAAAAGCAAACAGCCTCTTCCTTGACACTACACAGTCTCCTACTTCATTTGTGGATCTCTTCTGCAGACTAAGATGGGGGACTGTGGTCTTTTATAAGCAAAAAAATTCTAGTGAAATTTAAGGCAGAAAAACCTTTTTTTTCCTAACCACAGTCATCCCAAGCTTAGTGTTTTACTCAGAGACAGATTCAAGCACAGACTGGACAGTCTGTGCCAATCTGTGGCCCACAGCAGCCAACACATTAGAGAAGGTGGTGCTGGTGTGAGGACTGCACACATCTTAATCTTCACCGACAAAATCCTCCTGGAATTCCTTTATAGGCAAAACACAAAAGACAAGTTTCTAGGTAGGAAAAAAAAAAAAAAAAAAAGCCTTTATGAGCTGGCTGAAAGGCAATCAATTTCCCTGCTGGCAGCATGAAGTGGGCTGCACGTGCATCAGAAACAGCCACACCAGGAGCTCAACATCCCAAGAGAAAGGGTAACAGGAGAATCCAGGGGCTGGCACAACATGGCACCAGGGAAGCAACTGTACCCAGCAGATCCTCACCAAGAGATACAGGAAAACAGAAGGGAAAAACACAGTACAGACAGAAATTAGAAGTGAATCCAGAGAGACCTGGGGGCTTTGAAAGAGAGAGAAACATGCCTGGAAGCCTGGGACACGGCTCTGGGCCCTGCACTTTCCATCAGACCCGTGGCCTTCGCCATGAGCAAGCACATTAACATTTTATATGCATAAACATGTACTGCCTCAGAGGAAACGACAGAAAAGGGCTGAAAACCCACACACCATACATTGGAATTAGCAACATAATGACATCACTTCATCTCTGTCCCTGGATATTTACACAGAGCATGCACCAAGGCCCACAAACACACAACACACCCTGGTATACATTTCTGAGCCCACAGAAGGCCCAGCAGTTATTTGATGAAAGCACAGATGGTTTTCCCACAAGGCTGCACCTTTTAAAACACACAGCAAAGTCCTTCGTGCCCATGTCCCACCATACACCTTCTCCACCCTGAAAGGCCATCACCTTAACCACACAGACACCAAATACCCAGCACTAACCCATATGGAGGCCTCTACAGTCTCCCTACACACACACACACACACACACACACAGAGGCTCTCTAGAGGTACTCTTAACACTTTTTTTCCAAATATACCCAGTCCCACACAGCTTTTCTCTGCTGAGAGCAACAAACCATAGAATCGTCCAAAAACTAAAAGAAGGAAGGTGAAAAAAAACCTCCCCAAACCAACACTGGGACATGTGGGTGAACATGTCAAATACACTTGAGATCATGCACCACTTCCACTTACAAAGAGCTTTTAAAAAAGCAAAACAACAACTTTGTAAAGTGAGATAAAAAAAGAGCTCCAACATTCTACATCCTTTTTTTTCCAAGGCAAAATTTTTCACTGACAGTTCTGTAACTAGAAGGGGATACAAAGATGTGAGGCTGCCATTCCTGACCATTTTTTTATTATTATTCTTTCCCCCGTTCCTCTTTTTCCTTAACATCAGTGAAATCCTTTGTCTGACTGTCACGTGTGTATCTCATGCCCAGGCTCTGCTGCACGTACCAGTAAGGAACAGAAAGAGCACAGAAGATTGTTGCCTATACACATCTCCTTCCCAAAAACTCAGCCAAGTTGCCAAATAAAAAATATTTTTTAATTAAAAAACAAAACAAAACAAAAAAAAAACCCCAAACAAACAAATCTGTCAAAAGTCTGGTGAGGCTTCAAGAAAATAATTTCATGAGCCCCATGAGTGACCCGGGAGAGCAGAACTGATTACCTGCTCATTTATTCCAAAGGACCAGAAAGAACAAAAGTGATTTTCCACTTCATCAAAGTTATGTGGCACCTGATTCAGCACTTTTTACACGATGAAATTTTCCACCTGCAGGGCAATCTGAGCGTACAGGTCCGTGCCTGTGCTGCACAACAGCTTCATTATGTGCTCACAGAGGCTCACCCATTCAGATCAGTGACGCACTTATCTCCTTCTGACTATGTGCATAATTCCATTGCAGCTCATGTATAATTTTAGGCAGAGCTACCACTCACAACACCTCTTTTGTGAGGTGCTGCTAAGCCCAGATACAGAAGGCAGAATGTGAGACACACTCTAAATTCAAAGATTGTCCCCTTTACTTTGTGCTACATAGAGACATTGATGGCCACACTGGCAGCCACAACTCAATGTCAGGAGGGAACCTTAAATGTCAACTTGATTTTCCCATGGCAGAATTCTTCTTTCTGACTATCCTAGCATTTTTCTGCATTTTGCTGCAGCACAGAGTTTCCACCTCAAAGCTTTATAAATCAAATAGCTTCATGAAAGCCCCCTCATGTACCAAAAACATCCAGTAATCTGCTTTGGGAGGAAACAAAATGGTGATGAAAGTCTTAGGTGACAAAGTAAATCGAGTTCCTGTTACACGAGTGGGTGGTAACAGGACTGCACAGTACCTACCCACCACTTCTAACAAAGACAGTTGCACACAGATCCTCTGAGATTAGGCCAGAGTGTGAGAATTATTTCCTTGACATTTGGTAGAAGATAAAAATCTATCCATCATTTTCATGCAGAACAACCACACACATTTACAGCATTAGAATGTGTTAAGATTTAAGGGAACTTAAGTAAAATAAAACAACACAATCAAACGATCAAAAGCTTGTGTTGGGTGTTTTCATTTTTACAAATGTCATTCAGCTTTAATTATTTATAATATTTCACAGTACACAAGTAAATGTTGTCACATTTCATAAAACAATTAAGTCTTAGTAATAGGAGGCACCTCTACTATCCTGTCTATATTTAATATTTACTGAGAAGTGATGTGCGTTTTACGGTCGCTATCATGTCTGAAAATAAAAGAACCAAAAAAATAAGCATGTTACCTTTGTTTACATTTCTATTTTGGTCCCCATCTGTAGCCTCAGGTACTTATACGCTCATCAACAATGACAGGGCTTGTGTAATAAGGATTTCCTGGAATTTCCTTGCCATAACTTTTTCCCCTTCAAATGCAGTGACAAAACCAACTCTAATTATAACTCCTGTTACTTATTGCCATGGCAGAGGAGCTGTTCTTGCTGATGGTGCAGGGGGAGAGGCCAGCTCAATTCTTGGCTTCTGCTTGCAGAGGAAGGGGCGGGAAAGCACACAGGGCACATCCCAAACAGATTCATTTGGCAACTGGGGGAGAAAATTCAGCCAAGGAACCTCAAACCACCTATTTGAGATGGTGACCGTTCACGGTGACTCATTCCACCACGAGTGGAGCTGGGTGGCCAGGAGCACAGTGAGCTAGGGAAACCAGTGCCTCCAGCCTCTTCCATTACCAAAAGGGCAGTGCATGATTCCCTGCTGGAGCAAGACACCTCTGCCAAAGACAAGGCACAACCACTGAGCTGCCAGGACGCTGCCAATTAGCGGCACAGGACTCCGAGATGGTTCGTTATGGCCCCGCATCTGGAAATTCCTGACTCACGTACGAGCAACACTTCTAAAGCCTGCCACCCACTGCCTCAGTCAGGATTTCTGGTTGGTCAAAACGAAATTACGTTCTCTAGAAAAACTGTTCTCCAGTGACAAGTGTATGCCAAACACCACTTGAGCTCTCACAAGAGGGCCATTAAAAATTACAACTTTATTTCCAATACCACTAATCAAGATTCCCTGGATTTCTAAATCACATTTAGTTAAGAAATTAAACACCATTTGCCTTATTGATTTCTTCCTTTTAGATTGTGTTGTTTGTTCTGATTTTTAAAGGATGATTTCTTGTTTGGTTGGGGTTTTTATTCATTTATTTGTTACTTTTACTATTTCTCTAAGCATAAACAATTAAATTACAAGACTGCATTTCAGATTAGATTTTAGACCTGCAAATACCTGCAGGAAACTACCACATAATGCTTTATTTCCAAGGTTTCCTCTTACCTTAGCTTTTTATTGTGGAAATATTCTTACAGTGCATCCATCTTTGCTATAATCTGAATTTCTCTTTATATCAAGAATTACTTCAGGAAAGCAACTTTAATCTCTACGTAACCTAAAAGACACCATGAGGTTCCTCACAAATTCTGCAATGACAAAATAATACAAATTAAGGGGGGAAAAAATTACCTCACTGCTTTCTGTTCCACTACCTTGTAAATATTCTGCTGGGTCTAGAAATGTATGGGGCAAATACTACTCCAAGAACCAAATGTAGAAAGCATTTCTCTCTGGCAGATGTACATATTTAATTCACTTTTCTGTTTTCATTTGCCAATCTTTTCACAGTAGGGCGGGAAACTGAACTTTTGGTTCTATCAGCTTATTTTTTAAAAAAAAAGTTTTCATTTTGTGAGCCAGTATTTCAGATTTTCAGCAGGAGATACTTAACCCCATATTTGCAGGGTAAAATATTCAAGGGCTAAGAATCGCTGCTTGGCTGTTGGCATTCTGATGTCAGCACCCAACCCCTGGGGCGGCTGGCCTCGCTCAGCAGCGTGAGGCTGAGAAGGGAGATGATTTCTCTGGCTGTCACTCGCTCCGCACAGGGACAGGCTCCGCAGGACACCCCTCGGTAAGGGATGGAGGGTCCTGCTGGCAGCCTCCCGTGCCCTCCGTGTGCCCGGCGCTCCGCTGCGCGGGGAGATGCCCGAGGGCCGCGCGTTGGCAGCGCACGGACACGCGCAGGGGCAGCCGCGCTGGAAAGCCACCAGCTCCCGCACACGAAGCACGGGAAAGCGGCACATCCCCAGCGCGCATGGAGCCGTGATTAGAGCAGAGTGCCGGGGAGAGCACAGCTCTGCTCTCAACAGAGCTTCGGGTGCGGACGCCGAGCTTTGGGGAGCGCCAGGGGCACGGTGGATAAGGCTGGGAACATGGCAAGGGCACGGGAATTTTCAAGCTCCCCACGAGGCATATCTCTGTTATTCAAAGCAAGTTTTTCCTCCTGCCGGTTTGACTGGGGGACAAACACGCCTACGTTGGTATTTGCTACACAAAATCGTGGCATAGTTAATACAGCAGTTTCTGCTTTTCAAGCTACTGGCCCCACCGGTACAAAACATTGATTTCTGAATATGTTACTCATAGTTTTGGTACAGCTCTAGAGAAACAAACAGGTTATTTGCATGCAACAACAATGTCAGCTAATTAGAGATGTGTTACATTGAAGACATTTGCTTTTTAACAACAAAACAAAAGGGAGGGAGGAAGATAATATTTGAGGCCCAGTCTCAGGCAAACTACAGTTTAATAACGTTGGTACAACAGAAGTTTTTTCTTCCTTTTTTTTCCCTTGTAACAATACCCTGACCTCCCATTTCACTCCTTCAACTACCACCAATAGATTTATTTTTTACATGAATTTTCATGCATCTTTATTACTTTAAGCAAGTTCCAACTGTTGGGGTTTTTTTCCTGAATGTATAAATACAGCTCTATGGCTGTGTACAGCAGTGTAATGCACCTGCATAGAGAGCCCTAAATGAGCTCTTTGAAAGGCTGTATGAAGCCTTGAATAATTTCTATTGTACCAGTGGATAAGGGAGTCCAAGTGCCAATGTAAATAGGTTTTCCTAGACCTGATATAGTCATTTACATTTGCAAGTGTATTTCAGCAACCTTAATTTCCTGAGAGAAATGGTAGCAATTTAAAGAGCCTGGGGTTGCAAGGTGTGGAGAACTCAGTGGAGGTCCTCTGTGGAAGTTATTTACTCTACTGTCTATCCAGATTGTTCTCATTATGGATAAATGATAAAGTGCATATTATCTGTAGGAAACCAGCTCTAAATCAGGAAAAGGTGTGGAAATCCAAGGATGCAAAGAAAATGTACTTTCTTGCACATATCTTAAGTCAAGTAGAGCGAGTGATATGCATCAAGAGATGCTTAAGAAAAGGCTTTTGTATCTGAAGGTTCAGGACTTGCATAGATGAAGGAGAGGAGAAAGAAGAGGAAAAAAAACCCCACATTTCCTCCTAAAAGCATTTATTATGAAGCCCTTACAAATAACGACCATGCAGAAAACTTCAAGAATACCAACATCTTTAACACACTTCTAAGGCAATCTAGAGAGCAGAACATTAAAAACAGATTTTAGTATCTCCTCTTCCCTTTCCCCTCAAAAAAAAAAAAAAGGTAGAAGACTTACTGCAAACCCCTTGCCTACTGTCCCAAGAGCAGACACATGAGCAAATCTGTCTCGTTAGCAGCCACTTGATCTCAAAAGCTCACCTCAGACTTTGCCATTTTCTGCAGTGGAGTTGCCCCTAAATGGTACAAGCTAAAGAAATTGTCAGGGTAGAGGTGCAAAAGTACCAAGAGCTGACTGATGTAATGTTTGTTTCAGAGGTGTCCAGTAAGTTTTCATTTTCCCGTTGCTCACCTTACTGAGTCCAGAATGAATCATCCCAAACTTCACACTCACTGCTGGGAAAAGTCTCTCTGCGCACATCAAGTATTATATAAAACTTCAGCTACGAAGAGTGTTTAATTACATCATTTTTAAGCCCTGCCACCTGCAAAGCTTAGACTCAGACCGGCTCCTAAGTTATCCCAGCTGTAAATTGACAGCACGTTAAGCATCCCCACGGCAGGGGAAATTCTTCAGCTAATTTACCTGGGGCTAGAGACACCCTTTTCCTGCAGAGACAAGTAACAGCTCTGTGTTTTCTATCCTCCCAGCTCAGAGGGCTCATCCCTAAGCACACTAGAACACTGGTTACTGATGGTGTGCTGCCTCCACAGGGGCTCTACAGCTAGAATTAGGTAAGGCTCAAAAACTTTTTGGCATGAAGCGTCTCAGACAGCAATTCGTTTCAGCAGATGCTGGTAATTAACAGCTCCTAGCTGGTAACAGAAGAGCAGACAAGCCCCACCGACGGGTCCTTCACGCAGGTGTATTTACAGGAGGAACAAACCCATTTATTTGGCATCAGACCAGTGAGGTAAATGCACGGCCATAAAAACGAAAGACCCTAATTATGAAAGCAACGTCCTGCGCTGGCCATAGCAGGTCATGTGGCACCGGGCAACTGCCCGCTGGTGGCCCGCAGCCCGCAGCCACGCGTGGGGTGCTGGGCACAGCAGCCCCCCTATCTTATCAGCCGCTGGGGCTTATGCAACGGCGGCCAGAGCGGGTGGGGAGCAGGCAGGGAGAGGGACACTGCACTCCTGGAGAATTCCCGCAGAGAAACCCCTCCCGGGAGCAGCGGTGCCGCCAGAAAGGCTTTTCCGATCCCCTTAACGAGCGTTCGGAGGCGCCGGGGTCACGGGCGGCTGTGCTTTTACTGAAAAGGGCAAAGCGCACAGGCAGCCCTATTCCCCGGGCAAGATCTCCGACTCTGGCTCGGAGCAACTCTGAAGTTCACCCACATTCCCCGTCACGGTCCCCATCTCCCCTGGCGCTGCCGCGCCGGAGGAGCACCCTAAACCTGACGGCAGCAGCGGGGCTGAGAGCAGGTCGCTCGCTGGCTTAAGGGAAAGCCGATCTGGGAGAGCTCTTTCAGGCTGCGGGACGAAGGAAAAGCCCCTCAGGCTCCAGGGTGCTGCCCTCACACCGCTGCCCGGCCGCGCCGCCGCCGGACCCACCTGCCGCCTCCCCACCCAGCGAGAGGCGCCCGCCCGGCCGGCACCCACCTGTAGGACACCTGCTTCCTGAAGGTGAGACTCCGCAGCTTCTCCTCCAGCGACTCGTCCGCCGCTGACAGCCCCGGCTCCTCCGGGACCCCGGCGGCGCCCGCCGCCTCCCCGCCACCCTCGGCCCCCCGGCAGCCGCCGCCGCCCGCCGCCCCCGTCTCCTCCCCGCCGGCCGCGGCGGGGGGGTTCATTGCGGCGGGGCAGTGGGGCCGAGAAGGAGGAGGAGGCGGGGGCAGGGGAGGGCCGGCCGGCGGCTGCAGGCGCTGGGGGGCGGCGGCGGCCGGGGGACCGCAGCTCCCG
>NW_024582061.1:8272188-8352396 GCF_017639235.1 Corvus kubaryi | reverse complement strand
AGAAGATGTCTCTGCTATTGGGCGCGGCCGCCCCCGGCCTCAGCCGCGCCCCGCTCCCGCCCGGCTTCGCACTGCGAACGCCTTCGAGAGTGAGCCCAGGTGCCCCGGAGCACCCAGCGGCGCCCTCGTTTTCCTACACCTGCGCTTGCTCGTCTACCAATTGCTTCCAGGTTGTTCCCCAGGTGAGCTCAATTTGGTGCACTCAGAAGCAAAGCACCCAATAGCAGAGACATCTTCTGATAAAGCAGCACGGTGCCCCTTCGTAAAGTTAATTGTACTCCCACCTTGTTTCCTGCTTCTCCATTTTCTTCACTAGGGGATACTACGGAAAACTTCAGAGGAAAGCGTCAGCATGTTTCAGCTGGCAGTGACAATAAGATTAAAAAGTACAGAAAAGGTCGAGGTCTGTGGCTATACAGAAATTATTGCAGGAATTACACTAATGCGATCCAAAATAGAAAGACATAAAAAAAAAAAAAAAAAAAAAGAAAGAAGCATGAACAATAGTGCTCTACAGAGAAGGCAAACCCTACAGGAACAGATTTCACAACCTCCCGTGCTCCACAGATAACTTCCCCACGCAGCCTCGCCTCTTCTTTGTGAACTCTGTGCCACAGCACAGCCAGTGGCTGATTGGAAATCAAACAGGTAACAGCATTACCCTGCTGCCCATGTGCACCAGCATGAAAATGCTGCAACATCTTGAGCACCAATCAGGTTTATGACAGTCAACAGACCCCTGACACCTGACCCTCGCTCCTTCCCAATCCCATTTACAGATTCAGCTTCTCCACGTGTAGCACGTATTGTGTACACATCTTTCACCTCAACTTCAGCACTGACAGGCCCTCCAAGCCAGCCAATTAACATCTTCCCATCCCTCGCTGGCAGTAGCCACCAGCAGCTTATTGGGTGATGAAAAGTGGCTCTTTTCACTAGAGCATGAGTATTTAAAAGCTGAACTGACCTTCAAAGGAATGTCCTACCCCTATGCATAACCAACACATATATTCCCTGCATGCACATGCGCTTAGCCCAATATATTTTTTCTCCCCCAAGCCTCAGAGTACTTTTAATTACGAGTGAAGCACACAGAATAAAGCATAATTAAGCAATGTAGAGCCCTTGGTTATTAGAAGCAAAACTAAAGTTCTTATGCAGAACTGTAAAAGGAAGGTCCGGATCCTCCTCTGAGCTGTGTGCAGAGAGTTCTACAAACCAGCATGGAGCTCTACAGGAACCATTGGTGCCTTTTCCATTGAGAGCTGGGACATCAACTGGGAAGTCTCCGATTGAACTTCCAGGGAAATCAGCACCCAGTGTTGCTTATGAAAGCATTCAGTTTAAAAGCATGTGACAAATATTTTTAGCAGAACCAAACTAAACCATCTTGGGGTGGACCTGTCAAAAAGTAGTTCAGAGGCAGCCCAAAAGCCAGCTTCAAGAATGGGGAGTGGCACCGTAAGTCCCTCTCTTATCAGTGCTATTTTTGAGGTTTTGTCATTGGTGAAAACCGTGTGGCCTGTTGCTATGAGGAGATGCCAATGACATGTGCTAAAAAACCTGTAACTGCAAATTAATTTTGCACTCGGAGAGCAGAACACTCTGCATCATCTCACAGCTTTATTCTCTCAGCCTTTGGACCGCATGAGAACGGCTCTGTGGCCTGTGCCCCAGCTAATGGTTCCACCTCCCCCAGAGCATCTGGAGCAAAGCCTAACAACTAATCAGGATTTCCTACCCCCTCTCCAGTGGACATCCATGCAACTGAGCTACCTCCCCCTCCAGCATGAGCCCTCCTGTAGCTCCTGCTTGTCAATAACCCTTTTATCCACATGACCAAATTTACACTCTGCTCCGGGATTACCTATTTTTCCTCTCACTGCTGCAATTTGAATGACTCATTTGCAACATGAAGAGCTAAATTGACTTCCTTTGCCTTTTTCTGAATATGAGCAATTATGAGTCTGAGGCTCGTGAAGGAAAGCCCTGCTCACACAATTACACCTGTGGTGTAGCTGTCAATCCCTGTGCATACAGCAAGGCAGCAACAGCAGAAACTTTGTAGGAGCATCACGTTTGCTCCAAGGTGTGGCTGCAGACATACCACTGGGCCAGGAGGGAAAGGATGAGCACAAAAATAGATTTTTAGCAGGTTTTGCCACTATCCAGGATTATCATGCTAACAAAGATCTGAATTCCCAGGTCTGGGTTCTCATCTCTTAAGTGCTGTCAGGTTAAATGGAGCACCTCGCATCACTCCGTGGTGCCCCCCCTGCTTATCTGGGAGAGCTGACAAGGTTCAGCAGGTGGGGAGCTCTTTTTCCTGGGCGGAAACTTCTCACCATACTGCATGCCATGAATAGCAGGGCGGATGGTGGGAATGAAGGAGGAAATGCAGCGAAAGGAGGGATTTCAGCCTTCTGGAGCAAAGCCAAGGGAAGGTTTATTCCATTACTCACATGCCTGTTAAATCCCATTTTGAACACTCCAGTGTGCACAGACTGTGCGCACTGCAGTAAGTTTTATTCAGAGCGGGAGGGACTGAAAATTCTTCTTCTAATAGAAAAGAGATGGATATATGAAAAAGGGGATTGGGAAGAAAAGGGTGAGGCAACCTTACTTGTTCAGTGTGCCAGGCTAGCCAGTGAGAAGTCAGTCTACTTTAAATGTTCCATATTCCCTAAGTTCATGCAAAATTCATCCCCAGGTCAACCCCCAACATTCAACTTTCAGGAAAAACAAAAAAACATATAAAAGTATATTTATACACATAGACATGTGTATGCCTGTATTTGCATCTCCTTCAATTGTGACGTAAGGTGGCCGGCTTCCCTTTCCAGATCCAGTGTTGACAGACTGGACCCACCCACAAAAACATTCCCTTTTGGTCAACATTTGAAGGTCTAGTGGAGCACTGCTCATCCATTGAGGAACTGAGGGATGTTGAGGCTCAGCGAGGAGGGCCCCACCTCAGCGGAGCAGATCAAACACAGGTTTTTACCAAAGGAGCTTAAAAAAGAGGGCTAACCAGAACTTAAGCATTTCTTTAGACAGGCAAACTGAGACAACCCAACAGTCATGAACTTACTCTACAGCAGTTATCTTCCCTCAGCTCTACCATAGCAAAGGTACGGGCCAGAATTTGTAATTTCCTCCTTACTAGAGACACACAAAATAGTAATTTTATAGCAGTGTAATAGAATTCATGCAAATACAGCGTAAGATTAATTCAACAATGAAAACTTAAAGAAATCATTCCTAGGGACCATTTGAAGCCCACAAAGAGGCAACAGCAAGAAAACGAGAAATCAAATAAATCACTTCAACTTTTGAGGCACAAACTGGAGGGACACCCAAGCATTAGTATTCATTAGAAAGGAAATATGTTTTTGTTTCAAATTGCTATCTCCTTTGGATCACCTTGCTTTGCTTAATCTCAGTGTGATTTGCAGAGAGGAGGAAACCACCACTGGCTTTGCAGACCAGGAATCTGAAGCATGGAATAAATAGGGCAAGACAAATTCACCAGTATGCCACAAGCATGAGGCCCATGTTTCTAAAATAATCTTAAAGCAAACAAATCAAGAAAGGGAGCATCAGGAATGAATCTTCCATGAAATACCTTCAAGGGGGGTGAAGTCTATGCTGTTGTAAAATAGGTACAAACAATAGCTAACAGCACAAGGAGAACACTTTCTACCCAAACATGCCATGAGAGGCATCACAATCTGCATTTGGATATCCTTCCTCCTGACCTGCAACAGGAATCAGCCTGAGAAAGGAGTATCAAAATCCAGCCTTGAATTCAAACAGTAAGATGCTTTTCCAAGAACAGCATGTCCCAGAGGTTGATAGGTAGGGAGGCTGACAGCTCATCACACAGCATTTCCCCATTGTGTGTGGGTTTCTTTTTTAATCACAGACTCCCTGCCTGCAGCATCACCTGCTGTGTGATGCTTTAAGGGTCACACGGAGATCCGAGGAGATTCTTAACTGACGGCTAATCACTGGTCTGTGTTTTGTTTGCTTGGAAGAACTGAGCTGAGGGTAACTTTCCCAATCAGTCACAGTCTAACGATTTTCCTCTAAAAATGCTATACATGCTTGATGCTGCAAACAAGTGCCCTGGATCAATAGTTCTGGCAAGTGAAATTGCCTGTTTGGAAAGAAAGAGGCATGCAGGTTAGATTCTTGGAGAAGAGCTTCCTTGTTTTTCTTCCTTCACTGCCAATTTCTTCTGCTACTTTAACCTCTTTAAAATCAAGGCATTTCTGAAAATCCGCATCAGCCACAAATTTAGTGTGGGCCATGGTGTTCCAATTTTCGTGGTAGGCTGCCTTCCCCAAACTCTAAAGCAGCCTTCTTTCAGAGGCCTTGCAAAGGAGGCACCAAAGCCATGTCTTGCTCCCATTTTCAGTTAAGCTGGAACTATTACTTTCATGGCTAGTATTTCCTGTGGAAGATAAATTCTTGGTTGCTATTGTGGGGATGATTGGTACACATAGATGAGGTCTCCTTCCTAGTAGAAAACCAGCATAAAACAAATCACTGTAGCATTTGTGATGCCAGCTCTGCACAGGTAAATTTTCTCATCTGCACTCGGCCATCCATCGTCAAGGTCCCTGGATGACCAGCAAAGCCACAGAGTCCCCAGACTGAAAGCAATCAGGCATTTCTTTTCCATGTCTACTCAAAGTAGCAAGGTCAGATCTGTCCCCTGGCTGGATGCTGGTTTGGGCTGTAGGGTGCAATGCTGGGTGCTCACACAGGCAGAACAGCTTCTTAATTGCTGGAGAAAGCTCCTGAATTATCTCGGGGGTGAGGCAGGCTAAGGAAACGAGCCAAGGCCAGCAGAGGACCAGTCCCCAAAAGCCAAAGCAGAAAGTGCTCTTTTAAGAGTTCACTCCAGTTTAAACAAGCCCAGTGCAAAGCCAGAGCAGGGAAAGGCCTTACCTTGCAGAGAGCTGTTTGGCCCACACAGATCAGCCCCACACGCCCTGATGTCACTGGATTGAAGCAATGCCCCCTGGAGCATCAGCCTTCCTGGATCCCACTTGTACGGAGAATTTACTGCTAATGGGGCTGTAGCACAGAGTTGCACTGAGTATCAGTATCACTATGAAATGCCCTCGGCCCGCACCTGATTTCCACCCATTACTGAGATATAATTCTCTGCTAATCTCAAAAAGGGAAGGGGCAGCCAGCTTTAGTAAAACCCCACATCATTGTTTTTTACCTTCCTTTTCTATCACCAAATTACCAGGGTTCTGCCATGTTGAAGATGGACACATTGCACACACTGGCACACTCAGGAAAGCCAAGGGCCCAGATTTTTTCCGATCATCAGGAAATCAAACAAGTCATACTTGCTTTTTTCTACAGAAAATATTTATTTGCAAGAAATGAAAAGCATAACATACTTCACTACATACATATTTAGGCTACAAAAGCAGGTAGTCTGTTCTCTCACAGAATCAGGCAGATGATTTAAAAAGGAAAAACAGCAATTTCTTTCCACCCAATGGACATGTTTGCAGTATGAAAATCAGGTGGGACCGCATCCAGATGACAGCACTTGTACAAAAATAGACAGGCCACTGAACACAGACACAGAGTCAAATAGACATGGCAAGAGAATAGAGATATCTGCAGTCAGAAGAGGCCCCAGTGAAGTTTACCAAGGAGTTGCTTTTGCACTAGTATCACTGTGGGGTTGCTTTTGCACTAGTATCACTGTCCCTGTCATCTTAGATAGTTTCAAATGTTTGCACAAACCTATACTGCATTCACATGAACAGAGGGAGAGGGAAAGACCAGCTTAAGTGCCCTAGGGGTGTCACAGCAGAGTGACTTAGTCACAAGGTGCTGTTCTGTATGGTCCAAGGCAATGGAATTGGCCCTGGATATGTATTTCTCTTCAGGGGAGTAACACCAGGTGATTTACCCTTGGAAGGCCTAGTGAATCTCAGGGAAACTGGGATGTACTTGCACCACCCTCTGAGAGGAAACTGCTTCCCCTGGCTGGCATTTCACTGCGCCCAAGGGGTAGTCAGGGCAGCAGTGCTCCCAGGGAAGACCCCAGAAGACCAGCTCAACAAATTGTGTTCCTTGAGCTATCAGTTCCCAGGGGCCACCTTTTAAGGCTAACTTACACCACTAGAGGAAAAAAAAAAATTCAAAGCCATAATGCTACAGACCAAAAATGATACCAGAATATAAAATAATTATTTTTTGTACCAAGCTAGAACTGTTCTATAGAAAGGCCAGACAGTCTATGCACACAAAATGACACAGTGCAACAACATTCAGTCGACAGTTAATCACAGGACAGTCTTCAGACAGCAATTCACACAACAGTTTTACGAGTGCTCCGTGATGTGGAATGTGAACAGGTTTCAGAGAGAAATGCCTGGACTTTCTGCTGCACCAAGCCCAAAGTGCCCTGTGTGTTCAGGTAGATGCCTTTATTTAGCAACACGTATTACATTAAGAAAACTCTGTGTTTTCGATACCTTTTGATTATTCACCATGCACACGTGCACAGATTCACACACACACTCGTTCTTGCTAACTGTACAAATGAACAAAGCAAGATGCCATTATATCAGCACCACTGGATTAAAATCTGTCATGGTAAAGTCAGATGTGAGCAGAGTCCTGCTAAAAAAAATTTATTACCTGCCTCTGCTTCCCCCTCTCTCTCTTCCACTCCCTTTACTATGGACTGCTAAGGTTTAAAAAGACTTTTCCTGCTGTTTGGAGGGGAAAGTGGAATATAACACAAAGGTCAGGTATGCATGAACAGGACTACATAGTATTAAAAAGCAAGGGGGAATAGGAGTAAAGCTAAACCTAGCAGGTAACTAATGAAAGAGGCTATCACTGCTGATTTATGGAATCAAGAACTAGAAGGTTTCCCTGTGATATGAGGAGTCCCTTGACCTGCCTTTCTTTCCCCCTTTCTGTAAGACAGGTCTACAAATCCAGCTTTCCCATGTTCTGTTCTCACCTCTTTAGTTGCAGCTCTTGGAGGAAGAATCTGGAGATCAGCTGTAGGGCAGACAAGAGACTACTGCTAACAAAGAATATCCAAACTCCATTCAGCATCAGATCCAAACAGCATCACGAATGAGCTTCCCGCATGATGCACTTTCTCCTACACAGGAATTTGATTCATATATATATATACACACCTTGGTAAAGCAGAAAAAGGCCTGACATAAAAATGAAAAAACCAAATTGCAACTTCCCTCTCAATCCTGGAGTTTCCAATGGATGCTGATCACCTAAGCAATGCAGTACTAATCCGGATCAACCTTCAACAAATTCTCTGAATGCCCAATGTCACTTTATTGGCCATGAGAAAGCTACAAGATGGATTGAATCCTTACATCTTCTTTGAAAAGACCTTACTTAACACATACATCAGTTGATTCCCCTTTGCAACCCCCAAAGCTGTTCAACTTTATCACTAGATAGTGCAAAGCAGCAACACATCATAGCACTGCACTATTATTTAGGCTGGGACAACTTTTGTAGCCACAAAGTACTGACCTATCATTTCACCTTCAGAATACAAAATGTTCCCTTTTTAATTAGTGACTCGAAAAAGAAATATTTTAGTCACCAAGAGTATAAAAATACTCCATATTCCTCTGTTCTTAGCTGCGTGGGTTTTGAACAATGGCCTCTTGGCATTAGCTAGAATCTAGAGCCCAAATACTCAGTGGAAATCCCTCCCAACGTAGCAATTAGCATCATTCACTTACTTGACCTACATTCTAAAAGCGTCTAGACAGAATTCACTACTGATAGTCTGGGGGGATGGGAGTGGAGAAGTGGGTTGGTTTCTTTAGCAGGGAAAAAAGTTTTTAGATTAATTTTTGGTCTATGTTAGAAAAATCAAGAACACATTGAGATATACTGTTACACAGAGAGACGTGGAGGAAGAGGTCCCCTGTCAGTACAAATCAGACCTGCAGCCTCCGAGAGCAGTGTGTGAGAACTATGCTGGTTATATCAGCTGGGATCTGGCCTAAGAACCTCAGCCTAATCCATTAGTCTGTGCTGCTGAAAAATATTGAATGGTACAAACGAAATGAAAGAAGTGCAGCAAAGAACTATAAACAGCCTGGGGGGAAAAGCCCCAACATTATCTACACACTGGTAACAAGGCTAGAAACATCACATGCCCTGTGCTTCAGACTTTTTAAATATACATATATATAAAATAATGCCCTACATTCCTTAATAGCTTATCTCCCTAGAAGCAAAGACCCAACAGATCTAGATGCTTTAAACCTATAGGCCAAAAGGTAAGTTTACTAGTGTGTATAAAATTGTGCTGATGAGCAACATAACCTTACAGCTGAGGAATCTTAAGTTTATCACTGAAGTCCTCTACTGGAAATGGAAGTTATGTAGCACATAAAGCCTTTGCTTATCCTGTCCATACACACCCGATTCTACAGCACCAAGCCACTGATCACCAGAAAAAGCACACCGGCAGAAGGCTAAGGCTTCAAGTAATAGAGCTGAACTAACTAAAAGCACTTACTGGCATCCTCCCTGAATATGCCTTACTACTCCTGCCCTATGCCCTTAACTCAGAGCACAGAAGCTGCCTCTCCACATGGTCTGCAGTGCACCAACACTCCCACTGAGGTCATCCCTGGATGCTGAGGCTGGCACCTGTGCTGCCTCCTTCATCCCCTGCTAGGTACAAAACACGGGCACAAACTCCCTCTGGAGATTGTGGGGCCCTTGCCACACAACAGCCTGTGAGTAGGTGATGACAGGGGATTCCTTGGCCCCTAGCAGAGAAACCTGTTCCATTAAGGCCCCTGAAGAAAAATGATCACAAACATATCAAAGTGAAGCAAAGCTTTTCCTTATTATAAAGTAACATGTAATACAATAAATCCCCAAGCAATGTGTGTGCTAGGTCAAGAGATTCCCTAAAGGAGTACCTAAAAATAACTTACAGGATTACACAAATTCAGGTTATAGCAATAGATTATCAAACACTTACAAGAAATCAGTATGGCCATACTGGCTTGGATGAACTAGTACAGAGGCCTGACCCAGACCATGGGTAGTTTAAAATGCTCAGGATGAAAACATGATTATCTTCCAACCAGATTTGAACCAACATGCCCAAATTAAACACAAAAAAGGGCAAAGTTTTAATGGTGGCGAGTGCAGTAGGTTTCAGAGAGGAGGAGCCATTTTGGTTGTGCAAAATCATCTATGTTTTAAGAACTGAGAAATAATTCCACTTTGGTTTTCACGCAGTGAAGTTAGCCAGCTGTATCTGAAGTGGGAGGTGATCCATTTAGCTGTCAATGGGCAGGAGCTCAGGCTGCACAGTGCAAACTGCAAGACTGGTAAGTGGTGGTGTGCTTCACACCCTGGGCCCCCTTTTGCAAAACATTTAACCACTGGGTTGCCCTCAGAGCAAAGCAAGGGGGTTCTGGAAAAAAAAAGACCGTTTAAAGAATTTTCTAAACTATGACCTTGCCCACTTATGCTGATCAGTCGGGGTCAACCCCAGCTTTCTCCTGTTACTTTGCTGACCTCAAGTGGCTGAGCAATGCAGCCATCCCTTGTGGCACTCACCAGTGATCACTGTGAAGCCTTACACCACTTAAAAAAAAACCAAACACAAAAGTTGTTAATGGATACTGGAATGATTCAGAGAACCCAGCAGGATCACTGTGAAGAGAAACAGACTTTATGGCGGAGACTGACCCACGCCAAGAAGGGAACTCTTGCAAAATAGACTACAACAGCATTTCTCCTCTCATGGTCACCTCAGGTAAAATATTAAGGCACTTGCATAGACAAATAGGGCATTACCTAGAAAAGCACATCTGTACACCAGAACTCAGTACTAGCTCATGGAGTCAGGCACTTGTTTCACTGTCGCAGATGTGAAACACCTACTTAAAATGGCACAGAGGGGACTGATCCACAGTCCCCTCCAGTTCACCAAATTCCTTCCATTCATTTCGCTGAATTTTGAGTCAGGCCTGAGGGTGGCAAATAGGATGCCAAAGGAAGAAAGTCTAAGGAGAATGGAGAACAAGAAAGGAGCTGGTGTGACAGCTGCTGTAATAAAATACAAATACAATATTTTACAAAATAGAATAGTTGCAGGAAATATCTACTGTACATAGTAAAAAATTATTTGTAAGGCTAGGTTAGTTTTTCCCTTATTTATCAATAGGAAAAAAGTAAAAGAAAAAAAGAGCTTCAAATCACTTTTTTTTAAATTGACTTTTTCTGGTAAACTGTAAAGTAGCTATGCTAGCCTGCTGAATTAGGATTTTCACATTAAATCCATCCTCAATGGAGCACGAGTGCCCTTCTGTAGGAACCAGATAAAACCCTGCTCACATTCTGGACTGAGTTCAACCATGCCCCTGCAAGGACAAATTGCAAGAAGCACAGCTCAGGCAAAGGCATGACCAGGGTACTGAGAGAGAGGACGCTTGAAGACAGTAACGATGTGGGACAAGGAGAAAACAAAGCATGGAGAAGAGTACTGGACCGGGATCAGACCTGACTGCTGCTCTTGGCTTTCCCACTGAGCCTGGGCCAGTCCGTTCACCTCCCCATGTGCTCATCTCATTCGTCTTTCAACAGGTCTCCTGCCTACAAAATCAGCTCCTCAGACTAGAGGCTGCCTTGCCATACAGTTAATACAGTATCCACCACCTCTAGGCATGAACCGTGCCTATCTGTACCCAAAGCAGTTGGTCTCAGATCACATCTCTGGAAAAGGAGGTAAGAGGAAAATAAGACACATGGCTTTATATAAGGACAATTCAAGCTTAAGGGGAGGAAATGGGTGTTCAGTGATCTTTGTGTGTCCGATTTCAGAGTCTGCCCAGCTCACTTGCAGTGTTAGGAAAGCTCAGTTGTCTTCATTGCAACTGCCTGAACAGAATTTTTCAAAGCTAATAAATACTATTTACAACAGTAACAGGAAGATGGCAAGGAAGGGAAAACAAAACACAAGACAATCTGAGACTGGGTCTAAACAAGAAATTTCATCAGCCACCTAGAAGCCAATAAATTAAATCCATATGGTCCTCTCAGGAGGCACTTCTGGTTTAAGCCTTACATTGATTAAGTTTGGGGAAGGAACTGATTTAAGCTAAACAGATTAGCCTTAAGCAGACTAAAGGGCATCCGTCTAAAATATTGTATAAATGTAACAAAACCTGCTTTCTAAACAGATTTAGTTGAACTAGTGTAATTCTCCCACACAAAGTGTGATAAGACAGTGACTGATCTTCGCTTAATTTCTCAAGGGTGGAAGCAGGGAAGCCTACCAGGACTGCTTTCAATGCACAGAGAAACCTACCCCGCTAAGTGATGAAGAGGCTGGAGGGGAGAAGAGAAAGAGCCAGGGGAGGACAATTCAGCAGCATCATGGACTAGCCCTCTCCTGCCTGTGCTCTGAACGCAGCAGTGTCAGGGTCTTTTCCTGTCCCTTCAGAAGCAGGCTGCACACGTGCCTCTATCCCCCCAAAAGGCTCAAGTGCTGTAGACCAGTAGGCAGAGCTGTGGTGAGACCCTAAGCACCATCATGCTGCACCTCCTCTCTCTCCCAATTACCTTCTTCCAAGAAACCTATCACCCACATGCTCCCATTGGTTTTGCACAATTCACCCTTCTCCAGAATGTCTTTGTGCTCAGATCAAGCTGTGTGCATGTACAGACACACACACCCACCAGTCACTGGCACACTGCTGGCATCATCTGTTACCATAATTCAATCCTGCCCTTGCAGTATTAGACAGGAAAGGGATAAAAGCAGAGACAGGGACTGTGTGCGACGTGAGGAAGGGAGTTACAAAGACAAGAGATCCCATCTGTAGTCACAGCCTCACCAGTCAATGCAGAAGTTGAACTCCCTCTCTTTTGTACTTTGGTTCACTGAGGATGACAAGTCAGGGGAACTTTGGTTGAAAATATGTGGGAAAGAGGGAAGTCAAGAAAAAAGGCCTTTTTTTATTTTTAAGAGGTGGCATTGACTCTTCTATCTATTTCAATTATCTTCAGTGTTTCATTTCCTTCTAGTTCGGAGTTGACTCTAGGGAACAAAACAACAAAAGGTTAATGCTAATAGTAATTTTTAAAAGTACATATCCTGCTTGAATTGGCTAATGCTAAAGAGCCATTCAGTATTTACCAGGTATTTGTCAGTCAGTTGAGTCTGGTAACATACTGAATTAGTCATCTCTCTGATTCTAGGCAAGCAAAGGTGCAGCAGAAAGAAGCACACGTATTTAAACCAGTGAATCGCTCTCTTTTCAGAGGCCTGCAAAACTTACATTTATGCTAAAAAAAATAAAACAACAACAACAAAAAAACCCTTACATTTATGCTGAAAGTGAGGGAACTCAGTGTAGGAACTTAAGTACTCAGGTAATTTTATATGTCTGTCTCTTGAGACTGAGTCCTGCAAACTTTCTGCAGTAATGTTTTAGTAAGACGACTGCTGTGAGAAACTCCAGCTCTTCACGCCCATACCTCATAGAAAGCCCAGTGAGTCACAACCTCACACTCCATACAACTGGCAAAAGCTTGTTCCTTTGGGAAGCACACAAGTAAGTGCTTTAAAGAAGTGGGTAGGCCCAACTAACAGGCTTACAGGGGTTAGGTTTCTGGCAGAAGTACTGAGTTTGGTAGCTGTATTACTGCAGTTCTGCTGTAACTACTTCTCCAGAGCAACAGTGACTTTGTAGACTCTCCAGATAAAAACCAAACTCTTACTTCATGCTTCGTGGTGCCCAGCATAGTTGAGCTGCTAGTCTAACCTCCGGCCTTCAGGCATGAACAACAGTGACAGAACACCTGTGTCCCAAGCAGCCCACCCTGCACTCACCTGTGCTGCTGCAGGCCCAGCAGCACTGATTTCTCTAGCCTGGTCTCGTTGGCTATTGTGAATTGCATTATATCATCCTGCTGCGTCCCTGACACAGCTTCCAGGGACAGTGCTGTGAACTTGGAGGTGTCTGTTTGCCTGTCATTGCGATCTGCAAAGGAGATCGGGCTTGATGGCTCCTCCAGCTGGTGAGGCTCTTCATAAATTAGTAGACTCCTTGACCTCACTGCATACAAAGACAGAAGGCAAAATGAGATGAGCAACAGAGAGCCCAGAGAACAGCCCTGGTCATTTCAGGAAATGGAAACTGTTAGAGCAGAGCCAAAGCAGCAAAGACCTTTCTTTTTCACAGTGATTAACTGGCAATTTTATAGCTGAAGAAAGAAACCACAGGAATGCTCCAGGTAGGGATCAAAAAGCTCTAAATTATTCACAAAACAAGAACAAAATTAAATAATAACTTTGATAATATATTGGTTCACTATAGTTATGTAATACTAACAATTTCCCACTCAGTCCTTGGACTCTTTGGTAACAGTGGCAAAGAAAACATCAACTGAAATAATTTGTGCATTTTAACAGTATGAACATTTGCTACTGAGTAGAAACCCTGCTACTTTTCACAGACCACTATCTTTAGTTCCACAAACAGAGGCAAAAATTCTTTAAACAGAAGTACCAAGGATGCTAGTGGGGAAAAGGTTTTGCTCATTTTTATGAAGACTGCTGCCATCAGCATAGTTTGCCAAACTATCCTTCTTAGAAAAACATGGGTTTATATAAAAAAATGGCCATTTAAGGAGCAGAAAAGCAATAGGTGCTTGAGAAGGGGGTTAGGAATGGGGGTGGAAAACAAGTGCTTAAGTACAACCAAGTAAAGAGCAAGACTGGAACAGCTGTCACTTACCAATGGAATCTGTGTAGGACTCTGGTGAGGAATGCTGCCTGGGCAACACCATCTTTGTAGCAGAAGGATATGGCCCATAGCTCTGAGAGAAGCTGCCAAAAACTACTGCAAAGCACAGCACCACCATCTGGCAAAGGGAGGATGCAGGAGAAGTAAGTGCACTTGACCCACATGCGCACATGAGAACTGCTACTTTATCAAAACAAATCATTTGAGGCCATTCTCATCACTACACACCTAGAAAAGGCACCTATACAATAACAATTCAGTGTTCTAAAGGGCACATCTCAATGCTGGTTTCATTTTCAATGTCTGCACCATTCTGACCAGCTGCCTTATTTACTCACAAAGTTGAAAAGCAGATAAAGCTGCCATGTGTGCTTTACAGATACTGCTGAGAAGTTCCAAGGTCACTTCTGCTGCTGGCCCCAGTCTTGCTTCCAAGTGACAGTGAGGCTAGACTGGGAGAACATCTTAGGCCTTGTAAATGATTTCCATCAATTTGCAGCACTTTAGGTATAAAGGCAACTTGATAGATGAGTGTAAGGAAGGAAAAGGAAATGTTTCATTCTACTAATTTTCTTATCTTTACTACTACTGAAATAGAACAGAGGTAGATTTACAGCCTCAGTCATATTTTGATTTGCTTGAGCAAGTTTATTTTTATTGGTATCAAAAGAACCGAGTCTCAAAGATCACCCTTCATTTTCATTTTACAACCCTAAACACCATTTCCCACATATAATACTGCAGGAAATTATAAACTGGGTTACTTGGAGGAGCACTGCTCCTTCTTTCATCACTGCAGCACCCAACCAAAGGCACAGGCCCAGTCTCCTTCAGAACTTAGTACCTTCGCACAATCATTAATCTCCATCAGTCACAAGTCTCACCTCCCTCAAAATTGTCAAATCACGAAAAAGGAGTTCCCCAGGCTGCAAATTTGCCATTGAGAGGCTTTGCAGAACAAGAGATGTGCCTTTGAGGAGTGGAAAGAGATTCTCATTCCCTTACAGCTCCCAGCTTTAGGGACACTCACCATAAGACAGGTCCCTGTTTGTGTGCTAGCTGCCTTACACGAGCGGGACACTTTGCCAGCAACCATGGCTTGGAGTCTCTGCAACTGCTGCAGAAGTGTTCTGGAAAGCAAAGACAACAGACAAGCATCACACACACTGACCTGCTTGTTGGTTAAATAGCTTTTTGTTTCAAATTCCACACATGGAAATAATACAGCATTTAGGATAAGGTAGAAATGGTTAAAGTCTTCTCCTTGAAATCACTAGCAAGGAATGTTTTTAATTTTATGAAGTTTTTACATGTATTAGCACTGGAACTTTCAAAAAGATCTTTTGCATTTCCCTCAGCTGATGTCCCTGAACAATTATTTCTTTAGTATTTTCAGTAAGTTCTTATAAATAAAAACTGTATTTTCAGTGTTTCTATAAGAAATGGCACATTAACAACTGAAACTGCTCTACATGCAAGAGACCAGTTGCATATATACCCTGACTCTGTGTCATGAATTCAGCAGGAATTTTGCCATTATTTTTAAAGATGCAGAATTGAGTTTATAACTGCTCTCATTGGTTATCAAGGTATAGGACTACCTCCTTTTTTCCAAAAACCTGCTGTTCAGTGGTTTAGAACACATGCTGAATGACTTCTAAAGAGAATGTCTTAAAACCAGACATAGGCACAGACCTCATTTCTCACATTCATTTATTAAATAAAACACTTTATTGCTATTTGTTAAACTGCAGAGTTGACAAAAATTGCAGATGCTGCAAGTGGATACTCTGATTGTGTCTTTCAGAGGTCCCAACCATAATGACAATTCCCATATGGATGGAGTCAACAGTCCCAGACCAGCAGAGCCTTTCTGGTTTTTTTTCTTTTTCTGCTGTAGCATCAATTACTACAGTCAGAATACAAGTAATTTAAATGGGAAATGATCTCAAAGTATGATTGATACAGGGTTTTCACAGCAGTTTTCTTAACAATCAAGGAGCAACCCAAATGCCTGTCCTTAACACAAATATAGTATAACTTTATATCAAGATGTCAAATTTGCTGTTTGTTTCCAAGTTTACTTTTCACTTCTGTAAGTTTCACAACCTACTCTGGAGGATACCCCACAGAAACTCCAGACAACAGTTTTGGAGGCTGTTACGTCAAAAGCTAAAGCAAGAGGCAAGGTCAGGATGTCAGAGAAAATAGAAGTAGTATTTTAAGACCAAACTGGCTAAAAGCTAATTGTAGGACAGACCCAGAGGTGCCTTCACAGCTCAATATACACTGGTCTGCCTATTTTCATAGATTTTTTAAATCACCAATGCTCATCGCTAATTAGGGTTTAATGAATTCAAGGACTTCAGGAATACATTCTGAAACGAGCACAAGGCATTCTCACAGCACAGATTTATCTGGGCCAGCAGATCCTTCTTAACTTATTAAGAAAGGATGTCTTGCATGCTCTTGAGAGCATGGCTTATTCTGCAGCCCAGTATTTAAAAAAGGAGAGCGACATGCCCGATTCAATCCTTTATTCAGTATTACAGAGACCACAGGCAAATTGAGAGATACAAACAGTGTCCATCACATAAATGAGACCGTCCTAATTCCCTGCTCCCTTTGGCATCTCTCCCCAGTTCCTCCTCACATCCACTGCATGGCACGGGGTTCACCAGACTTGTGCACATCATTTCCTGGCACACAACACGTTGCACGCAGTATTCCCACCCCGTGCCACCAGCTGTGTTAGACAGCAATGCCTTTTTAACCCTGAACTTTCACTTTCAGTGCTATTTTGGAAGACTAAATCTTTCCCCCTTTTTTGGGCCTGACTCATTGGGCTCGACACAGAACAGCTCTGCAGAGTGAGGAGGAAGGAGCTCTCATCCTCCTCAGCTCGGGGGCTGGCAGCAGCAGCAGCAGCCTTGAAATGCTGATCATTCTTGCCACTTTTTGTGGAGGCGTCAGTGAGAAAACAGCTAATGGCTGGTGAGGAAATCAACAGAGAAGAGGCAATTCTCCTCATTTTGCTCATCTCTGCCTTTTTATGCTCGATTTAAAAAACCTGTTGGGCAGAGTGGGCCCAGAGAGCTGATTACAAAACAGTCTCTTTGGAAAGTATAATTAGGCAGGTATTCTGAGGTCTCCAATACACATCCTCCACCTTATTTACCAACTATTTTCACTTAAAATGTCTTTCTTCCCCAAGTCATTTATCTGTTTGAGCAGAGCTACTGTTTTCTTCTCAACAGACAAGGACTCAGTGTTTGGAGCTGACAGGATACAGGTGCATTTGCAAACTGTGAGCAAGAACCAAGGGAAGAGCAAGAAACAAGTTCAATCAGAGATGACATCAGTTTATCCTGCCACATCCAAAATGGGACACTCCTTGGTGCTTTTATTCTCTATTTGAATCTGGAATGGTGGAAATCTGGATTCTGAGGTCAAAAGATTCCCATGCAAAAGCTTGTGACTGGACAGCTGCATGGATGATCTGGACCATGAGAGGCAAAATCTATGCCCAGCAGAACAAGGACTTTCCTAAAATACGATGCTCCCTCTAAATAGCAGTAGAAAGGCCACAAATGCTTTTAGTGGAATACACTGCCTATGGCTAAGTCCTAACAGGAGAAAATGCTATCCCAAGACAGCATGCTAAGGGGGTTTGCGCCCACAGGGATTATTTTCACTGTGTCTGACACATTTCCCAGGGATATTCAATTAGAGGGTCACCTCCATAGGAGGTGTGACCGTGCTTTCACGCTTTTCCCTGCCAATGGAAGCACCTCATAGGAAAGCTGTAAAGCGACTGAAGACTCCTGCACTTCCTTCACTTACTGCCAGCAACCTTGGTCTGCCTGTGATGTCTTTTGGTGCATATTCACATATATTCATCTTCAGAAGAGGCCTCTTCACTACCAAAGTATGGACCAAGTCAAGGCTTCCCCTCTGCTCCCAGTGATACTTTGATTAAGGAGAGAAGTTTCACTACAGAACCACCTGGGAGACTTCCTCGAGTCAATACTTCTGTTTAAAATCCAACATCGATTCAAACAAACAAAAAAACAAACAAACAAGACATCTTCTAGGGGACACCAAACACTTTGTCTTAATCAAAAGTTTTTAGAGAATTGTTCCCATTCTGTGAGGAACAAAACCTAATTCTGATGAGGAGAGAGAAAAATCATTCTGTCTTTTAACTCTACACAGATTCCTTCTCTGCCTGTCCCATTTGTAGGAAAGAGGACAAATTCCAAAGTAAGGTTTTAAGTAAAAGACCACTTAAATCCATATTTTTCGTCATTTGAATTACAAAGAAAATCTCCATCAATTTTTCATAAAAGATGTTTCAGCAGGAAAGCCAATGTCCTGCTGCTCTGAAAGCAAGGATTTATTCCAGGGCTGCCAAGCTTTGTCAAATATTGTAAGGGTGGCCTGAATTTAAGTGCAAGATACCTCACTGCAGCTTAAACCTAGATCCTTTACTCCTTGAAAATGATTTGGTAAAATTACTTTACCAGTCTCAAATAAAAAAACCAGCCAAGCAAATCAGTGAAGTCTGGCAGCTTTGGTGCTGATAAACCCTTGGTGGGTCAAATTGATGTGCAACTTGATCTTTAGACGACTGCGAGTTGGAGAAATGGAAGAATATACCACTTTTATTTACGAAGTGCTGCCTTTAAGGTGCTTGTTATTGCAGATCTACACAGCTGGCTACTTGTTACTCCATGGGAGCAACTCTGGCAGCCACTTGCATGCATTGTCCATGTGTGACACTCTCAACCACACACGCACTATGTCTATCATTTCTCCAGGAAAAGGGATCATCAATATACTTACAAATACAGACTCAACAGAAGTGAGAAGCAAGAGCACTTTTCAACACATCATATCCAGCACCAGATGATTCAAAATTGTCTTTAAGTCCAAACAGACCCGGCTCCCAGCTAAACAACGCTGGTGTCAGAGAATGTTTTGCAACCCTCTGGATCACTGGAAATTTCTGCCTTTGGTCTCCATGCCAAAATGTGAGTGGATCAAGCCTTGCTGGTGACTGGGACAACTCAGTTCACTACCCAGTGCCAGCTTCTTCTCACACCCTCTGCTTTCTAAGCGAGCAGTGTCCCACATGTTTAGATGCTACTCAAACCAATGGCTCACTTGTGGCTGTAAGGCAGAACAGATATGCATGTCATAACATGCTTCCTAAGTTTTGAGAAAACTGCCTAGGAAGGAACTTGGACAGGTTTCTTCTAAGGGATTGAGTCACACAAATTAGGAGAGGTAACATATGCTAGTGTTCTAATACTAAAGCTAACAAAAATGCTGCACTCACCCACTCAAAGTAATGAGAATTAAAGATTCCGGCATCTTGATCCTGCCTTGTCTTTTAAGATGTGTGAATGCCAAAGGAAATGTTCCTGGATGCAATTTTTTTAACCACACTTGCACCTTTGACATTACATCTTTTCGGACCCAGATTTTTAGGCTAAGGCTGGCTTTCAACGAAGATTCTTCTAACTTTTTTAATGTTCTTGAGAGTAATGAAGGAACACTTTTATCAGAAAAAAATTCTAGCATTTCCATGGTTTGGAGCCAGATTTTGAAATGCAAGCAGGATTTCCCTTAAGTCTAAGGTATCTATCAATGCAAATGTTTTCTATATATAGAATAGCATGCTCTTAAAATCTAATTGCACATACTGAAAGGAAACTGCTGCTCAATAGTTGTATGTTTTGGAAATTGCCCTTCAGTTCCTCTCAATCCAGCTAGATTGAGAATAAACATGATATTGACTGACAGCAATACATGTTCATGAACTTTCAGGTAAGCAGCTATAGCCCAGTTTTTCAACAAGGTAAAAATCCAACTTTGTCTTCATCTACACTTGAATGCATCATTTTAATATGCAATCATAGCTCTTATTTTCCTGTTATCTTTCTTCCACTCTTACAATCATTCACAATGGAAGAACAGCTCTGATGTTTGTAGATCTACTTTTAGATAATATATTCAATAATATCTTCATTTTTTACTGAAATGAACTCAAAGTTACAACTAAAGTGAACTAGGGCACTGCTTTGGGCATAATAAATAAGATACATGTCTGCATAACTGTGCTAGGTACTTCGAGAAATAAAGTCCTAAATATATAAATTTGGGCATCTGACACACCAAACTGACTCTAAATAATTTTGACCACCACTGCTCCGAATTTTGATTCCTGACTGTATGTAGGAGATGGAAGTTCCAGCTATAGGATGCTGTGAGGACAAGTTCTGAAACACGAACAGTTTCTGGACATCATGCCAAGGTTCTGTGAAAATACCAGTGAGGAAATAAGACATTTTGAATTCACTGTAGGATGTGGATAATGTACATTAAACCAGGGCCTGGAACCATTCTCTGAATGAGACAGTAAATAGGAAAAGTGGCTTTTTGGAGTTAAGGTGAAAGCCTCATAATATGGTATGTTACAAAACTGAGGTTTGATGAAAGCAGGCACTTTAACAAATTTCCTCAGTATTTCATATGTAAGCCTTAGCACATTTTAGACTCAGTTGATATGTAAATAGCCAAAACAGCATTGCCATGAATTACAAGAATTTTTGTGCAGAAGGATGAACATCTGCTTCTCTGCAAGAGATCGCAGATCAATATCAATGCTACGGCAGTGGGAAGGAAACAATGCAACTCATCCCGCATGGCCAAAGTATGAAGGATTTGGAGATAATATCACTTACTTAAAAGTTTTTAGAGCATTTAGCATGAAAGAATTAAGATAATCAAATAATAGATAAGATGCTAAAGGTCCTTTCTGAAAGAATGGACAATACCAACATAGCTGGTTCTCATGAGTGCATCCTCAACAGCTCAGAGGTGAAAACAGCTGGCCAAATTTATCTTAAGTGGGGAGAAAAATTCCAGGGTTGACAACATGTTGTCCCCAAGTGGATAATCTACAGCTGCACCTTTTCTTAAGAGAAGTTGGCTTCAGTACCTTCTGGGACAGATTCTGGGTGAGACATCCCTACTACACACCTACAGAATAATTCCTGGTTCTTTTATGTCAAACCCTGGAGGACGACATAAGAGGCACAGAAATGGCTTGGCTCTCTTCAAGAAAGCAGCAGATGTCTTTATGCATGAGCAGTGTGTGGGAGACACTCTCCAGCAAGTCACAGTGCTACAGGGTCTGGCTTCATGAAATCAGAGACTGGATCCAGAGATCAGAAACAACACATGCCACTCAATTAGCAATACACTAGCTGCCAGATCAGCTCCAGGGCCATTTTCCATGATTGTGGGTCTTATCTTCAAAACCCAGCTTCCTCCCACACTTCAGTGTCACCATCATGTTCCATGGTAATATTCCACCATCACTACAAATGCCTCTAGCTGGAAAGTGCTAAGAGTGGGCTCATCTAGTACCTACTCACTGGAATTTGCCACACTGAGCAAAAGCCAGGACTGACACTGCACTCTCAGCTAACACCCAATTAAAAGCTTAGCTATTCAACATCTTCTGCCATGTGTCCTTTGAAAAAGCCACCACTGAGTCACCCATTTCCTCAGAAATGAAGCAACAAGAAGGTGATTTTCCTTCCAAATGAAGGAAATTCTGGGGTGTGAGATGGTTAGAAGGGTGAACAGTAATTGCAATGACATCTAGTAGTGCAGAAGGAACTAATAATGACTTGAGTTTTAGCACTGTAATTTCTGGAAGCGTCATGTCCCAGGTTAAAGCCTCCTGGCAAAATTTCACTAAAGACAGACTGGGAGAGCTGGACTGTAGTTTTTTGTTTGTTTTGTATTTCTAATTACTTTCCCTTGGGTAGTGGAAGAACTCAGAGAAGAGTGCTAAAAGGTTTCTCAAGCACACCACAGGCTAGGGAGAGAGTTTAAGACATGCCATCAAAACCTCCATGTTTTACAACCCACTGCAGTCAGGCGTTCCACATCTTTCTCTGACATGAAGCCCATCAGACACAGCCATTGTTCATATTTCAGTTGATCTCTTAACCTCCTTATTTCCACTTTTCACTGTAATATCCTGCTACAGTTTTGTTTGGTGATCTCCATACCTTACCTGTTAGTGTTCTCCAGGACTTCAACCTTCTTACGCAGCTCACTGTTTTCATTTGAGCAGGTCTCAACTCTGGAGACAGCAGAAAGAAATATAAAAACATCAGTTATTTATTCAAGTGATTGTAAAACAAGGCAAACTTGCTTTCACTGAGAGCTCTATGATCTTGCCTAAATTTAAAGAAACATTACACCAATGAACTTCAGTCATAACATTTAATCACTCTTCATAGTGTGAAACACATAGCCAAAGTTGCATTAGTTGCCTGGCAAATGCCATGCTTCTGAAATCAGATCCTCAAATTTCAAGTTTATGAGGGCTAATAAGCCAGGAGACCAAAGACTGTGCTCAAGACTGTCCCAAGATACTACCCATTTCCACACTGTCCCTGGAAATCCCCAAACTAAAGAAAACTGTCATAACACGGCACGTAAGAGGTCCAAGTAAAATATGTGACTCCTAAGAAGACAAACAGGACCATCCTGAATAGCTTCAAGAAGAAAAAAGGGAAAAGGAAATAGCCTTGATATCTGGTATGCATGAGGTGGAATTTCACAAGAGTAACTCTGAGGAAGCAAGACAGAGCTATAAAGAGACAAGAAAAAAATGGAAATGACATCAAAGATATCACCAAAGATGGTACAAGGGTTTTAACAGAACCATCTGGTGAATTGCATAAGAGTAATACTAGAATATTCATCTCCTGGAAGAAAGATTAATTTGGAATATAAATCACTAACTGGGGGTTTGCCTCCTGCTTGCTAAGGGAGTTGATGGGTCACATGCTATTTTCCTGAGTCCTGCTTATTTTCCCAGGCAGTCCTGACTCACCCACTTCCTATTTCTGTTTCCATCTGCACTAGAAGACAGAATATATTCACTCTGGATCCATCTTTCCCTGGACTGCCTGTCCACTAGGCCAACACAGCTGCCTGAGGCAAAGGCCAATACAGCTGGTCCTGCCTAACTTAAGGTGTGAAGGGCTTGCTGGCACGTTAGTGACCTGCTGCAGGCAGGCACCATCCTGACCCCCCAACAAGCAGCTGCCAGGAGCAGGGCCTTTTCTCAGTCACTGCCACAAGATGGCAGCTGGCACTCTGTGCATGGAACCATCCCAGCATCCACAGCTGGATCCCTTCCCAGTCCCACAACTAGTGCTATTGGCCTGCTTGAAACAGGAAGGAGGCTGGCTTACTTTTTTTCCAGACTGTCCATGTATTCTTTCTTTTTTCTTCTACTTTCCTGGGCAGAGATCTAAGGAAAAAGGAGGAAAAACACCAAATATTTGCATAGAAAACAAAAGCATCAGAGATGAATTAATAAACTGGTAAGAAGCCCCAGTGTTATTAGATTCAAGCTTCTGTCTTGTTCTCATTTTTATTCCTGGCAAGCAAAGCACTGACTTGATCTATTTCCACATTCTGAAGCAAGACTCCTCCTCTCAGTCACATGAAAAAAATCATCCCCTGCTAACCTTAAAAAGTAAATCAGATTCATCTGGAGAGAATATCCTAGGACAAATACTAAAAGATGATCCCAGGACAATGTGTGGCATCTGGGAGAGGAAAAGCCCATGAATGTGTTAGAAAGCAACTCTGCAGACAAGGACATGGGGTCCTGATGAACAAGTCAAACATCTGTCAGCAATGCCCCTGTTGGAAAAGCAGCCAACCAAACCTGGATCTGCATCAATGAGATTGTAGGTAGCAGGTCCAGAGAAGTAGTTCTTCCCCCTCTGTTCAGTGACTGCAAAACCACAGCTGAGTACAGCAGTACAGTCCGTGACTCAGAAATAAATCCTCTGGATGTACAGAAGCAAGCCCAGAGGCAAACTACTGCTATAATAAGCATGGCAGAGCACGTGACATTCCAAGAAAGGCAGAAAAAGCTGGGCTTGTTCAGATTGAAGAAGAGAAGGCCAAGGAGGGAATCCTATGGCTGTCTTCAACTATCTCATGCAGCAAAGATGATGCCAGAGCTCTCAGGTGCACAGCAAAATGGCAAGAGACATCAAATAGAAGTTGCAGCAAAGGAAATTCCAATTACACACTAGGGATTATATTTATTTGTTTTTACCACAAGCGTGGCCTAATATGGGAACATGGTGCCCAGAGACACAGAGGACTCATCACCCCTTGGGGCAGTAAAATGTGACTGGACAAGACCCTGAGCAACCTACTCTAAGCTGATCCTGGTTTCCAAGCCAGGGCTTTGACCAAAGGACCTCCGGATTTCTCCTCAATATAAATGACTCTGATTCTATGTAAGTGGTACATGAAATGCACACCACTTCAAGAATTTTTGAAAAAACACATTAAAAGACCAAATTCCAATTTAGTATGGACAAATTTACACTTCTATCTGCAAAACCAGCAGCAGAATAGAGTAACCACAAAAGATGTGCTAAAATCCTCTAGAACAAGTAAGCTGTCCAGGTCTGAAAAAAATTGCATTCTTCCCTATCACTAGAATCTTCCCCATGTCAGAAGGAGGAAAAAAAAAAAGGCTTATAGGGCCATTTGGCAGCCTTGGTATCAACTTTACAAGTCATTGAATTCAGTGATCAAAAGACTAGTGCACTGAAATACACAGTCATATTTTAAAACAGGAAACAGAAAAGAATACCTTCCTCACCATGCAAAGAACACAGAGGTCTTTGCCTACCATAAGGGGAGAATTGTACTGATTTTTAAACGGAGCCAAGCCACAGCAACTTGATACTCTGCCTGCTAAATACTCTATTGTTAATGGGCTCAGGTAAATACCTACACTGAGGCACGCTCACAGTGACAGACAATTTGATGGATGTGTTTAGGAACAAAGAAAAGCACTTTACTAAAAGACAACTTACAGCATTCAACAGTACCAGAGACCATGACTACAGAATTCTGCAGCATTTTTTAAAACAAAGGACAAGTAGGAACTTCCCAGCAAAACTAACATTTACCTTGTTTTTTATTTTCCTGCGGATTTTCTTTAGAACTTTCTCCTCTGCTTTTGTCAGGGGCAGTTTGGTAGGGATTGGGTAGCCCTCTGCTATCAGAGTCCTCTTCTCTTCTTCTGTCAGAATGAGAGGGCCAGTCCCCTGTAATTTCTTCAAAGGTCATAGAAATGAAATAATATAAAACAGTAAGTGCACACAGTCCTAGAAGAAAAGGTTGTTAGGGAAGAGAGGCAGGTCTCCCCCTTCAGAGAGGACTAGGCCTACTAGAACAGCCCCCTGCAATTGTGAATGTGTGGAAGACATTTTAGGTAACTTCTATTCAGAGTTCGAACCTTTGGGACAGGATTCCCCCAAAACAGTGGTTCTTGGCCCAGCTCTGTACACACTGAGGCCAACAGTACAACTGTCTTTGGCTCAAACAGGGAAAGAGATACATGAGAAAGACCACTGAAAATCCCTCCCTAAAGATCACCACTTGCTAATGACATGGCAAGAGGACAGATGCAGATCTACCAGAGACAGGTCAACCCAGCAGGGCTGGGCCCTGAGGCAAAACACAGTCCCTGATGGGATAAAGCTAATAACACCAGTGAACCCTGTCTCAACTTAGAGGAGAGGCCCATGCTGTTCTCTGTGGGAACAGAACAGACCAGTGAGCAAGAATTACTGGATCTGCAGTTTTGACCAGACAGGAATTCATCTAAACAACAACAGAAAGTTAGCAAATCTCTGCCAAAACCAGTAACTAAAAAAGTTTAAAAAAAGACACACAGATAAATGATGGAGAAAGCCAGCTCAACTTACATGTGGTGCAGTCAGGAGAGGGGAATTGGAGAGCACTGAAGCTGTGCGTGATGCAACCTTAGCCGTGGCCTGGAGCTGGATTGGGCTGGAAGGAGGGAGTGATCGAGCTGGGCTCTGCCCTCCTTCGGAGTCACTGCCATGGCTGCTGGGAGGGGTGGGAGGCAAATGCAGGGGATCCACTGCTAAATGGCAAGAGAGACAGAAGGTAACACAAGGGTTTAAAGTGTCAATTTAAATTGCCACTACAGCCACCACCACCACCACCGTTTCCAAGACTAGGAATGTCTGCTTAAAAAAATGCATCGCGCAAAAGTGGCAACTTGGAAAAGGTTCGGAGCATGTAGGTCTCCAAACAAGGAATGAAATGCAGCAGCTATCTTTAGGTTTGACAGACAAAACAGGGCTCTGTGCATATGCTCCAGTCACTTCTACCTACACTTCAGCTCCTTCTTCAAATGTTTTGAGGTTTATGTATAATGTAAAGTACAAGTTCCCTGTTCCTGGGAAACCACATGAACAGAGGGGCTCTGAGCCAGCATACTTTCTCTCCAAAAACAATAGTATTTTCTAACTTTACTGTGGATTAAACAATTTGCCAGTATTTTCAAGGGAAGGGATCACATCCAAGGTGTTACATGATCAGGAAGGAGAGAAAGGCCTCCTAAGGACATGGTTTGGCACAACTGAGAAGTGACTGACAACCTAGTGACAGCAAAGGCTTCAACGCACTGATGGAGCAGGAGCAGCACAGGCAGCCACCACACGAACCTCTCTCACACTGTCTATCCAGGGCCATAAGATAAATTCAATTGCAGCCAAAAAAACCTGCTCTAGAATTGGCAGGCAAAGTGCTGCTTATGACCAAATGGGTCTGGACCAAGAGAAACGGGGCATGTCTCACCTACTCTTATTGCATGGACAATTTAGCAGATGCTCAAAACAGCCATAACTCAGTCATTTTTTTTCTCTGAGCTAAATTTACAGCAATTGAATTTTGAAATAGTAAGATACAGGGCTAATCTGCCACCTTCCTCTTCTGTTAGGCTTTGCAAACTTGAGTTGAAAAGATCAAATGGGTAGTAAGGGAGGATGGGAGAAAAATAGTAATAAAAAAAGCTATGAAACTCTTTTTGTTTCACATCTTAGCTCTGGCAGAAGAAGAAACATATTTGAAAAACATAAAGGCCCTTAATCCCACGAAGTGAGCAAACAAATCTACATCCTGGCTTGAGATACAGCCTCCCTTTATCCACCTGCTACATCATTTGCTTCTCTCCCTAGAGCTGTACTACCTACCTACAGAAATAAATTCACTAACAGAATATCAAGTGTTTCTAACGGAAATGCAGCTATCTGCTCAGATTTCGTGCCAAATATTTGGCTCTTCCAAAGTTTTCTTGGCTTTAATTATGTTTAGCTTTCAGAGGATGGATTGTTGCTCCTCCTCCCACATTATAGTGTAGTACAAAGAGATGATGGTTTTTCTTAAAACTAATATGCTACAAACAGATTCACCTAACTTTTATTTTCATATAAGCTCACATCCCGCTTTTGCATCAGAGTTTAACAGTAAAGTTTCCTATGTCTTATTTAAGTCTCCTCAGATTGACTTCTTTTCTACCCTACATAATCCTGTACTTGAAGAATTCAAGCTCCCTTCAGTACAATTATTAATATCCTACAGAGAAAAAGGGATCATTTTCTTCAAATTGAAAAAGGTGGGGGGGGGGGGGGGAACAAAGAAGCCCACGTAAAAGCTCAGAGAGACTCTGGCTCTTCAATAGCCTGAGTTGAATTCCTAGAAAACAACAGCTTCAGCACAAATACTAACACAGTGAACAAGAAATCCAAATATTTAATCAAGGTGAAGTACATTTATTGTGCTTTCTGGTCATGTCTGCCTACATTTTTGTTTGGTATTTAACACACCTTCCTTAGAAGAGAGGTTCAGGAACTGATCCACTTCATGGGGCTCCAATTTAATCTCTGGAAGAACTTTCTGGGTCAGTGGTTTCATCTAGAAAAGAGAAATTAGCAACATGAAAACCTAGAGTACATATCTTAAAAATCTTAATAGAAGGACACAAGGATTACTTCTCCATAAATGGAGAGGTTTCCTCTCCTCCTGCTCTGCCACAGGCAAAGCTTTAACCGCTTCACAGTTTGCTAAACCAGGCTACAGAGAATACTGCCCTGACTACTCCCACTATGGCTTTTCTTACTACTATATTTAGCTAAAATAAAAGATTACACCTCAGAGATGACATTTCAGACTGAAAGCTAACATGTAACCCACTCAAATTACTTCTCTTAGCAACAGAGCTGCTGCTAGGATTTGCCAGACTGCATGGTCTGTTTGAGCAAGGACAGAAACACCCCTGGGAGCCGGGGAGAGCCTGTTAAAGGCCATTGTCATCTGGCAGCAAGAACAAGGTGCCAGTCACTGAGCACCAGGTTTTGGGAGCTGAGTTCCTTTCACACTGTTGAGGAGCAGGAAAAGCAACAGTCACTGCTGACTAAAGTTTGGAAGACACCTGGCTTGCCCCATTGGCAGGGCTGGGGCACCAGGCTGCCAAGCTGTTGTCCAGAGCCTGTCTGTGTGCTACAGTCCCAGGCCTGAGGAAGCCAGTCTGGCACACCAGCAGGTTAATTGCAGCCAAAATCTCTCTCAGTAACCTGTATAACTAATCCATGCAACAGCAATGAACCACCTGTAAGTCCCAATACCTTGAAAATCATGGCATCCAAGCTACAGCAGGACTACATTCTGGGAACAGCACATTCAAACTAACAGAGAATTACGGGAAACTTGTGCTTAGCTTTTTTCAGTTTCTCATAAAATCGTATCTGTTGCACATATTTCTGATCCACATCCAAGTGGAAATCTTTCTCTTCAGCATATATCAACTCCCTCCAGCCTGGGCTGACACTGCATCCTGGGGGCTGACAACAGCCATGCTTCTTCCTCCACTGGCTGGGAACCTGGTGAGCCACCAGCTGCTGCAGTTCATTCTCCTGAGCCAAACTAAGCTCTTTAGAATGCCCACTTGCTGCTCCAGCTGTGGTCAGAAAGGCATCACAAAGCTTCTTATGAGGCTGGTTGGTCTGGAAGAAGCAGCAGCTTGAAATATCAAAGCTTCACAGATCTGCAAAAGTAACTTCGCAGGCACAAAGGGAAACTCTCCAGTCAATCCAAACAAGGAGTCTTACTCTGCTTAGGGGAAGGCACAGCAGCACTAAAGCAAGTTCTTATGAAAGACACTTAGCTTGTCACAGGCTTGATAGAGCAAATGGATTAGTCAGTTCAGGTGCAACTGGTTCATTAGAAACTATTCAAATATTTCTAAAAACCCAAGAGCCCCAGGCTCTGGGGCTAGCATAGAAGACTAAGTTGTATAGCCATCCATTAAGAGCTGAAGATGCAGAAAAGTGTTTTGAAACACAAGCTCTTACAGCAATAGTGAGACACCAGCAAACATCAAAAACCATTAAAGCAGACTGCAGTGTGCACCCTGAGCTGCCAAGCTTTGGCACCAAGAAGGCTACACTGGTATGCAGCCTTAGGAGAACTTGCAGCTAACTGTGCAGAGAGGAGAACAGAAAGTCTGCAGTACCAGGGCATCTGTCTGTAGTACAGGCTGTTCCCCCTCCAGCGACGTGGCCGTGATGGTGAGACTGACTGAGGGAGCAAGGCCTGATGTCTCACACAGCCCTGGCTCAGTCTTTATTGAAGCTGGAGTAAACTCTGTAGCCAGACACCATTCCTCATTTTCCAGGTCACCTGCCAGGGAAGGAAATTGGACACCGCATGTTTAGATCAGAGACAAAAAGACTACAAATGAAAATAATGTCATTCCTCCTCCAGAGAAGGAAAACAAACACAGAAGACATTTTAGTCTATCAACAAAACTCTGCCCTTACTATTCAGCTCTCAGTCAATGCAGACAACCATGCCATTTCAGGGCTGTAACCTAATCCTAGCCCCAGGATACACAGTGGAGCAGCGAGGAAAGACACAGAGCACTAATCACTGTACATTGCTGAAAGCTGCTAATGCGCAGCAGAAGAAGACTAAACAAACCACTGGGTAAAGCAGCCAGGGAGGCATGTCCTAAACAGGCTAATGCCTGCTGACTCAGTTTTATTCCTCCTTCTAGAGATAGCCTTTAGCCAGACTTCTGCTGCTTCTACTGCTTGCAGTCAGCAAATAGCTCAAATGGTGAGATTATACTTTTAAGAACAAAGTATTTATCACACCCTTAACTTCATTTTTTTCCCCCAAGGACTCATTTAGTAAGTGCAAAAGAGAATATTCTTTGATGATTTCACAGGAGCACCAGTGCCATGGTGATCATGCTAATTTCCTCCACAGAGCCTCTGGGAAGTCACAGCACAGGATGCATATTTTAACTAACAGCAATGAAACGTGCATCACGTGTTGGCAGGATTATCCCCTAACTCCACTTACGGAAAGCTCACTAGTCAGGAGAAAGCCATGCAACTTTTTTCTAGACAAAGCTGAAAGGTTTGCCCAGCACTACCAAGAACTGGAAGAAGGTTGGCATGGTAGGTTTAGCTCCCCATTTCCATTCCATTTCCATTCACTGTTTTTGACTTGCTGAAAAAGGACTTATTTTCCTGGGTTTGAAGTACGATAGAGGACCAAGAACTTGGAAAGACTCAAACTTTGAAAGAATTCCACAAGGCTATTAACAACCCCTTTTAAAAATACAAAATAATCAAATGCATTTTTGGCAGTTGCAATTCTGCCTTAGAAAACTTCCTATTCCAACTGCTAGACTTGACTCATGTAGATTCCCTCCTCTTGCAGGAGAATATCCTACACCAGGTGCACTTCATCTCAACAGCATGTAGCATGGTCCTCTGCTGCCACTGAGCAGTAGTTGTGAGAAGCGTATCCATTAAACTGAGCAGCTGGAATCTGAAGGCAAATATACATAAAAGAAAAAAGAGTGCTGATCTTTCTTTCAAAGCTTTCTTATGCCTTCATACAGAGTCTTTACTGCATATACAAAATTCAAACAGAGAGAGCAAAAACATACACTGTAGGGCCAGTGAACAGCAACAGAGATTTGAATTAACTGTGCGCTGCACCAACATCCTGGGAGGCAGCCATGGGGCTGTGGCTGTGCCATCAGCATTCTGCAAGGCTGCACAAGACTCTTCATTCACAGCTGAGTGTATCAAGCTGCTGAGATGTCAAGAGAGTTCAGCTGCAAACAGGTAACAAAAATAAGAGTGGGCTTACAGCCTCTGTGCTGATGTGTGTCCCTGCTATTAGGACCACACACACAGGCGCTGGGCAGAAGCTGGGTGCCTGGAAGAAGGGAGAAGAATGTACATCTCCAGTGCTAGTAATTACTTTGTGGTGGGACCTAACCTCCACCACTGGCAAGGAAGGAGGTAATTTGGGTGAAGACACACCAAGGAATTAAAAATGAAAAATACGTATCCTGTAATCAGAAACTCAAGAGCAGCAAGCCCAGTTCTGCCAGATTTAACTGCAGAGCAAGGGCTAAACACCATATTTAAGCTTCTGGAGAGCTTACTCCCAAAGCTTCCTGGGAAATGCAAAAATGCAAAAATAGAAATATTTAGGAAAAAAAAAAGAGGTAGGCTTGTCTACCTCCTCGGGAGAGAGGACACTGCTCTCTTTCAACCCTCCCTGAGCCTCTCTAATCACAAACACAAAAGCACAGCTCCCTCCCAGCCTGCTGTGTGTGCATCATTCAGGTAAAACCTTTAAAGTGATATCTGCCTGGAAATCCAGAATCCCTTGGCAAATGCAACTTGCAAATGCGTGTTTGGATAACTTGTGTCAACACTGGCCCCATAATCATGTTGTGCAGAGCCTCCATTTGCTGCCTCTTGCACCTCTGGGTCAAGCTACCCCTGGAGCAGCACTATTGTGAAGGCTATGGATAAATGAGAGCTATTAGAGAAGCCAGTAATCAGGCCTAAATTTTCTCAAATTTGTATCATCATGCAAGTAGAAGAGAAATCCAGCCATGGGTGACCAGTAAAACAGGGCATGTCCTCTAAGGCTGCACTTTATGATGTTTATCACCTCTAATCCCCAGACTCATCACAAATACTCAGCTACTCTAAGACAGCAAGATATGCTGGCCTTCGGCTGGTTATTTCACTGCTCTGGAACCCATCATTTTACTCCTCTGGAGGCCGACTTTGCTGATTAACCTGACATCCCTGCCATCACCACTTCAATCTGCATAAACTGCTCAGGGTTATCCTAGGCTTTATGCCAGTCTAACCAGTTTGTAGGGTTATGAATTGTTTCCAGCGACTGCAACACACTGAGTTTAACAATGAGATAATTCCGAAAAACTGCATCTGACACTTTTTTGACGCTGCCTCTTACAATCCATGGTGACAGCTGTCATTCCAGATGAACAATCCTGTGAAAGGAAGGGATGGAGGACTGGTCAAATCTCACCTTGATACTCTCCTCCCTCGACTTTTTCCAAGTCACTGGTACACATTTGCTACCAGGATCAGGGAGTGTTGCGCTGCAAGTTACTTTCTTTTGACAACATTCTAACTTCTGAAGTCACCAACAATCTCTCCTCTGCTCCAAGGGACCTGCAAGGATATTTCCCACTCTCCTTTCTCCTCTTCCTGCACACAGCAAGTTGACATTATCTGAAAATCATTCTTAGTTTATTCTTTTAATAGTTCCTTAGCAGCTTAGTCTACTCTGCCAAGCACTGTACTAGCAGAGCAGAGTGGCAGCCCTTCTCCCAAAGCCCTTGAGAACGTAGCAGAAAACCAGAAAACCTTACGCAAAGAGGAAAAATGGAGCAGGCTAATAGATTAGTGGTCATACAGAGAGGTATGGCACACCCTCCAAGACAAGAGTATTTCTGATAGAGGGTTATAGAGAACCATGAGAGAGGTTTCATGGAATAATGAGAACAAGCAAGAAGGTGCATGTGAAATATTGAAATGAAAAGGACAACAGAGGCTGGCTCAAGAGACCCACTGGAGGAAAAGGGAGGTGTCTTCTCCAAACCAAGCAAGACATACTGTGGTTAGAAAAAATGACTGGTGTCAAGAAGTTAGAGGTGTTTCTATTTATATTTGACACGATCCAGGAGTTACACATGAACATTTAAGCCAGAGTCCAAACAAAGAGGCTGAGAAAATAGTCTTCGTGATGGTACAAATTCTAGACAAATATGAAAAGGGCAACACTGCATCCTCTAAGGTAAAACAAGATACACTGCAAGTCATTCAGACATAGAGAGAAGAAAGACTAAATAAGAGATTTAGCTATCCAAATGACTAAGAAAATACACATCCTAAGTATAGTCACTTTGGCTGTTAAAAATCTCTTCTCAGGCTTCAGAACAGTTCACTGTTGAACAAGTGATCCTGGCTGCCAGTTCTCTCCCCAGCTGAAATTTCCTACAAATCCCAGAACTCTATCATGCAATGACTGTTTAGATCAGAAGCATTCGCCTTTACCTACACTTTCTTAAGTCCATGAATGCTAGGCCTTTTGGCACCTGGAACATGTTGTAATTTAGGGAGTCTACACAGTACTTAGCAAAATCCCAGCTGATACTTGTACGTGCAATGCACTGGTGCTGGTAAATTGCACATGTGAACTGAACATTCATGTTGCAAAGCACCCAGCTATTAAGAAATACTACGAATGCTTAACTCATTGTCCTTTTGCACATCATATACACCTAAAAATAGGAATGTTTTAATAATGTGACCAAACAATTTCTCTACAGAACCCATGCTTTATCCAACAAGCAGAATGCATGACACTTCACGAATTGAGGAGATATTCCATGCTTTGTTGTTTGCACTGTCACATGCACAGCCTCACCTCTCCTTTACCAAAGACAATTCAAATTTTGTTCCCACAGGGTGTCATGGGTTTAATTCCCTCCTAGAGAAACACTCCACAACTTGAATTCATTTCCACAGTGGAGCTGAAAATTCAAGTGAGATGGAGAGATTAAGGCCAAAAAGTAACCAGCGATTTAAAATGGCCAACTGGAAACAAATGGAATTGGATTTTTCAGATGATTTAGCCCTGTTATTACACTTGATCAAAATACAGTGTGCATCGAGCTTTCAGGTTGGGCTGTGAGCATCTACCACTGATGCAAGTTAAACATCAGTGTTTTAACTCAGGCATCCAAAAAACCCATTCATCACAGCCACCCAGGGTTTGTGACACATGCACCTAAGATCTCCTGTGTCCAAGACTAAAATTACATCTCTTCAGAAAGCTTTTGTGTGCTTATTCTGTCATCAAGCTTGTGCCTCTTCTCCTGCAGACTTGTTCAGTGTGCATCTTCCACTGCATACCTCATACACAAGGTCAAAAATGCTTACTTCAACAGTAGTTTTTCTAATATCAGAGTTCCCAGAAAGTTTTGCTTTCCTTTCTTTATTTCTATCCAACTAATTCTTCAATCTTGTCCAACACACCACCTCCTTTCCTGTGAAAACGTAAATCTTCTCCAACACTGACTAAATTTCACCCTTTCTGCCAGATGTACAGAGAAACAGAACTTACCAAATAACTAAAATGGTGTCCCTTGCCTCCCACATTCTTTTCAGAACTTTTCATTAAACAGAGACATTTATTGCTGGATAATTAAGTTGCATGTGCATTTACTGTGCATTTTTAAATAAATGAGAGATGCACTCTGCATCTCGCCCTCACTCCTCTCAAGTAGAGAGAATGCAAGTACCCAGAAAAACAACATGTGTTTCACCTTTTTTTTTCCCCTGCAGTAAGAAGTGAGATAGCACCACTATGTAAACAACCCACATGAAGGTGTATCACTGAACCTAATCTTTAAGGGGAACAAAAGCCCATACCACCATTGCAGATCTCCATCAGAGAAAACAGATGCATGCACTGAATGCCATTTCAAACTAGTGTGCAAGTAAGATGTCTAGAATCATCAAGGCATATTATCTGTATCACCAGAATGAAGAGGCAGCTTTTGCCTCCTCATTAAAGTTCACCGTTCAAGCAACAGATAAAATAACTTAGAGAAAAACAAAACTGAAAATTTAAGGAGATCACAGCAGATTATCAGTCAAAGTGCTCTGCACAGGTATCAGAAAAGCCATCTCTGAACAGAGTAATGCAGGAAGTTCCCTAATGAGTCAAAGTGTTCACCAGCCAAGTGTATTTAAATAACCTCCCTCTTCAGCTGTGTTACAGATTTGAACAACAGGGCTTCAACTAATTCCTTTTGGTGCATGACAGACGTTACACTGTCACCACGAACCACAGGGCTTGGAGGCACAGCCCACCTGGCTTCTACACAGCTGTGACATGTATGACCATCTGCAGCCTCAGGCTCAGCTCACCACCACATGGTAACTATACACTTTGACGCAGATGGTGCTTGAACTTGTACCAAGGACCCATGTTTGCTAAGCTGGCCTTTTGATAAACATTCAGTCCTTACCCGAATCCTCCCTCTGAGGGCATTTTCTCTCCACATGGAGCAGTAGGATCCAGGGGTGCTCACTAGCTCTCCACCACCACAGAAGTACAGCTGTCATCTGGGAGCCAGCTAACTGCAAGGGGAAAGCACCTCTAGGAAGAGGCTCACTAGTTGTTTGTGGGGGCAATGACTGCTTGATCTGTCAGCGAAGCACCTCACCATGAACCCAAAAGGGCCTCTGCTGATGCACAGATTTTGGGCACGCTGCTGGACATGCTACTTGCAGGGAAGGAAGCTCAGTGCCCCAGCTTTGCAGTTTGAGCCTTTCCAGTCTCCCAAAGGCAAGTTGGAACCTTTCTGGAGAAATAACTGCTTCCTTCTCTTTCTTCTGGGTTCAGATGGTTCTCAGTGCCCAGCTCTGGCCTCACATAACACTCCCTGTCAGACATAAGCCCTGTTTATTATGCCTGAAATGCTGAACTCCAACGCCACTACCTCTGCCTCTCTTTGCTTTGGGAGGTGAGAGCCCACATTCATCGACAAACAGTTCCTCTTACAGATTTTCCAGATGGCATTTCCCCCTCCCAGTGCGCACACACACTCCCACCGCAAATAATGAAACCGAAGCCCTCAGAACTGCTGCGACAAAAGAGATACTGTTTGACTATCAAACATTGGGGTCCTTTTTAAAGTGCCAGGAGAGAAAATTAAATAAAGGGGCAAAGATGAGCAGCAGTGACACACAGTAATCCCAATGCATAGCAGAAATTGCTGTTTTCATAACAAATGACCATCATTCATATCAGCACCCCCTCTTTGACCAGTGTGGAGTCCATGAAAAACCCACAGGTAATTTGTATCACTATCAAAGTTACTACGATAGAAACAAAGACCCATCCACATATACATGGGAGACCGGAACAGACTGAGGTGGTAGCTGGATTTACAGCCTTAAAGTTGGATACCATTAATGTCCTATATAAGATTATGGGTTTTTTTCTTTTAAGGTATGTGAAAGTTATCCACAGAAGCACTGTGGTCAAATAAAACAGTTCTTTCTCTCATGTCTGAATTTTTCTCCTCACACCCCACACAGATGCTGTGAAGGCAGATTTGTATTATGGCTTCAACACACATGAAATGGACTTGATGCTCACAGTGCATAACTAAGTGAGCACAAGCTGTCAGTGCAACACTACAGAAAAAATGAGATCACTGGTCTCACAAACAGCAGCACTGGAAGTGGGAGGAGTATTCCCATAATATGCATCATGAGGGAAACTATTCCTGGGTAATCAGTTCCTGTAGTCACTTGACAAAGAGTTTGGAGAAGAAACTGAAAATGTCCCTATATTGAGAAAGGCATGGCAACAGCTGAAGGTCCAGAAGATTCCACACCTAGGGGAAAACACCAAGGAAGTGCAGTTCATTTAGACTGTATCCCAGCAGAAATCAAGAGGGAACTCAATCATGGCCTACAAACACCTAGAGAAAGAGGTTTCAGAGAGCAGATGGTTCTTTAAAAGGAATAAAGGCTATAATGAGATCTCATCTATGTAGAACTGGAAGCTAAAGGAGGCCAGACTGCAAAAAAGCTGACAATTATTAACAGTAACCGTGTAAAAATGCCCACCTCTAAATCAAAACTAACGTCTTTCAGACATGCTGCTGCTCAACTAGGAGTTAACAGGGTTGATGCGGAGTGACCTACTGAGATTGTGGACCTTGGACATATAAAAGTTCAAAAGTCTTCTCATACTTTAGTATGAATTTAGTTTTTCTCATACAAAACAATGCTTTCAGGCATTTGGTGAGACTCTTGGGGTGTCCTGTGCAAGGCCAGGAACTGGACTTGATGATCCTGATGAGTCCCTTCCAACCCAGCACGTTCTATGAGTTTAAAACTGTATATGGTGACAAGGATCGACTGCTACCTTTCCACATAAAAATCACTCAAATACAGGCCATTCCCACTAAATGGCTTTCTCCTCATTACCTAAATAAACACACAAAAGAAAAAACAGACACAGAAAAAAGTTGCAGGAATGTGCTCTCAAAAATTATCAGTATGGCTTTGACAGCAACTTTTGAAAACACAAGTGAATTTCTTTGTTCATTTCTGTTTTCTTTAAAGTCAGGGCAGAGGAGATTCCCATTTTCATTGTTCACAGTGCATTGATTCAGTATTTGGAGAAAAGACAAAAGCTAGACATACCTCTCTATATATAGGCTACATAAAAAAATAAAACTAGGGTATGTAATATAACCTACTATAAATAATAAAACTCCTATGACTTACACATACACCATGGACACACATGTATATTATATGTGTGCATACATATGGTTACATACAAAATCTATGAAGACCAGCGTGAGCCTCAAGCCCAGAGATGCCTCTATGCAGAGACAGCACATGACACTGATTACTGCTTGTGAACTCCATACCTAAGCTAGGGTTTTTGTGCACATAGCCCTGCCTGAGATGAGGGCTGGATTTAATGTTGAAGGGTTACTTGCACCGGAGAAGTGGGAGCCATGGTTTTTGGGGTTTTGTTTGGTTCATTTGGGTTTCTTATTTGTGTTTTTCTTTTTCAAACCATGTAGGGAGATGGACTTGAAGTTTAAAAGCTGAAAAAGAAAATTCAAGTTTTAAAAGCACATTACAGAAAAACATAACGTCAGCAGTAAAAAACCCAGTAACAATACAGGTTACAGTCTGGGGCCAGCCCTAGTTTTGGCACAGCCAGGAGTAAAATAGAAACACACCATTTCAGCAATCAGTCTGTCAAACCTTCAGCCAAGACAAGTCTCTTCAAATCCAAAAGTAACTTCAAAGCATTCCTGAGCAGGAAAGCACCAACAGGAGGGGCAGGTGGGGACCCAAACTAGTCTCAAAAGCAGAGCCCTCCGGGGACTGGGAAAGGAATGCATCCAGCCACCTAGGCACAATCTGAGGAGACACAGCATACAAGTGACTGGTCAGCTGTCCACTGCCTCTGCCCTGCCAGGCTCACAAAGTAAAAAACACCAGAAAAATCAAACATACACCCACCATGAAACACCCCCAGCACCTGAGCTGATCTCAGAGGATGAAGAGCCCCACAGAGATGCTGCAGGCTCTGCCTTCACATTCCTGCTTACACACCAGCCCCTCAGTATTACCTGTAGTCAGCTGCCACCTATGCATCTCACATGTCCAAAACACGGGACAGCCACTATCCCAAAGTCTGTGCCTACAGCTAACAAGATCAGCGGGAGGGCAGGGAAGGAGCCTACACTGACATCTCAAGTCAGAAGGGGGATAACCATAGTGCCTGCTGAAACTTGGGTCTTGCCTTGCTCCTGGCTGTCTGACCCACAGCCCTCCCTTGCTAAAAGGCTGCAGAGACTGGAAAACTGAAGACGAACCTGCACCGACCGTAACAGAAAATTAGGCTTCTTTCCTCATTTCTTTACAACTGTCAGAAGTGAATCTGTGCCCCAAAAGGCTGCGATGCACAGCAAGAGATCTCCTTTACCCATCAGCCATATGCTCAGTCTGCCCTGCCAGCTTCTTCATGTCCTTTCAAGAGCATTTTCCACTCCACAGCTACCCACTGTCCTTCTCCACAGCCACTCTATAGTTGTTTCAAAAACCCCAGGGCTCAAAACTAGAAAGCAGAAACCTGGTGGGCGAGACGGGGCAGTGCAGCTGGTGTGGAGAGCTGGTACACAGAACACAGCCTCCTTTTTTGTGCTGCAGCCTGAAGCCTTCCCCAGGCCATATGCCTTATTCACCAGTTCACGCAAACAAAAGTGATCAGCCAGCTGCAACCAGGCAGGTCAAGCCTATAAATCCCTCTCCCTCTAGTATCTTTAAAGTTTATGCAAAACTGAACCTATGAATAGATTCTCATCATGGAGAGAAACCAAATAACTAAATGCCAGATGTCTTGTACACATGTGCTTTAAAACTGACACCTTCAGAGACCCCACACTAGCAACAGGCTGCAAGTATTCAAGAAAGTTATTCTGTACAAAGTTGAGGAAATGGCCTCAATGCAGTGAAGTTAGAAGAGTAAGTGGAGAAAACCAGTGTTTGGACTTTGATTTTCTGGACACTTAAATGTGTTCTCACACTGAACTTAACGGGACTTCTCGGAAAAGTTAAACCCAGGCTTATGAGTTTCATAGGTTTTACAGTTCTAGCTCCTTTTAGAAAAACTTTATGTAAGATTTACAATTACAGGAATAGGTCAATTCAGCAGCTGCAGAAATTACAGTAATGGCCAGGCAGTGGCCAGCAAGAAACAGCTCACAGGAGAAGTTACTCGTTCCCCGGCAGGAGTGGGCAGGAAAATGGAGTCAGAGCAACCAATCGCTCCACCATAATGGCTGAGAGGAAACATTAAATAACATTTTCAATGAGGTTTTGGGAGACTTGGGAAAAAACAAAAGACAGAAATAGATACTGAATGGCTTAAACCTGTCTTGAAGATCGTGTGCTGAACAAAGCTGGCCTTTTTCTCAGCCTCCATGCAACTCCTCAAAAACCACTACAGAATCATGAAGCCTTGCCATGGAAAAAAGCATGAGAACACTACAGCTGTAAGAGCTCACCAATCTGCCCAGTGGGGTGGGTATTTGGAGAATGTAAATTTTTTGGACATTCTATATGTGTCTCTCGGCCTCTGCCACTCCACAAAACCCCTCCCAGTTCCTCAGCAGCAGAGAGATGGAGGTGGAGGTGCTGGAGCACATGGACCTCCACCTCCATATCCTCTACTTTCTGGTCCCCAAAAGGACACTGGTGCTCTCAGTATCTGTCCTCTTACTCCATCAAGGGAACTGGCCTTCATCAGAGTTGTCAGGAGCACTGTGCACCTTCACTATCTAATAAGAGACGCTTTCAACTGCCAGTGTCAAACCCTGCAGTACTGCCATCCACAAAATCCTCTTTTCCTGCTCTCACAGATTCAAGGAATGAAAAATCATCAGGGTGATGCCTTTGAACATCTATCAGACAGCCAGGTTCACTCTAATACTGCAATTTCCTTAAGTATTTCTCTGAGTTTCACTGTTTTGAAGTCAACAGGTATGGAAAGGTTGTGGGCATGATTCTGGGGTTAAGATTAAATAAAATCCCAAATACCAAGAACAACTTCTCCTCCTCCTCTCTTATGAAACACTCTGCAGAGTGAGCATAAGATGAAATGTTTTCCATTCATTTGCTATTTTTAAACCCACTTGTTAATGTTTCTTGGCTTTTTAAAACATCATTTGACTACAGCTCTATTACAGTGGTCTCAGCAGTATGAATTTCTTCAGGAATTTTCCCCAAAGGAAACTCCCCTCACTTTTAGCCTAGTTTGAAGCTTCTCCCTATTAACTTCCAGAAAAGCTTGGTTTCTCATGCTCCTTCTTTTTTTCCCTGCCACAATTAATGTCTCTTGTATGTGTTAATTTTAAAATATTCACATAAAACAGCTAGGAAGTATAAAAATGGAAGACTTTCTGCAGGTGATGTTTCCCAGTCATTTCCAAAACCCCTGTCCCACACTGAAAATCCTTCTCACAGGTTTTATTAGTTGTCCTCTTGTAAAATCTCTAACAGATTTCATTTTGTCCCAACAGAGCACTTGGGACTACAGAACTGTCAGCCTTTGAAGACCTGTCTGGTGGATCTTCACAAACAGCTTAGCTTGTCACTGCTTAGCCACAAGCACTAATCTCTCTCCCTTTTATTGTAATGCAGCTTAACACTCCACTGCTTTGTACTGTAAAGCTAATGGTGAAGACATAAACTAATTATTAGGAGTTAAAGCCTGACATTGCAATTATTCCTTATAGTTACCAGATATTCATGGTCTTGCTCCTCCAGAACAAGCTTCTTCACACCAGAACAAGCAGCTTGGATGTCTTCCTCCCACCATTCTTGCCTTTCCCCTTTTTCCCCTCCAGATGTTTATAACTGCTGAATTACAGATAACTGTTAAAAATGCTATGGGTTTTCATCATTTTCTATGCATCACCATTTTCCACAGCTACAGTTCCACCAGGAACATTTCGTTACTGCATCATCACAACAAATGAACATGGGCTCAGCGTGTTGTACCTTCATTAAAGTTGTCATCAGTAGAGATGTGGGTCAAGGGAGACTGAGGTCGAGAGTCCCCACAGAGGGAATAGCTGTGTTCTGCCTGGATGAGGGGCGCTGGGGACGCCGGAGACAGTTCCACTTCCATTATTTCATTCTTCTCAGACAAGAAGGGATCATTCAAGAGCTGGCCTAGGACATCAGGTGAAAATTCATCCAGGAACTCTGTGAAGTGCTGTGGAGACAAAAAGGCAGGGGAAAGTTTATCTCCTTGCCTGTCTGTCATGCCAACCACGGGAGAGAATAGATCAGAACAATTCTATATGTGCACTGGTCATCCGTGCCAGTCAGCAGCAGGATCTACCAGCCCTAACAACCTCCTTGTCCAATCACTACTTCAAGCTGAAGAGCTACAGCTAGAACAAAAGTCCTCTCAGAGGCATACATTACAACAGAAGAGCCTGTCATTAAACTGCAACAAAAATGGGAAATGGAAGCATGGTACTCATGTCCTGAAGCAGCCTCCTCCTGCCACACCAAAGGTACACACTACAGTGCGACACCAAAAATGGGAAAGTACATTTTTCCCAGACAGAGTGAAAGATCCTGCAGGAGCTATCACCTGAACATTTTGTGCGTGGAATAGAATATAGGGGGTTAATGTTCACTGTAGCACAGAACAAAAATGAAACACATTCCAGCACAAACTTTGACACCACACACGACTATTTTAGCTGTGCAGAACATTCTGTGTGCTCCAGGAAAACGAGTCCATGCACATCCACAGCCAAGCTATTAACACGCTTGCTATGAAATGGGTTTCCTGACTGATTTATGTATCTATTTTAGAAGTAGCATTCTACCTAGAGCCCATACCCAGCTTCTAGGCCCCAGAGCTAAAGCTCCTGACAGCCAGTACTAATAACCACTTTGTCTATTGCACTGAATTCATTACACCAGCAGCACGTTAGATCTGTATGTAGCAGAGTAACTTCATGTTTGTTATTCAAAATGAGCACAAACCAAACCTTGCAATCTATTTCCTCCAGACCCCAGTGCAGTTCCCATCAAGCCAAAAACTTTGTCTCATCTCGTTTCCAATGTCAGAAAACTGTATCTTTGACAGATGAAAAATCTGCACTGCAACAAATCATTTCTGTTCATCTCATTCACACAAAGAATTCTATTTTTGTATAAAAATACTTGCACAGTGAATTGTAATGAGATTTTCTGAACAATGAGGCATTATCTACCATCTTATATAGGAATCTTTGTCAGCTGAGGCATGATGCTATAAAAGTCTAGGTTTGATTTGTTTAGTTTTTGCAAGCAGAATTGATCTTGGCTCTTCATCTTGCTCTCTCCTGCAGAAACAAACACTGAAATTCAAGATTCAGCTTCCTGTAGGCTAAATTAAGAATTAAACAAGTCAATATTGTATAAACCCACAAGGGAAGCGGTGTGCTCACACCCTCATGCACTCACATTTCACAATTCCAGCAGCACCTGTGGCCTTGAAGCCTCATGCTGAAAACCCTGAGCACAGCCAGCTCTCACAAAGTTCCTTGGATGTTCAAGCACCTCTTCCAAATGCTAACTGTGCCTTTTTTCTAAATCAGTAAGTCTTGAGTCAATTCTGACTCTGAGGAAAAGAAAATATTGACTGAATACAAGGCAATAAACAGAGAACCACAGTTGCTATGCTGGAATAACAAGCTAGCTCAAGAAAAGCCTTTACAAATGGCAACAAAGATTTGTAGTCTCATATTTACTTACTGTAAATGATAACGCTAATAAACAAACTCTTAAAGGACTCTGCAAGAGGATCATGACCACCTTAGAAAGCCTCATTTATTTTAATTTTGATACCCAAGGACTCACTAGCACTTCACAACCAGGTGCTTCCCAGCAAGGATAGAAGTATAAACTACAACACCCCACTATGCAAAGAAGAAAGAAAAAGGATGCACAAGAGTAGCTGAACAGCCTGGAGCATCAATAAAAACACTGAGTAAAACAAGGCAGGCAGCCATTAATGTGTAAACAAGGGACAGAAATACTTCCCAGCCATGAAAGAAGTCAAGGATGAACCTATAAAAAAGCAGTGCCTTTCTTAGGGACAATGTTTTTCCCTCCAGTCTACACATTTCATTTGGAGTAACAGCAAGAGTCAATTATATTTGTTTACATAATTTCCTAAAGCTGGAGCATTTCTTTCTTTCCAATGCTTGCATGCATTACTCAGACTGATGAGTAGCAGATGCTGAAATATGGCTGCTACAATATTTGTACCGTGGTTTCTACTTGGAGCTACTTTACCACCAGCATCATCCAATTTCAGGATGTCATCCTTGAAAATATCATACCTACATATTGACTTAGTCTGACACTACTTAGATGTTATAACTTAACTGAAAGAAACATGGCCACAGGCTACTCAGCTGTTTTTGGCAAATTCACAAATAAAGACTTTTATCAGCCTTCTGTCTATCACTGTTTTGATATGGAATAAAAGCTTATCAAATGCTATTTTACTTTTCCATTTGACTGAAGTTAAGTCCATCAGATTCTTTTTTTTTTCCTTTCTGAATGGGGAATTTCCCTAAAACCACTTCAGAAAAAGCAAAGGAGGAAACAAACATTCAACTTCAGAAAACCAGAGAGAAAGAGAACCTTGGGGTGGGGAAGGATGTTCAACATGTTTGTCAATATTTGTGCTTTCTCCTTGTCACATGCCGCTGCAAAGCAGCAAGCTGTGAGCAAGAAAAGAATATGCATTTATAACAGAATTGTCCGATAGCAAATAAATGGTTGGTTTCTAAAGTGATTTTCTAGTTTCATTATAATTCTCAAGTTTAGTTTTAATGCTCTGTGATATAATGTTGAACACTGGTTCATAGAGAAACCTAGAACAACTGCCACAGGTCAGGCTCTGCAGCTACTGAACTCACCAAACAGACAATTTCAGGGATCTGGACTTCTCATTCTGAGATTATAAAAATCACAGACTCCTTGATTTACAGGAATCTTTCATATGTTATACACTTCTCTACTACAGTGAATGCTTAAAGCTAGATCACCTTTTGTCCTTAATAAAACAATTGTCTCATTGAAAGTGGCTCCATCTGCTTAGAGAACTAAAGAAGAAAAGGCATTTGAGCAGCAGCTAAAGCAGAAACCATCCGGGGGCAGTCAGGCCTCCAGCTCTGCAAAATCTCCACCTACACCTAAGCTGCTCCTTCTGTCTCTTCAAAGCACGTTCTCCCATTGCCAACGCCCCCCCCACCCCATCCTCCCCTCTCTGCTTCCACGTGCACCTCAGCGGTCATCAGCCACTTCCATAGCTGGAAAGCCCCAAAATAACCCTCAGTTTTGACACAGCAGCAACCACCCCTGCAGCCAGGAACAGGAAAGGGCAATTTGGGAAGGAAACTGAGACTTTTACCCTTAGAACCTTTTTTGCTTGCAAAATAAAGAAATTCTTTGTCTATGGCTTTCAGCTGGGCATCTTTCACCCAGAGAGCTCACCTTTACAGAAATTTTAAAAAGAGAGGAAAGAGCACTTGCACTGAGAATCTGCGTTTTTTTCTTCTTTTCCCTTTTTGTTGTTAATACCTCTGTAGACAGCCCAGCTGCCAGTTTCCTGCTATCCTCACACCCCACTGGCAGCCTCAGCACTAATTGCAGACATGTGTTGGTACAAGGAGTCTGTTTGAATTATTAAACTATTCTCACCACATAGCAAAGAGCTGTGTTCAGCTGGGATTTTAACCTCTGTAAAAAGTCAGGGATTTAGGACAGATGTTACCTTATCTTCCACCTCCCCTTCCCCCAGAACCCTGAAAAGACAAACAAAACAGCAGCACTCCTGTTTACACACAGAAAGCAAACTGCAGCCCCGTGGAGTTTCAGCACTCATCTGGCTGAACATTGGCTCATGCCTTTATCCTGGGTGTTTTTGGGGAACACAAACACCTCCAGACATCACGTTGCAGTAAGCAAACAGAGGAAAGCTCTCACATCCGGGTGCACAGGGGATTTTTGGATAGCTCTTCGAAAGTAGCATTTGGCTGCAGACCAGCTGTGCCGCGGGCTGCAGCTCTCCACAGCATCTGCCTGTTCCTGCCACACAAAGGCCCTTTTCTCCAACTGCCTCGGGGACCAGGGCTTTTTTTCCCTCTTGTTTGATCAAATGAAGATCTGTGAAGTAAAACACTCAGGTTTTGCTAGGTGCATGGCAGTGCTGGCTTCTCCACCAGCTGACCTGAAGCCAGATGAGAGCAGCACTACCCCAATTAGTCGTTTGAAGAGAAGACACTACCATGCCTAAAAATGAAAGTCATCTTCAGAAAATTGACCTTCTAAGAACCCATTAAAAAAGAAACGCAGAGAAGTCAAGAGTCCCAAATGACACTTCACAATTATATTTATATTTTTAAACAAGCAGCAGGCCTTGCAGAGCCTGGAAAGTGCACTGCATCAGCTGCCAGTCCCACACACCGACTGCAGCAGCAGAATCCCACCTTCTCCAGCAGAGCCACCCCAGAGGAGAGCTGCAGTGACAGCACCCTGGCACACTGCAAAACAAACCCTGCTCTCCCAGCAGACCAGGGCAAGGCAGCCATGCAACGTGACTGGGTTATAACCACCCACAAATATTCCAGGTATTACCCTCCTGGGAGTTAGTGGCTCCCTCCTGGCTCACCCTGAAGTCTCCCCACCCTGGAGGGATCAGTCACCCCTCCACAGGAGGAACTGTCAGGTACACAATAGGCACTCATGGGATAAAAAAATATCCCACCATCCACCTGTAGGTACAAAACAGCCTGGGGTTTATGTCTTTATTCTACTGTAAAATCCTTCAATGTCTATTCAGTAACTATACTGAAATTCCCTCATTTGTGGGAGACTATGAAGAGTAACCCAAAACTGGTATTTGAAACCAGCAAAGAGATCCACTGTAAGAGCAGACACGATTGTTTGCAGTCTCACACCACCATTTACTCATTTTAAGCACAAAAAAAAAAAGTGGTCAGATTAAAAAAAATCCTCTAAGTGAATAACATACAGGTTGTGTCACCAGCAAAACAAATGCCAGGAAATTCAGAGCCAATAGATTTACATGGTAATTAAATCTGCACATCTTCCCAGCTTGCTCAGGTTACACAGTTGGAAATGCTGAAGTTCATGCTGAGCAAATCTCATAATCCCCCCCATTATGTACACATGTATGCACACACTTCCATTGCAAACACTCAAATATTCCACCCCACAACCAGCAAAGAAGACATGCATTTATTTTTAACTAATCAGGGGGATTTTTCAAGAACCATGCTTACTCCTTTGCCTTTCCATCTTCCAAAATATTCTTTCACTTTCCTCTTTAACAACCCCCATCAAAAAAAGTATTTTGTATTTAAAAAGATAACTAAAACCTAAATGAAACTCTTTAATAGACAGGACTAAATATGGGTTAAAAGAAAGAAAAACAAAAGACAAAGAAAGAAAGAAGCTCTTGTGCAGTCGAGGCAAGAGTGAGAAACAACCCTCAAGATCAATCTTTTAAGTCCACTGCCTGCAAGCAGAGAAAAGGATGCTATTGCTCATTCCTAGCCCAAGTCTCTTGGGAGTCATGCAAAATAGGAAAATCCTTCTCACGTTCCCCTGCCCTTCCCCCAGTGCATAGCTCTTGGATCTAGCCTAACTTTTCAATAGGCTGGGTGCATGTTTTGCTATTTCCCACCCTCTCCCCAAAAAGCCAAAGCCAGAGGAGTGAGTCACTGGGGCCAGAGCAGTGAGTCAGTGAGCTGGAAGCCCTTCAGAAAGGCTCCCCCCCATGTGAGTCCCTGACTGAGACCTCAAAGTACATTATTAATTCTGGGTTGCAAGTTACCATTTGGAATATGCTCTCAGGTCAGATGTAGCTGTTCTTTTGTCTCAGCTCTTCCCCACCCACTCCTCCATCCCTTTTTTTTTTTGCCAGCTTGAGCAGCACAACCACAGAACACTAAACCCCTCCATTACTTGTCCCCATGCCCTTCCCCTCACCCAGAGAGCAGCAGGGTCACAATTCTTTACCCCCAGCGACTGCAGAAGCTGCAAGACAGGCCTGACTGACCCATCTGCATCTCAGGAGCCTCCAAGCCACCAAGAGCAGGGGCAAGCCTCTCCCTGCCACCTTCAGCTAGTAGTGTGGCGCACACTACACGAGGGGAACTCAGCTTCCTAAACTTAGTCACTGGGGTCTCCAATGACTTTTGGCACCCACACAAGATACCTGAAGAGACCAGTTATGTGTTAAAAGCTATGTAGTGAAGACAAGTATGTTTGGTTGGTTTGTTTGGGGCTTTTTTTGCCCCAGCTATGCTCCAGGAATGCAGTGCCAGTGATAAATATTTGCTGTGAGATAATAATAATTTGCTTGGTTACACCCCAGGTATACCTCCAGGCTCTACGGAAGGAACTTGCATTTACTGCAAGTTTTACATGAAACTAGTGTCTTCTGTGTAACTCACAGTGTTAAGCAAAAAAATAAACAGTGAAGAAAGTTTTACAGTTCAACAGTGGGCATATTTAGGGTCTTGTTTGCTGCCTGAGAGCTCGGCAGCAGGGACAACACATTTTGTTGCTGCACAGCTGGTTTATCTTACAGCCACTTTTTAAAGAACATGGCTGCTCCAGTTCCCTCCTGACAGGAGACAGATCTTAACAATATAGGAGAGTTTTACACCGTTTGGGCACACTACACTTGGCTTCATTTAACATCTTCCCTCAACATAGCAATGGGAGGGCATGAAAGCAAAGAAAATTAATCTCAGGCCTCAGGTAACAGCATCCCTTGTTGATGAGTACAGATGAGCCCTTTGTAAAGGGCACAGCCAGCACAATTCCTGTATTTTAAACAAAATCTACTTGCATGCATTTTAGAGATCACAGAATATCTCAAGTTGGAAAGAACCCGTAAAGATCAAGTCCAACTCCCAGCTGACTTTAGAGTTATAACAGGAAGGAGGAAAAGATAACCACTGATAATACTGCTGCTGTCCAGCTATCCTACATGGACACAAAGGATGGCTAGCACCATGTAGTTCAGGGATGGTTCCTTAGAACAGGGATGCTGTAACCTGCCCTGCAGGCCAGTGACAGCTCGCTCATCTGCTCACCCTGCAAGGTCCTGGTGCAGCTCCCACAGGTTAAGCAGCACTTGAAGTTCCCAGCCCCTGTCCACAGGCATGACCTCCCAGAAATAAAACCCTGCCAGTGGGCACACTGTTAGGAGACCTCAGAAAAATCATAACTTCACATCTAAGTTCCCATTAGTGCAGAGGGTCTTCTGCAGAACACAGATGCTTTCCAGCTCAGCTGTTTCATGTTTAAAGTGTTCTCAACAGCCTCCTCCCTGAGGACCAAATTAGTGTCCTTCAAAGGAGGATCTTTCAGTAGTCTGACTGCTATAGGTAGGAAACAACTTCTGCTCTATCAGCAGTGCTTGCTAGTCCTGACTGACAGGACACTTGACATTTAAAATAAAAATCCTTATTTTCTTCTTCAACAGTGTTTCTTCTTTAATGGTTGCAAAGTTTAAATGGCAGGGTTCCAGCTTGAAGGAGCCATCGTTCTTTCTTTTTCCTAGCACTGGCTGCAAACCTACCCACCACCCATCAAAATCCTGCTCTTTAATTAAAGCTGTCTGTTATTACAAAACAAGTAAGGCTTTATGATCAGTATTGGCAGCTTAAAGAGAGATTGGGCATTTTATATCACAAAAGAGTTAGTAGGCTTTGTTTTACAGATTTATAGTACTGAGTGTGGGGGGTGTTCTGCTGCCTTGTTTGTTTGTTTTTAAGAATAGAAGCATAGAACCTGAGGCTTGAAAAGACACAAATTTAAGCTCCTCAGTGTTTATTTAGACACTCTTCAGTTTTGAAGAGTCAGACTATCAAGTGCCTAAATGCAGACACCCCAAGCTGATTATCGAAAATATGAATCAGCTTTTATAAAAACTGCCGAAAATTCATACACTGAATGGTTGAAATTGCAGATGTGTGTATAGTTTAAAAAATAAAAAACACACCATGCACATATAACCCTTTCTTGAACTCAAGAAACAGGTGCTTGAGAACAGTGGAGGGAGAAAAAAAAACGGAGTGCTTTTGTGAAACGAATGTAAAGAAATCCACAGGTCATATTGCCTGGAGGATGAACTGCCCAGCCTGATGCAGAACTCAAGGATCAGCAGCCTTTGGCTAGCAATGACCTTAGCTGCCACAGGGTTTAGACCCTGCCCAGCAGAATTTCTGTCTCAATCACACAGATATCTACTATCAGGGCAGAAGGAGAAACAGCACTGGCAGGACTTTGTGTTCAGTGCTGCTGTCACTGAGGGTTACACATTAAGTACCGTGCACTAAAAAAGCTGGTTGTGTGTCAAATACTACTCCACTGTCTGATCTCACCAGACAGTGAAACAAACAACCTTTCCAAACAAGTCTTCTACCTTGCTTTCAGTAGAAACATCCTGGGGTTTGATCTGGCGTATCTCTCATCCTTCCCATAAGCTTGCACTAAGCCCAGACACCAAGGATGCATACAGAGCTAGTACTCTGTCAACAGCAGGTATCATCACAGATTTCCCATCCCTGACTGTCAAAACGTTTCCAGCTTACAACTTTGTAGCAAGTTTCATGTCAAACCTGCTACTGGCCCAGCAAGCTAATGAGCAGCAGTGTGACAGCACTTGATGGTGACAACACTGGGGAAGAACATCCCCACCTTGTACCTGAAACAGAACATGGTTTTTAAAGCCATGACACTGGAGCTGCTCCAGATGAGCCAGCCCTACCAAACCCATCCCACAGCAAAAAGGCTTGCATTTTGAAGCCACCCCCAGTGGTCCTCTGTACCATGAGAGATGGATACTTCCAGACACCCACGTTGGACTTGTACAGCCTTAACTCTGCAGAAATTCACACAGGAACCCACAGAAATGGTTTTGGCACCTCATTTTGTATGGACCAGTACTTCCATCAGCACTGGTACTCTGGGACCCTTCCTCTGAGGAAAGACGCATTTCATTTTATGTCAAAACAAGAGTGCGGGTGGGTCACTTGGTTTTGACTTGTGTCAAAGGCAGACAAAGTTTGTTTTGAAGCCCTGCTGAAAGCTGCAGAAAGGCAAAAAGGAGACAGGATATGAACAAGATCAAATAAATATACAATTACAAGCACATGTAGCATGCATCTAGACAAACTGTTTTAAGACACCCCATACTTGAGAGCTGCTGTTCCACTTCCTATGACAAGCCTTTTGTCACAGTGCCAGTAAACATTACTTCACTCAGCTTTATAAAAAATAAATAAATAAACAATGAGTGGTACTGGACTAAGGTTCAGGACCCAAAATAGCAGTAGATAGAAACATCTGTATGCTAAGACCAGGTTTTAAACAAAAACAAACTTGTGAGCTTGTATCTCCCCTCTGCATCCTTCCAGAGATGCAGGGACTTGTGGAACAGGTTATCTAGCAAGAGGTATGGTGGCTCTCTTTCCTCATGAGTCCTGGGAATACAGGGGAGACTCTCAAACCAGCATTGCCATCATTTGCCTGTGAACTGATCTTTCAGCTTCTTTCTTTAGCCCTCTCCCACTCAGAGCACCCCTCTCCTTCATCTCTACCTCCTCTCTGTACCTTCCATTTCCAGGCCTTTGCTCCCAAGCAGGTGAAAGAGAGGCCAAGCTACTCATCCCCTTGCAGGACATAAAGAAGATCAGCAGAACTGGGAATGAAGCCGCAAACTGTGGGCAAAGACTCTGGAGGAACAGAGCCAGAAAAGCAAGGGAGCAGAAGGGAAACAACAGGAGGAGGCAAAGTCACAGCACCTGGAAAGGGATAAAATAAACCAGTGACAGATAAGCAGCATATTAAGATTGTGCAAGAACTTCCTCCATCCCCAGCTGTGCATTTTCGCCAAGCGTCACTGCCTTTTGTGCATTGCCATTTAAATCTCAGCACATTACAGTGCTCACCCTCATGACAGCTCTGGACCTTCTCTCATTTGTTCCTCCCCACCTGAAACACAAAACCACTTCCATCTCATCATGGCAGGTGAAGAGAAAACCACACAGGGAAAACAAACATGCTTGCCATGGGAACATGAATATTATATATTTGGGCTAGTGGAAGAAAGGAAAAATTACCAAGAATTAACATAAATCAGAATCTAGAAGACAAGAAAGAGTTAATAGAAAATACAATTCAGAGGGAGAAGGCGTGCTTCTGAGTTTTTCAGGATCCAGAGGAATGTTAATTATAGATCAGGCCACTGCTTGGCTGCAGTTATTGGGGGGAGAAAAAAGAAGATCAAAATGTTTAATTGAATATTCCTGGGAGGGGGCGGTTCTGAATTACTGCTTTTTATATAAGAACAGATGATACAGCCATCCCACAGGATGCTAATGAAATGACTTTTATCCCAACAATAATGGAAGAGAATATGGAAACAGCTACTCAAAGTTGGCCATTTTAATTAGTAGACCTAGAAAACTTCCATCTATAAAGTCTAAACAGAGCTTCTAAGGAGCTCTTGAAACTATTTTCAGTAGGAGACAATACTGATGGACTGTAAAAGATAATATGAAAATATTTAAGTGTAAACAAGGCAACCAAAGTAACATCAAGTTAACCTACCTACTGTTTATGATGAAGGGAAGCGACGGAAAAGGGAAGAGAGTAGTTAAGAGTCCAAGAATTTCCAAAGGAAAGAAAAATCTAATTTATAATTCCACAATAACTGATAATCTAGTTTCTCAAATTTTATCTCTTTCTGAAATAATATTACAAGCTTAATACCTCTTGTACCATAAGGCAATTGACTTGGTGCTATACAAAACAAAGCCGGAGCGAGATGAAGTCAACAGGCCTCATTCCGTGTGACAAGGAAATCAGAAATCTCCATATGTGAAACAAAAATGAGCTGATCATGCCACACATTTTCAGTGGGTTCCCACAGGGATCAGTTCTTGGCCCCAGACTCCAATATTTTATCAATGACCTGAGAGGAAAAGCCTCTGAAGGTTGCAGATAATGCAATATCAGCAGGGGCAGTGAGTAACAAAAAGGCCAGGTCACAAAAGCAAAACACAGAGAACTCAGTAAGCAGCCATAAACAAGAGACATGTCTTAAGTAAAGCTGAAGGTTAAAAAAAAAAAAAAAAAAAAAAAAAAAGTATCTTATGGTGCAAAACCAAAAGGCTCCAAGTCACACTTGGGCAACTGACAATCAGAAGCCAAGACCCCAGGACTCTGGGAGAGACATGGCTGAAGAAACCCCTGTGGGACAGGTACCACAAGCACTGGGTCCTTGGGGATGAAATACTGCAGATGTGTGCTCATACTCCAAATGCAGGAGACACCTGCTGCACTTCAGGTTGAGCCCCTCAGCCAGTGCTGGGGTTTCACACAGTTCCAGGAGCAGTCAAGCACTGGGGACTCTTGCAGGGCCATCCCACGCTGTGGGGCCAGCACCCAAAGAACAGCAGGGAGGTATTGCAGAAATTTCGCCTTTTTTATCTATTTAGGACTTCTTTTGTTTGTACTTGTTTCCTAAATGAGGCTTCATATTTAAAAGAAGTGTCCCTATAAAGCTCAGCCCCCAGCTACAGCTTTGTACTGCAGCCTCATGCCAATCACACAAGTTGCTGCGTAAGTCTGTGCTCCCTGCAAAACCCAGAGCACGAGTTTGAGGACTTCAGGAGACAGAGAGGTGTGAAGCACAAACTTCTCCGTGCTCATGGTGGATGCAGCTGCTACTGGCCACAGCCAGGCTCCCCTCCTACACCACCAAATTTCAAAAAAAAGGAAGTTGAACAACTGGAGAAAGTTCAGAGAATCACAAGAATCACTATAGAAAGGGAAATCTTGCCTCAAAATAAAAGCAAAGGAGAAAAGAAGAAACCAATGTATTCAGCTTATCAAAGAGGAAACAAATGCAAACCATGAATGTTCTTAAGTAATGAAACAGGGAATAAGACTCAAGAGGATGGCTCTACCAGCTTGCAGCTAAGTTTTCAAGCTGGAGCCAGATCCACTCACTGCGGTTCACATTATTAAAAAAGGGGAGAACAATCAATCATGAAGGAACAGTGTGAATTCTTCAACCCAAGCCATTCTTAACTGAAGACTAGAGACCGCCCTAAAAAGATATGCAGGAATTCAAACAGGAAACAATCTGGGGAAGTTTTATAGCCCTTGATTTACATAAGGTTAAAATAATTCATCATAATTGTTTCCTTTGGCCTTCTGGCAGCAAAACAAGGCTGTTTACTTGAATGGCAGCATGCTCTGGAGAAACTGATGCAAACCCAGAGCTGGGAAACTTGCTGATACGGCTTTGCATTCCTGTATTGCAGATAACTTGATATCCTTATCAGGAAGGCAGCTGGGGAACACAGTTCAAGAACCCAGGTTTAAGACCAAAGGTTGTTCATGTTAGACACAACTGCCCCGCTCACAAGCCTGCTCCAAACACAGTGCTCAGCAAACTTCAAGTGGCCGGCACATCCCACAGCATTAGCCCACTGAAAGCCTTTTCCCTTGTTTGTTTTTAAGGCTGGGTTCTCCAGCTCTGCTGCACAAGTGAGTCAGCTTTCCTCCCCACACCAGAGGGCTGGTGAGGGCACTAGCTGGGAGACAGAGCCCCTACCACTTGCCATCACTCCAAGAGCCACACCTCAACAACAAGCTGGGAGAGGGTCTCAGAGGAAAGATTTGGCAAGCTTGCATTGGATTTCAGGGTTTCTCTATCAAAGAGACTGAAAACACAAACACGCATGCAAACTATCCCGTCTTTCGGAAACTGATTTGTTCCTCAGGATCGGAGGGGCAGCTGCATCTGCAGCCACAGCACGAGCAAATGCCTGTGACAAACTGCGAGGACTCACAAGCCCAGAGCACTGTGATCATTTTCAGAGTCCACATTTAATTTCCACATCCAATAGATGGTCAGTTTCAGTGGTGATGGGAGACTCCCCATGAGGCCAAGCGAGAGGAATGCCGAGGTGCATGAGGAAATTAAAAGGGAGCTTCCATGTGAAGGGATTTGCTTCAAAAGAAGTCATTTAGTAGTTGCTCATTTCAAAGTCTCTTTTAAGTCTTCTAGTTAGTAAAGCTCCATGTGCCTGGGCATCTCTTTCAGGACCTATCATCCTTTCCAAGTGCCAAGTCTGCAGCAGCAGAAGGCTGCCGATAGCAGAGAAATCAAAGGCAAGTAACTTTACTCTTGCTTTAAATCTGACAAAGAGCATAAACACAAGCATGCAATGTGCAACCCTGTTCAAACACACAGAGAGAGGTTACTTGTGTTCCTGTTTTACATTAGAAACAAGCTTTTTTTTAAAAAAAGTTTTTAAAGCTTTTTTAGTTTGATAAAGAAAAGCTTTAAAAGCAACCAGCTGACAGAATGGAAGGAGAGGGAGCATTTAAGGAAAGCAGGAGTTTCATCCAGTTTTAAAGATTAATTACAAGATTAATGCCAGCAGGCGATGTGAGTTTCTGGCACTGAAGCAGAAGGTGCTCCAGCCAACACCTCCAGCCAGCACACACACACGCAGCCCTGTGCAGCATCTTCCCCATCCACATCTCCCAAATGCTAGCACACAAACAAAGCCGCTTTCACTTGTAGCACTGAAATTTAATTAATTGGATATACCGAGCAAGCGAGTGAGCTGTGCAACGTGGAAGATGCCTCTCCCGAGACTGCTGAAAGAGCCTGCCAGCATCCTGGGGACAGCGACGGCGCAGGGAAGTATCAGACATTGCATAAGCGAAGGCACACGTAATCGCTCATTCCCACTATCCCAGCCAAGGCTAGCTCAGACCCCTGCCAGCCGCGGCCAAGATCTACTCCAGCTATTCAGAGGCGGCTGGGTGCCTGAATAGGGGAGAAAGGAGGGGAGACCCAGCCTGGGGATGTGCCTGGGTAAGGACATGGGACCTGTCCCAGCACCCAGCCAGTACCTCCAGGGGCCCCTTGGCTCCTGCTTGTGCAACCATTACCCCACAGCTTAGAAGCGGGGGGAGTAGGGTGGAAAATGTGGTTTTTCCAGACTTTATCAACACATTTTCCTTCTTCTAAGGAAAGAAATATGGCCTGGTGGTTAGAGGGCTGGGCAGGAGCTGCTGTCCCACACTGCCTGGGCCTCTCATCCCCTGAGGCAAAGGCACCCTTTGCCTCTTCGTTCCACACACCCAAGGGCAGTAACAAAGCGATACTCTCCAGTCACAAGGGAGGGATCTCAAGGATAGTGGTACGGGAGATTGCATCACATTCAATGCCAAAATTATCAGGATCATAAGAAAACCAGAGACAGCTGGGACACAGAGAAAGCCCCTTGTTGCAGGGCACAGCACTGGACACTGCACCAAGGCCAGGAGTGAGAGACACACACACAAGCACTTGGAACTGTTTAGGTTGGAAAATACCTTTAAGATCATCAAGTCCAACCCAGCATTGCCAAGTCCAACACTGAACCTTGTCTTCAAGCGCCACATCTGCATATCTTTTAAAAATCCCTGGGGATGGTGACTCAACCCCTTCCCTAGACAGCCTGTTTCAATGCCTGACAACCCTGTTAGTAAAGAAAATTTTCCTGTTATCCAATCTAAAACCTCTTCTAGGGCAACTTGAGGCCATTTCCTCTTGTCCTACCGCTTGTCACTTGGGACAAGAGACCCACCCCACATTGCTATGACCTCCTTTCAGATAGCGGTACAGAGAGCAAAAAGGTCAACCCTGAGCCCCCTTTTCTCTAGACTAAACAACCCCAGCTTCCTCAGCAGTTCCTCATAAGATCTGTGCTCCGGATCCTTCACCACCTCCACTGCCCATCTCTGGACTTGCTCCAGCACCTCAATGTCTTTCCTGTCGTGAGGACAAACACCGGATTCAAGATGCCACCTCAACAATGCCACATACAGTACTTCAGCCTCTGAGGGCTATCCAGAGGTAAAGTGCAAGCTCAGGAGCTCAGAAATCAAAATCTGTATTCAAATTTCAGGTGCTGTGATTTCTTCCATGCAGCCTGTAAGCCACATGTGGTGCATGGCCACACAAGACCCCACTTCCAGGCACCAACCCAGCACAGCCCCCCGCATTACACAGCTTACACAGAAAGCACCCAAAGGGAGGAAAATTCTCCCGCAGCTAAAGGAGTCTGGCTCTAGGGAAACACAGGTACAGAGCCAGAAAAATAATCAGCGGAACCTTGTACTGCTTATCAGCAATGTGTAAACTCCAGAGCCAGCTAGGACTATATATATATAGATATATATACATGTGTATGTGTGCTTGTGTGTTTGTGTGTATTAAATATAGATCATTTTTTTAACACCACACCGTTGGCTGCATTACATTTTGGATGAGCATCTGCTACAGACCATCTGGACTGGGAGGGAGGGAGACCAAAATGCTATGGGACTTTTGAGGAATTTGAAACTTGCAGCGGATTTTACACAGAAAACTGTTGCGTAAGGGACACTGACAAATGTGTGTTATCAGGAAGGTTCTTTAACTAAGACAAGGAAAAAAAAGAAAGAGAAGTGATCCTAAAACTGCTGCTTCCTGTGGGGGTTGGAGCTGGCTACAGACGACAGTACTGACTTCATAGCACTTAAATTCAGCATCATGAAATGGAACCAAACCAAGTTGTCAGGACATGCATCAGTGTGCCAGAAGATCAAGCGCTGAACTGATGTTGCCCCAATGAACTGAAAGTGGTACCTGACTTTCAGTGGGTTAGCACAGAGTATCTTATGCTTCCATCAAAAAATAAAAGCACATCAAAGCCACACAAGTTCTTATTCATTAAATTAACACACAAGAACAAATGGTTCCTGTGTAAGCATTCCGACATCCTTCTGACCAAGAGAGCTTCACATTCGTAATGTTTATGTGTAGATAGAATGTCAACCACTTCCCTGGGCAGACTGTTCCAATATTTCACAACCTCTTCCACAAAAATATTTTTCATATTATCTAATCTAAACCTAACCTGATACAGTGTCAGGCCATTTCCTATTGGTTGTTACCTGGAAGAAGAGACTGACCCAACCTCCTTTCAGGTAGCTATAGAGAACAGTAAGGTCTCCCCTGAGACTCCTTTTCTCTAGGCTAAACAACCCAGCAACCTCAGCCACTCCTCAGAAGATTTGTACTCCAGACCCTTCAGCAGCTTCTGTTCTCCAGAGACTAGAGCAAAGTTTTACAAACTAGAAGATTTTATAAATCAAGGCTCACAATAATCACATCTTATGCAATAATAATACAAAGACTCAGATGTGCCAAAACTAAAACCATCAGTTTTTCAGAATTTCTGAGCATCCTCCTCTCTGTGCTTCTATTTTTAGGTTTTTTTAAAATTTTCTCTGGTTGCAAGAGCTGCAAAGTCTAACAAAGGAAACTAAAGAACATGAAATAAGTTCAAGTTTGCAGAGTCCATAAACTTCCTCAGAGAAGTGTTGAGTGTGCAAAAACAGCAAGGGATTTAAAATCACTGCTCTGTTCTACCAACAAGTTGTGGTTCCAGATGGCTTTGGAAGATCTGGTCTTCAGCAAGTCAAAATGAGCATGGCTGGCACTAATGCCAAAAGAGAAGAACTCAGTATTTCAGTAATTCTGTAAGTTGAATTGTACCTGTCTTGTAACAGTAGCAAGCACACATACACTGGGAACTCAAGCATAGGACAGTAGAGAGAAATAGCTCTTCTTTTGGAAAGAGCAGCTGTCCCTCTTCTCCCCACTGAGTCATCTTTGTTCTTCCAATAATACAATAAAAAATATCTAATAACATATCAAAAGGTCCAGTAGGGAATAATTTTGTAAAAGGAACACACTAGACCGTTCTACAGAAAGATGTAATAGTTTCTTTCCATGAAAGGCTTCCGTTACACAAGCCTCCAGTCTGAGCTCTATGGGGACAGCCAGGCACACCCAGAAAAGCCTGCAAGCAGAAGGAGATAATAGAAATTTAAATGGACCATCCAGCTTTTAGCGTAACCACCGTTTGTGCTATTCTACAAGCTGCCAGGTGAGTGGGATGGGGGCAAGGAGTAGAAGAGATCATCAATCTCCCCATCCTGCCTACAACACTACAATCTCCGGTGCATGTAGCTGCAGTTAGACTTACTCCCCTTTTGACAGGATTTGTTAAACCAGTCAGGAAAGGTCAGGACAGAACATGGAAATAGATTTAAACCAGATTCCCATGCTAATAGCAATTCAAACTGCATATTCCCTAACTAAAATGTAAATATTAAATAAAAGCAGTGACAATCTGATATGCTTTTAAAGGTTTAGTGCTCTAGTCATTCTTATTTAAGCAGATGATTTGTCTGATTCTGATGTAAATCCATTCTTAAAAGTTCAAGCAGTAAACAGGGATACATGCTGAGAATCAGCCTTTTTTGATGTATAGAAATTTGTATTCCTGGCTTTTCTGTCGATAAGATAGAGGCCATACACACAGAGCTGTACCTGCAGGAGTAACAGCTGGACAGGACTTTTCACACCATATCACGGTATTACGAGGCAATGCATTGTATTATCAGACAACACCACTACTCTGCACCTCCAAGAAGGGCAACTGGGCCAATAAGTAAATGGGCTACAGACCCAGCCAAGGGCTGTGAAATCTCCCACTGACAAGGGATGTCCATGCATGTATTCAGGTGCTCTCCTGGGACACTCTGAAGTTGGTGTTCTGTTTAGGGAAAACATCCAGCACCTAAGGAGGACTAAAGAGAGGGTCCCTGCCAGGACTTACAAGAATCTGAACACAGACCTTCTAAAGCCTTCAGTGATGAGATGAGCATGAAGAAGACACAAAGACACAACTGGAGAGCAAAAGAGGAATGTGCACAGCTCCCCATCTTGCATTTTAACACTCAAATTCCCATGGCAATGACTCTTTCCTTCCCAAAAACAAGAGCACGCTTGTGAAACTGGGCAGGAACACCGCAGGCAAGCTTCCTGTGCTGATATATGGTGGCACAAGAGCACACTTGTGAGCCTATGAGGGGAAGAGCCCCAGGGATGTTGGGGAAAGGGACAATATTTCACCGAGAACACCCCAGGTGTATTTTGTGTAAGATACCTATCTAGCCCCAGGATACCTGAACCCTTCAGAGACTGCCCAAAAACTCAGACAAACAAGTTCTAGAAAAAAATCCAGAAAAACAGCCCTGGTTTAAGATAACATCGTGCTACCTGCAGGACCATCACTCTCATGTTGGCAGGAGCAGGCCCTCACCCCTGCCACTTCTCAGGAAGGGACAAGGTGCACAACTGGCCTTCCTGGGCAGGGTTAAGCTAAAACACTGCTGTGTAAGGCCCAGGCACCACTTCCCATGACAGTTCCCAGGCAGAGACACGAGAGGGACAACTGGAGGCAGCAGCATGGAAAAGCAACACTGCGCAAAGAAAGACCAAGTATATGCCCAGAGCAGCTTCAGGCCTGCTTCAGCCCAAAGCACAAACACAGAGTTGTTGTCCTTGGAAAGAAGCGAGAGCATCCCCACCAACATCCCAGCCATGCTCTCACATTTTATATTTAACTACCAGTACCCGATGTGTTAACCCCTCCCTGGATTTACATCACCCCTTTGGCAGAATAAAACCACACAGATTCAGCGGGGTTTGGTTAAAAGTTATGCACACATGCAAGGCTCAATGGTCCCAGGGTCTCAAAAGCCTGACTGTTGCCGCTGACCCCTGCCCCTTCCCCTCCAGATCCAAAGGAAACACAGAGACATTTGTTGTGAAACCGTTCCACCACAGGCACACAGAGTAGGGACTGTGCAGGCAGGGTGGAAAGCAGAGGTGGGCTCCCCGCTGGAGGGGAGCTGTGCTCCATCTGCCTTTCAGATGGATTTCTGAGGCTCTTTCTTCCTTCAGCACAGCTTGTCCAAGGCACATAAACAGAGAAAGTGAGACATTTCTGAGCAGAGGCAGCAGCAGTTTCATCGCCCTGTGGAGAAAGAGCAGTAACTCCCGCCTCTCCCCCATCCACGCCCCAGCAGAGTCCCTGCCGAGGCCGGGGCTGGCAGGGATCCAGCCCACCCGGATACCGCGCCAGGAGCCTGCAGCTGCAGGAATGTCTAGGAGCGGGCGCACGCAGCTTTTTTTAATTGCATGCCTCTGCTTTCACCGTCTCAGACTGCCCTGGCTGGGTACATTTTAGGGTCGGCTTCTTTTTTGTCTTTCTTATTTCTTTCCCAAGTTCTACTTTTAAGTGGATGGGGAAGAGGAGGGGCAAGGGGAGCAATTATAAGGCAGCCTATTGTGATGGCATGCTCCTCTGCCTATTCTTAGACTTTGAAGGGACACTCTCTGGACTAAATGACCACAGTCTTGTCCTACCCTCATTTTTGGGTAACACTTGGGTTTCTTCAAACTCTGAGAAACTATTTTTCTTTGTTGATAGTGGTGAAGGAAGCATGGATCTCAGACGACACAAACCAGTGCGAACAAAGCTGAAGGAACACATTTCAGAAAACCTTGACATGCCTGAAAACCCAGCATGCAGGAAGGAGTGTTACAACAATATCAAGCTATGAAACATACTTTGGCAACCTATCTTTAACGGCTCAATAGTCCAAATGCTGCTCATATCCAACGGATGAGAGCACATCTTGAAAACTGAGCAAGTCCTGGCAAAGTCACATGCAAACTACTCGGCTACGCCAGCTTTGTCATTAAAACTCAGACTGAGCACAACAAAGAGGCACGTTCCAACTGGAAGACTGAATTTGAAGCCATCACACCAGACTGCAAATGCAAAAGGAGTTCATAAATATGCAATTTCTTACAGCCTGACCTTCCATCCTATCTGTTTCACCAAAAGGTGCGGTTCAGCCTCTTTTCAGCAACCCACAGCATCAGTTAGACCACGCAAAAGGCCACCACCAAGAAAATCCTAGTATTGCTGTGTCACTGGAATCCTGAGATAAAAATGTTTAACAGGCATAACTTGCAGAGACATGTGGCCTTCTGCCAGAAACTTTTGGTTTATTCCTCATATTCAACAGAAGGCACCATCCTTCCCAGAGATCACCATTCTCTCGGAGTGAGCAGCTTCACTCCACATCTGCTGCTCCAACCCAGTTCCACAAAGATGGATTTGTGGATTATTCAAGCTAACAGAGACCACCTTGGCAGAGCAGTATGAGGGAGCTACTCCAGGTTCAGTTATGGCAGCAGCTCTAAAGGGGCCAGCCAGAACACCTAGCCAGTTGTTCATTTGTTGCTCTCCCTCTCACGAGTGATTTCAGCTTTATTTCTACCTGTTTGGTCGATCAGGACTGACCTCACTTAAGAGGTCAGCAAGGTTCCACAACTTTGGAACAACAGCAGCCCAAGCACTCAGCCCTGCACAACTCAAGCTCTCACAGCAAAATTAGGATTTTTTTTTTCTCTCCACCTCTCAGACCTGCATTGTTTACAGCAGCAGCTCACCTCACAGCCTATTTCCTCTTGGAAACATAAGAGAATGTAGAAGTATGTAAGTAATTCAGTGTTTTTATGCATAATCTTACAGTGATATGATGAAAAATCATGCACTCTTCCCGTATCATCTGGTGTGAGTAAGTCTTTGCAAAATGAGACATTATGATGTAGGTTGTTTAGGCTGCTTCATCTAAATCACACTGTCTTGCACAGAGCACTGCTCCCTTTACAGGTATTACGAATGACAGAATCTGTGATTTAATTGCAACAATTAGACCATTCTGGCTGAGGTCAGGTGCACAGAACTTCACTGAAGTGAAAAATGCACTTCCATGAAAAATGAATAAAAAATAAAACCCTTATTCTTACAGCAGATCTTTGCCAACAATACGGGCAACTCTTCATTTTCTGTAATTACTCCATAAAACACAGTGAGGTATGTTAGCATCTATTTTTCAGATAAGGTAATGCAAGAAGTGACCTCCTCAAAATAGAGCAACATTTGGCATTGAAAATGCAACAAAAACTTGAGTACTCCTGTAAGGGATCTGCAAATCTACCTATCCTCATATGTATAAGTCTGCAAAAGAGATACTCTGTCTTCAGCCTCAGGAAGAACCAAAACTGCTAGAGACAACAGACATCTTTAAGGGTTCCCCCCAAAGAATGAATTCTTCTTAAATTCATGGAATTTGAGTTCTCTTAAACACTTCACAAAATTTCTTTGTGAAGATGCACTTTAAAGTCCAATTTCACTAAATTGTCGTCGCATGATCATAGGACAGGAAAAAAAGCAGATGGATTTGGACATCTTGTCCAAGTTTGCACTGCGTAGCTGTACTAGCTCCAAAGTGAACAGCTCTTCTCTAGAGAAGAACATGTGGTTTGTGTGGCTCTCTATCCTTATGAGTTCATGGATTAGCCTGAAATATCTCAGGCTACAGTGCATCCTGACCAGGACGTACTGTCTCCTACAATATTGCAACAACAACATTTAAGCGCCGAGTAGGATTTTACAGGCTACTCTCCCCAGCCCTGAGTTCCCTAATGGCTGGAGGTGTCAGAGTTACCATAAATCAGCATAATCCTGCAGGCTATACTGACAGGACTGCCACTGCAAGCTCTGGGAGGGCACTAGCAACGCTGCTTCCTCCTAAACCGGTGCACACTTTTGTTAGAGCACACAGACAGGATTATTCAGCCCTTCCTACTGAAGGGAACATCTGCTTCTGGCATATAATGTTCCCAAATCCCACCAAAAAAGATTACTCTAGGTGGCCAAGTACTTCATGACGGCAGCAGATCAGCCTCAAACTGAGCAATCTACTCATCTCTGGGCCATCTGCCATCCACCAGACACAAAGTACCTGACTTTGTTTCTTACTACAGAAACAATCTGGACATGTTTTAGCAATTGAAAAATAAAATTCAGCTGAGGTTCTTTTGGCCTGACCACTGCAGTGAGGGTTTTTGTCCTGGTCTTCCATATATAGTTGTGACAGCAGCAGTAAAACATTTGCTCAGCCGCCCTCCCATAGCTGAGTCTGTACCCACCCACACCACAGATGTCCTCAGAGGGACAAACCCCTCCCTCCCTATTTACACAGCATGACAAGCCTGGGATGTGGCTTGCTGCAGCAGTGCTGGTGCTCCAGTCCTCCCACAAGTACCAAATCCTTGTCTCCTGTGCAAGGCAGCACCTGCGCAATGTCTAAGGAACAGGACAAGCCACGTGGATGGCATCTCAGATTCCAGAGCAGTGCATTTCCCGTGTTGCTCAAGATCATGGCAGGATCAGAGCTGGCTGGCAACAATCAAAAACTCATAACAGGAATGATTTCATTTTTATAAAGAGTTATCAAGTCACATTTTAAGCACTGCATATACAAGAGTATAAAATATTTCACAGTTCCACGTTTTCTTCTTCACATATGCTTCCATCTAGCAAAATCCCATCGCATTAATGAGCAAGATCTTTACCTTCCTTATGGTTATGCATAATCATAACTAAGCAAAACATGCACCTTCCACTTAAATTCCTTTAAGTTATTTAAGCTACATTATTTAAACATTATTTTGCTCATGTGCCAGTGCCACATTCTGATACATTCTGCTTTGGATGGTACACTCCCACTCTTTTCCCAAAATACAGAAACTGTCTCCAAAATACTGCACACCTCCAACAAAAACAACACACCAGTGGACAGAGACAGTTTTTTGCTAAGGCTGAGTACACCCCTTCCCATGTTGAAGAGGGAATCAAATTTGGATCATCTGAGGTTTGCATCACTTCCTGGTAAAGGCACATTTTGTCTTCTTTTTTTTTTTTCCCGTCTTTAAATCTCCTTTAAACCCCTCTAAGCCCAGTCAGAATCCAAACCAAAGTGGCTGAGCCAGCTTGCACTACACTTTATCAGCCAGCCTTTGACCAAAGCAAGCAGTGCAGACTTCCCAGAGGTGCCTCAGACCAGCAGCCCAGCTTTCCACAGCGACATCAATACACACAGCTGCATGATGTCTGCCAGGGAAAGATAAAAAAGCACAGTCTGCAGATAAAAATTCTGCTGCTAAGTCACAGGTTCATCATGTATATACCAGAAATATGGAATAAGAGGAACCCAGCCTCCCTTACTGATAACTCTTGCTTTAAGTAAGATTACAGCCAGTTTCTGCTTTCTTAAATCTCTTCCTGATCAGTCCAACTAGTCTTTAATAAAGTTTTAAGCTAACAGAGCTCCTTGCTATTTTTCCTCCCAAAATCTGTCAAAGTGACTGTTGTCCAGTCCGTGCCCTGTCCCTTAGTCTGAACCCCCTGAAGAGCTCTCCAAAGCTTAATTTGGAAAGGGAAGAGGTTCTCCTATTAAAACATACCCAGCAGGAGCTATTTTGTTTGGGTCAGATACACAAAAACCTAACAATGAGAGCTCCACAAGACCACCAGCACCTACCAGCAAGGTAAGGAGCAGAAGTGACACCCTCCTACACTGTATGGTTTCCAGGACAGGATTTGGCTGAAAGAGCACACATTTCTCAGCTCTTCTACTTCTCTCTGCCCCCTCCCTGGATCTCCTCAACAGATCCTCTGGCTATACCCTTTCTCAATAAAATAATGGAAACCGTTTTTACTCCCAGTAGAGGTTACACTTGTGCCCTTTCATATGAGCCTGTCCACCAGTGTGAGAAACTGCACTAGACTGTAATGGAGAAGACCTAAATGAGGCAGAGCTGTTCCTCACATAAAACTACGAAAGAATTACATTTTATAATGTTTTTTTTTCCTCCCTGTCACAGGGGGATGGAAAAACTCTCTCCTTCCTTCCAACCTTATTCTCTTGTTTGGTTTTCAAAGGAACACCACGGGGACACAAAGACTATTTGCTAAAAAGGAGACTCTGAGAAGTTAACAGTGATCTTGAGCATTTGAATATACCGTCTGCAGTTACACTGACCATAAGGTCCTACAGTTCCCTGCTCACTCCCTAAGTGGGGAACATCCCTGTTTGGCTTGGCTCAGTTTCCTGAAGTGCTGCGTCACTAACTGGAAACAGGCGGGTTTGCAGGGAGATTCCAAGAAGCCCAAAGGACGATGCAACCACGGGCACCACTCCTCAAACCAAATCAGGAATAAATACAGGATGCTGAAGGAAACAGTCTTTGCTTGGTCCCTGGCTAAGCTAACAAAACAGGGTTTAAGTGTCTCTGTGTTGCAAATAACCACAGTGAGGAACTTGAATGTGCTGGTTACATTAATTGTGCCCTTGTACTTCAGAGAAATCCCTGACAATCTGGTTAGGGACAAGAAAAAACCAGGACAGCTACCTCCTCCCTGCTGCTATGAGACAGCACCAGGCCATGTGTAACCTCAGGGCTACTTCTACACCAGGCCCCTCTCCCCCCCGAAGCCCAGAGGGAGATCAGTGCCTGTGTGGGTCCAGCTCCAGTCCAAGATGCATCAAGTATCCCTGCTTAATGCAAGAGCTCTGAAGCAAAGCATCACACGGGCACATTTCAGATTGTCACAGCACTGCCTCAAAGCTCACAGACAGTGCAGCATGTGCCAGTGACTGAGCTGGTCAAGGAGCTGTTTCCCAGCACCAGCACAGCCTTTTCTCTTTGGTACACAGTGCAGACCACTGAAGTCACAGCCCGGGCTGCACATAACTCATTACATTTCCTTACCCCATCTGCCTCCACACTTCTTCACACCCCTACTTGATCCACCTTTTCTCAGGCATTTGCCCACTCACTTCATATCATCTCCACAGAATTTTGACTCCTGTTTTTCCCTGTTGCTTGACTAAACTGATGGAATGCAGCCTGCCTGGCTCAAACATCAGACCTCTTGTAGAGGATCTAAGCAGAAGTGTGAATTGAGGTTTTTGGAACACCTACTGGAAAGTGCCTTACAAGGGTTCAATTAAGAGAGGATATGTAATTCAAGAGAGACTCCTCAAAAGCCTTCTGGCAGTACTCTGAAAAGTCAGGCATGTCTTGTCCTATGGCTCCACTGCCACAGGTCACCTTTGCACAGCAGAATGACGAAGGCATTCCACAAATTAACTGGTGCCGAATGACCAGCATTGCTCATTTATTCCATCCTCAGACAGGCTCCGGAGGTGCCTCCCAGCAGCACGTAGCTTCAGCCTCTCCTGGTGGAGCCTGACCTGCCTGACAGGATCATCAGGCTGAGGAGCTTCATTCCTCGCCATCCGTTCTGCAGGAGGCACTCCATGCTGAGCAGGTCAGGAAGGGGCCACTTCACGAGTGCAGCAGCACCCCCCACACACCGTCACATCACAGGCGCACTGGGACTTCACGCCACAAGGAGAAGCAACACTGCTTTAGAGAAGCTGGGCACATTCCTGCTCATTGCCATGTTTCCAATACAGCCTTTGGACACTTTCAAACCACATCTGCTGTCCACACTACACTTGAATAAAATATTTTTGCTTCTAGCATATTCCAGAGAAAAAGCAAAACAGCATTACCACTACAAAAGGTTATGCCATACCATGGAAGCAGTTTAGGGCAGTATCTTCTGTCTGCCAGCTACCTAAATGCAGGAACACCAAGGGAGAAAAATTACTTGCCCTCCCCGAATGTCCCAGGCACTCTTCTCCCCCTGTTTCAATTTGCATGTCAAAACCAAAGACTATTCCCCTATAAACTATGAGGAGACTGATGCTGGATCACACAGAGACCTCCAGGCTTGTTAAAATGCTGCAGAAGTTCTGGACAGGCCTTAATAAAGTAAGGTTAAGCTTCCTCCAGCTGATGGTGTAGAAAAGTACAGGCTTGTAGTGTGATGCACAGAGGCAGACGGACAAGAACAATCTTCCATTGTTAAACACCAGGGTAAAAGCTGGTACCATTAGTACAACTGGAACCACATCCACCACCACCTTCCATGAATTACACCTTTAAAATGAAAGCTACAAACTTTGCTTTTTTATCTGTATATTTATCCCATCTTCTCACACATTCCCTTTTTCCTCATGCTTCACCCTGTTTTGCTTTCTTGTTTTCCACTGCCTTTCACTTGCCAGGGTTGAAGACCCTTGGCACACTGACACCAATCACATGTGTTTTACCCAGTCTATCCCAGACAGAGGCTCAGAGAATACAAGGCCACCTTTGGTACTCAACTTCAAGAGGGAATATACATAAAGGTGGCCTTGTATTTTGGGACTAATGCCTTTTTTCTATCAGAATTCTTATCCTTCCCCCCATGCTTGCACATTTTCCTCGTTTATATGTGCCAAGAGGTGTCACGATAAACACAAGCAGTTCAAAAACAGCTTGAAGCAATTAAAGCATTTATTTAAACTTCACTGAAATCAACAGTTTAGGAAAATGACCAAATGCTGTGATGCATGTGATGTATGTTATGCCTTGAAGTATCCAGAGAGTCAACAGGCCCAGCAATAAAGTTTTACAGCATTTCAAGCTAGAAAGGACTATGAAACCTTCCTAATCTTCCCTGTCCTAACCCACCATTTCCATGAGGTACTCTTATACAGGATCTGATAATTTGTTGAAATATAACTGCCAGAGGAGAACATGGGTGTGCCTCAAAGATTGAGGAATGAGCATTTTTTTTAACTCAAGTATATTTTAGCACTTTTTTTGTAATGCTTTCCAAGTTCTGATTTCCAATATGTATTCACCTGTCCCATAGGTAGATACAGTTTTTTGTTCCTAGTCACATAACTCTGCTTCCAGATCATGGATGAAAACCTGGAAAAGCCTCTTGTCTGGTACCATTTTGCAGAACTCAATAAATCTATCCTCTGACACCAATTCTCCGTTAGCAACTGCTTTGAGTCAACCCTTTAATTTCATACACTTTGTGGTACAACCTTTCAACCAATACAGTAAAATAAAAAGCAAATTGCTTGCAAAATGTCTCCATTTACTATCAATTTCTTTTCATCTCAAAGAATGAAACCATGTTTGTCTGACTATATCTGCTTTCCATTAAATTCTACCTACCAGGGTTAAATCATATCTGTATTATTCCACTCTGTAACTGTGGAATCCTAAAAGATTCCAAGAATTTTTACATATGTTTGGTACCAGGATCTCCAGTGTATAATTTTAATTTCCTCCCCTTTAGTCTATTAATTGACTATTTTCAGGTATTTCCTCATAATGTCATGACCCAAAAAAATCAGTGTCAACAAGCCGAACATTTCCTCTGGGACCTTCCAGCCTATCCAGATTTCCAGTTATCTAGATTTATTGGTTCCAAGATGTTCTGTAACCCGATTACTGACAGTGGTTAATTTTCATGAGACACCATTTAGAGAAGTCCCCTTGCTACCCTTATACTTGCCAACATTGTGTTTTCCCCCTTGGATATTCTTTGCTGATCATCACCAGCTTCTCTTAATTTCACACCGATTCTTTTTTACCTTTCACTAACTTGTAAGCATTGGATCAGGCAAAAAGAGAAAAGATACTTGCAGAGGACACTAGCTGTATAAAAAAGGCGTAATCTTAAGAGACATAATCCCCTTCATAATTTTAATCTAAGCACAAAGCTCTGAAGGGATCTTGCTGCAAGTACAGAAATATTCATTATCTGTGTGTTACGAGAACCACAGCTGAAATCAAAGTTTTCGCAGACACTCTATTCTGGTACATTACTGAAAATGACATACATCACATGAAACTGAGAAAGATGCCTCGGGAATAGTAATGTGAGCTCAACATAAACTGTTCTGATCACACCACTTCCTCAAACTCCTCCAAACACCTGCCCACCTTCAAAGCAATACACATCTAATGTTTGTAATCATTTCTCACAAACCTGCTACTTCAACCACTTTTGCTGCTTTTCTTGGCATTCTCCCAAATTAGCCTCTCTTTCAGATACCCAGGTGTCAAGAACTGAAAGGTCCTCAGCCAAACTGTGACATACTGACACCTGCAAGACCCAGGGTTTTAAGAATCTCCCCAAACCATGCTTTCCAACACCTTAATCACAGCAATGGGAACGGCACCATTAATTGGCCATCCCCAGTCACAACCCTGGCTCCTTCGACACCCAGACTTTACAGCTTTCTGCACTCATTAACTGCTTCAAAAGCCTCTTCAGCAATGCAAGATTCTGCAGACTCCTTTCTTGCTTATAATTCCAAGCTCCCTTTTCCCCCTCAGATGCCTGAGCATTTGAAACAAAAGCAAATGAGACCAGAAGTTCCTCAGAGCTCCAGTGGCTCCATCCCAGCTACCACACCATGTAATGTCCCTCCTGAGCACTGAAGCCACATCTTAAAACCAAGTAGGGTTTTTTCCTATCCCCAACTAAGCTGTCCCAAGCAAGGTTCTTTTTCATTAAAGCTAAAAAAGATGTTCTGGATACAAAATGCCTTTCAACTTTTTAGAACAGTAATCAAGACTTTAACTGCACAATTTTGAAAGTCACTTTTTGTGTTCATCTTGATCTTGCAGAGATGTTTGTAGTTGGGAAAAAAAACAGCAACATAAATTAAGTTCATCTTTTCCCTGTGGTTTTTCTAACATATTTCTAGCAACCCAACAGACAAACAATGGCAATAGGGAAGCATTCCCAAGCCATAGAGCAGACTCCCCAAAGCACTCTTCTGATAATTTTGCTCTGAATTAGTACAACCAAGTGAAAAGTCACAAGTCACCCTGGGCAAGTACAAAATACTACTTTTTCTCTTTCAGTCCTTCTGGCAAGCAACAGCATCCACTGAAAGCCAGGAGGAGCAAACAAGCTGAACTGAAAAAGAACTGCAAAAGCACTAAGGCTCAAGGAGACAAATTTTGCATCCTGAAAGCTCACGCCTTAAAAATAGTGCCAAAGCTCATTCCTGCCACGCCTGTTTCTGCAGGTAGTCACACCTGAGTAGTGCCTTCCAGCAGCCGGCGGAGCGAGCCAGCTGGGGATCCCGAGGGAGCAGCACCCACGCACACCTGGAGCCCTCCTGCAGCTGCCAGCTCTTGCCCTCTCCCAGTGAGCCCCTTCAGGAGTGCTGTGAGGGAAGGGGTCAGCCAAACATGCAGGCATCCATCTGGAGAGGCAAGGAGGAAATGCTTCCCAGTGAGAGGAAGGGCAGATGGCTCACAGCCAACCATGATGGACATCCCCAGAGAGCCCTCAGTCCCTGTAGCACTTCACCAGGGAGCACACAAGGCATTAGAGCCATATGTAGGCAGGATCGTCTTGCTTTTCTTTTCCTTTTCTTAAAAAAACCCTTCTGCTTGATGCCTGTTTTCTGAAAAATATATCTTACCAGCCTGCCTGAAACCCCACACCAGTCCCAGGCCTGAGTCGCACACCCAGCTGCGCAGGGGGGAGGCACAGAGGAGGAGGGGAAGGGAGCTGCAGCACCAAGGAGCTCAAACAAGACATACCATCAGTGCTGATGACGAGGCCAGTTACACCCATGATGAGAAAGACAGATGTTTTGCAGAAAGTCAGCCGCTGCCTCATAGTAGGAGTTATGAAAGTGGAGAGTTCAGACATCATATTTTCCCTCAGTCTTCATCCTTTGCTAGCCAGGACGGATTCCAGAAAGCCAGGTGTCTGGCTGCAAAAAATACTGCAGTCTTAGTTCTAAGTTCTTAGTCTCGGCTCCTCCTGAAGGCATCACCGTGTCCGTAATACCACAAGCTTTCTAAGGCAACCCTGCCGTCACTGCTTTGGCAGTGAGAAAATCCGGGGGAGAAGATCAGTTCTCTGCTGCTCCTGAGTTTTGGTTCTACACATACACAAATCTCTCTTGTGGGTACCAGAGGCTCCATAAATGAGAACACACATGTCTTCAGATAACCCCCATAAAATCAAAACACGGCAGGCAGATTACTGAAGCCAACAAAAGAACCTATAGAAGACTGGGAAAAAAAGCAGCCTTGGGATAAGCATTCTCTTGTGCACAAAATTTGCTGTTGAGATGAAGGACAAGAAATCTGCTTGGTATTCAAGTATTGAATTTGGGGGAGTTTGGGGATTGGGGGTTTTTTTGTTGAGTGTTTTTCAAGTTTTAGGTCTAGAAAACCTTCTCCATGCTACTCGTGTGAGCTACCCCATGAGGTGGTCTCTTCCCACACCCACAGTTTCAGGGTTATCCACAAAAGGAAATAACACAGGTATGAGGTAGCATAGACAAACAAGTCTGCTGCTCAGCAGTGCCCTATCTAAATCTGAGCAGGTCAGTGCCTTGAGTCCAGACTGCTGTGAAAGGAACGACAGCACAGCGCCAGCTGGAATGGGGCTCAGGTTGTCTCCAGCTCAGCTTTCTGCCCAAACACGGCCAGCACTAACCGAAGACCAGTTTACTCAGGGCTTTATCCAGTCAGGTCCTAAAAACTTCTAAGGAAGGAGGTGGTGCAGTCTCCCAGGGCAGCTCTCTCTCCAGTGCTCAGTTATCCTCACCATGAAGCCCTTTTTCCTTACGAGTCTGAACGTCTCTCACTTCTGCTGATGTCCATTTCCTCTCACCCTCCTGTCATGCTGTGGTGCAAAGAGCCTGACTCTTTTTCCAGTCTTTTTGACAGACCTTCACATCGCAGCATCCAAACTTTGGAGAAGAGAAATTAGACTGGGCTCCAAATCTCAGCAATTGAAAGATGCTTTTCTTGCTTCACAAGCCACCATGTGCTTCAAAGAATTCTGCCACAGCTGAGGACTCTGCTCACATCCAAAGTTAGGGGCAGCACTCAACACCTCTGGTGCAGAACAAGGGCAAATGACTTTCTTCCTGTCTAATGGAGATCAGCCCATCTCACCCCAAAAAGCACACTCCTTACCTCTGCAGGCAACTTCAGCTGCAACAAGAGCTCGGAGATGAGCGCTGTAGGGTCACCAAACAGCCAGGGCTTGTCCCAGCAGAGCTGCAGGACAGCAGTGAGCCCAGCTCCAGGTGAGCCACTGAAGCCAATCAGGAACTACAGGGGAGAAGCCTCCACCAGCACCAACTCACTTCTGCCCTGCATTGCTGCTCAGGACAATTCCAATTTGGCAAGGAAGGAGGCCTGAAGCTCCCTAAGACACCCAGAGCTCCCTAAGAGGTTATCAGAGCAGCCTGGTCTCTGTTTCTCACCCCATATGACTGACAAATTGCATGAAGGGACAAAGCCAGCCCCGGCACAGCTGCAGAGGAATGTTTGTCTTTGGCAAAGAGCAGAGAGATTAAGTGGGTGTCATGTTCTTCCATTAAATTTTTGCCTGTCGCAACAGCAGAGCCAGATCACATACAGAAGATTGAAAGCCAGTTAGCAGCAGATGAAAAAAAAAAAAAAAAAAAAAAAAAAAAAAGGTAGCTGTTTCCAAGACACAGAGAAGGCACAGAGAGGTTACTGGCAGCATTCAGCTCCACATTTGGATGGATGGCACCTATGAGGACAGCTCTAGCCATTAAGGTCTATTCCATTTAACCACACTTTATTTTTTCACATTGCCTTCTCCACTTCCCTACCCACCCTCTGGAGAGGGAATGCTCATTATTTGGAGTATTTGTACCCTTCCTGCACACATTTAGCACTGATCCAACTCAACCCAGTGACTTTCTTTTCTGCAGTTGTGATCTGTGTTTGACACCTCACAGACAGAAAGAATGAGGAAAAAATCCCTGCTCTGAAAAGTTCAGCATCTCAGGCTGAATGTCCACCTCAGCTACGCCTCGTTAAACCCCACCATTTTTCACCTGTCTTCTTTACTGCCTATTACTCACTTCAGTGAGGTGAAAGGGAAACATATTTGCCAGCAAAATTGTGGCCCTAAGCCAAGCTTATTCTTTGCATGCCATTCCTTTCACTTTTATGAAAGAAAAATAATTTAGCATCCAAGACAGCCTCCACTTTTCACCAGCACTTGACATCATGGAGGGGTGGTGGGACCATGGACCAATCCAACACGAGTGCTTCCTTGAATATCAGGTCTGCCTATTTTTCTGCTACAGATCCACATCCTTCTCAAACAACCCGTTTTCCTATTTATCCTTGAACAAATACCTGTTCCAGGCAAACCCTGTTCTTTTCCAAATAATTGTCTACTGGTGTCAAATAAATATACACATGCACACATCAGGCTTACATCTAAGCACAACTCATAAATCTACTCTGACTATTCCCACTGCACATTCCTTTAGCTCAAAATGCAGTTCCACTGCCCCCTCCCCAGCCAAATATTCCTATCTGCCCTTTCATGTCAGCATCAGTACCTCGGCTGCTACAGGGCAATCTGTGTCAGGGAACTGATATCCCTGAAAGGTACTTTCTGGCAAAAAAAAAGTCATTTTAAAACTGGATGAGCTCCCAGCCAGCTGCCAAAACAGCCTGTGGTTACATCCAGGTGCAGAACTGCACTGTCAGGTCTTGTCACCCACAAAAAACACAGCCAAAAGGCATCTCCATGATTCAGAGAGAGATGAATAGGGAGCAACAGCATGAAAAAATGTACCCTCCTGAAAACACAGACAAAGAGCTCTACTGTGAGAGCACCCCTAAGGGACCCACCAGGAACGTATTCCTCTTGGAAAAAGCAAGCTGCTCTAGGGAATTTAAGAGGAGTTAAAGGGGGGACCTTGTAAGCTCAGGGTCAGCAGCCAATGCAGCCTGTGGCAAACGCCACTGAGGCAGGTCAGACACTCTGTATCTGACAGCAATTTCACCTATCAATAATTGCTAACGTCTCACCCACAAAATTATCCTTCTCCAAAAGCGAGAGAAGCAGCCCAAGACACAGGATACAGATGATGGATGCTTAAATCAAGTATTACAAAGTGACTGGAAAACAGCTTTTGGGAATGCAGGGAGGAAGGTGTACGGCACTAAGGACAGCACGGCCTGATAACCAACATTTGGATACAGCACAAAAAAGCAGCACCTATCTGCAAGCGCAAAGCCAGCAAGAAAACTTCCCTCGTCAGAGATGGGGGCTACTTTCGAAGGACAGTGTCTTCAAAGCAACAGCCAAGCATCTCGGAGGGACCTTGTTAGCTGAGGGACCAAGAGAAAATGAGCCCACAGTGACAGAGCTCCCAGCTCTGTGGAGAGAGAAGTAGCCAGCACGGCACAGCACACACTGGCCTCCTCCATAGACACAGACAATCCTAAAAAGCGAGATAATAAATGCTTTAATAAAATGCTTTAATAAAAACTTGTCCCCATCCCAAGATAGGGGAAACTCACTTAGTCCCAGCTAAGAAGGGACTCTTCACATTACAAACAAAGACCTGCAAAGAGCACAAGTTCCCACCAGCCCTGTAGATAAGCTGAACAACTCCAGACACAGGAAAGCCCTGTCTGGTAACACCATAAGTGAAATTCCTTTACCCCCACTATCGTGCACAACCTGCTCCATGCGTAAGGGCTGGCTTTCCAAAGGAAACATTTACAGAGGACAGTGCACATCAGTCACGTCCATTAGGAAAAAGAATAAAGAATGGGTTTGTACATTAAATGCTGGTTCATTCCTATCTACCACGCTTCAAAGTCAGTCCCAGGACAGACTAACATTTTTTCCAGCTCCTGTCTTCACTGCAGATCAAGCACTTCACTATACAGTTACAGCCAGCAACTCAATAGCCCCATTTTTCTAATTTTAACTGCCAGGAAACAGCAGGGTAAAGTTTCAAAGTCCCCTACTTGTGTTTATCTCAGCTTTTAGAGGAACTGTAGATCAGTTAGACCCATTACAAGTATGTGACATGTCTCTTGGCAAACTGGAATAGTTTTCTTATTTCAATTTGGGAAGAAAATGAGGAGAAGAAATGGTTTTCAGTGCAAGGTACCGCATACAACTAATTTTGCTGTTCAGCAGTTGTGATGTTGACTTTTTTATTGATATGGAAAGTCATTGACAAAATTTAACACTACTGCTTTGTATGAGATCTGTATACAACTATTTAAAAATCTAACTTTCTCATTTCCCCTCTTTACTGCAATTTTGGAAAAATCTTTGCAAGTACTGACTGTACAAATATTTTACATAAAGTCAGCTGCAGGTGTATAGAGAAGAAAGAATGAGGAATTTCAGCTTTATGGTTTGTGGGCAATAGACCAAACCCCATGTGCAAATAAATGAAGTAGCTCTCCCCCTACCAAAATGAAACAAAAGTTGGATCCAACTATATTGACACCAGAGAGCTACATGCAGCCACCACACCATAAGTTACAGCCAGCTCCACATCCATACCCGCCGCAGTAACCGCAGCTTTCAGTTAAATACACACAGATTGTAAAAATCCAACACTGTCATCCATTTAAAATAACGACTGCCGTACCCCGAAAGCTCAAGGCACTCCCTGGCAGCTCATCCAGAGGCAGCTTTCCTGCAGAAGTCATTAGAAACAAAGTAACAGCAACCATCGTTTTTGCAGCAGAGGAAATGAGTCACCAAGCAAGCGCCGGTGAGGTTCAGAGGTTTGTAATGGGGAGGAAAGAAGGCCAGCTCAGAGTTTCCCGAGCTCATCTTAGATGACAATCACAACCCTGAGCATTAACATTCACCTTTGGTTTTGCTTTCAAAGGGAGACAGAAACTTGGTAGCTGGGGCCTGGGAAGCGTCCTCCTCTCATGCCAACCTACATTACACCCTTGGTCCCAGGGTTGAGCTGATGCCCAAAGCATCGCCAGCGACATGGAAACAGGATCACAGGGCTCAAACACCACTCAGACAACAGCAGCAGCAATGTGACAGTTCACTAATTTCAATTTCTTCATGACTTCCAAGTTCCAATAAACCATTTGGGCTATTTAGCATTTTTAGTCATCTTCCAGTTAACCACTCATGCAGACATCCAGGACATGACATCTAGGAATTTAGTCCTAAATCTAAGCCAGTTGCTGTCCCCATGTATTTGTAGGGCAGCTGCAGTTCTACATCTGCCATGCCAAGATCACATCCATGCCTACATTCAGCTGCATTTTGCTACCATCTGGAAACAGCAGCCAATGTGTTAAAATAGCCATGAAAATGGAGGGGAAAAATAAAACTGCCTCCTCAGTATTACATAAAGAGGTTTTAAATGCCAAAGGCTCCTAAGAACCATCTGCCTTTCAGCCCCCATCCAGCAATGGGACAGGTAGTTGGCATTTCACAGCATGTTTGTCAGACTCATCCATCTGCACCAGATCTGGCACTTGTCACAGAAAACACAGTCCCAGCTGGGCCATGTCCAACCACAGATCAATTCCAGCACAGTCCCACGGCCGCCAGCAGAGCTCTCCCACTTCAAGCCCACCTGTGTGTTATGGAAAGTAACAGCAGCAGCAAGAAGCTGGAGTTTTTGCCACCTGGCCACGCTCCTTCTCCCCTTGGGCAGTGGCAGGTGTTGTGTTTGCCTTCTGTTTGACCACCAGGAAAAAGCAAAGAATAACAATAATAACACTAAAAATAATAATAATAACACTGCCTTGCACAGTGCCAGCACATGGCACTACCAACACAGTCACAACAAGCTACAGCACAGATGAAGATTATATGATGCAGACATGTGACACATACCATGAACACGCCTCTAGGAAATCTTTCGGCCTTTTCTTCCAGGGGAAACTAAACCACTCCGGAAAAATAACTGCTATAAAGCTATCTGGCATCCAGGTGAGGACTTTAATGAGCCACCTCAAGGATTGCTACCTGCCAATAGTAGAGCTGAGCTCCTCGAGGCCCCACTTTCTCCAGGTACAGCTGATGATATCACTGACAGCACCAGTGGAGTGAGGGAATGGCTCCTCACACAGCTCCAGGCACTGGTGAAATCATCAGCTGTTAAAGAGAAATGTAAATCCCCAGGAGGTTGGATTTCAACCCTGGTAATTAAGGCAGGCTGGAACAGTTTAAAATAGAGGTCGACTTTTTAAGTGTATGCATACTTTCACACTTGTCTGCTAGGTTCAAATCAACAAGAGCTGGGAACAGCCTTTTTGGTTGTAAAAAGGTTAAATTTTAATTTAAAATACACAAAAGGCAGTTGGCACGGAATTCTCACCCTCACCAGTCTGTACACACAGGTAGGTCTGACTGTGGAACGACATTGATTCTTCTTCCTATTGTGAGCGCTCCCCTCAGTCATCATCATCATCATCTTCATCATCATCTTCTCCCTCCTCCCCCTTGCCAGTCCAGCTCACGCTCCTAGGGCTGCGTGACTGTCCCAGAGACCTTTCCTAAGCCCACAGTTTCCTTGGATGCAGACCTGCACATCTAGCTAAGGGACACCTTGGGAGTGTGTGAAGACCAGAAGATGCAGTAGGACATGTGTTCCTTGGCTGTGAGGGTGACAGACAGCACAGGGCATGGGCACTTCTGCAGGGGGAGCGCAGGAGGGTTTCCTCATCATCCCAATCTTTTCAAAAAGACCCTGCAGTAAGTTTATAAACACAGCACAGTAACTGGGTCAAACCAGTCCTCCCAGATGGAAAGTATAACCCAGGAGAAGAACAGATGTTTCATCCAGAGAGCCTGTTTGTTTGTTTTGGGTTTTTCAAGTAATTCTATGAAGTTTTGGCCAGAGGTAAATAGAGAACTTGTGTTTCATGGTATCAAGCTCAGTATTTTCCTCCACATGGCAGAGCACACTCACAAAAGAAAAAGTTCAACAGGCAGAAGTGTGGGGTTTTTTCACTTTAAAGGATGTTAATTTCATAAACCTTCTTTTCTTCTTTAAAGATTGCAATATGTCACTACACCTACTTTATAGCATTTGCTTGGGCTTTTATTTCTGAAACTTATTTCAGAAGAATTCCAAGAACAACCAAAAAGAGAAATTGATTTCACACTTTTTATTTGGCTTCAAGAGGGTCTCCCAAGAAATCTTAAACTCCTAAAAAGACCCAATCAAACAAGACAGCAACACAAACAAATCAATGTCAGTGTTACTGCCAACGAAGATCATCACAGCCCAAAATTTTGCAGATCCAGCTATGCCCCTTACAAAATGCTCATCATCATAGCATTTAAAGCTGAAAATCCCCAATAAAACTTGAAAACAGAAAAGGGAAAAGCATCCCATTTCCACCCACCAGACAAACAGCATGTTTTCTTTATCAATACATGCAAACTCAATTCTCAGACTCCTTGAAATAGGGCAGAAAAGACACATATCCATGTCACTGTGGCCACAAGTTCTAGCCCAAGTGCAAAATCTCCTTTGGGGCACTAATTAAAGAAGATGCGAGAACACTAAGTAAGAAAACAAAAGAGTGGCAACTCCATTCTCATCACAAGGCTCCAAACAGAGCAAGAGGAAGTATGCCAGCACAGCTGTAAAATCTGAAGGGGAACACTCTCCAAAGAGCCCCTCATTTCACTCACAACATTCCTATTGATAAAGAAAAAAAAAAAAAAAAACAACAAAACCACAAGAAAACAGCTGTTTGAGGGAAGAGCTTTCCATTGTTAAGTGCTCCTCCTGGCTCTTTAAAAAGCCCAAGCCACCGTAACATGATTGCTTTTGCCCGGATCTACCAGATGATACACGTTGCGCAAGAAAGCCCAAGACTTTCAACGATAAAGAAGCCAAACACTGTTTAAAGACCGTCACGCGTGCAGCAGGCTTGCTTCCTGCTGGAACGAGGCTTGGAGCTTGTGAAAGACGCGATCCCGGATTAGTAAAACTAGCATTGCCACACACAACAAATAAGGTTTTCCTTGTTTGCCTTACAAGACTAATGCCAAGATCTGCACGGAGGCAGTGGCCATGGGATCACCGCTGCTCCTGTGAAGAGCTGGGCCCCTCACTCTGGGGCTGTATTTGCACATCACCCTCTTTGGTGCAAGGAAGAAACGCGGAGCACATGGCAGCCCCTGCCAAGCGCCGTCCCTCAGGCACTGCCACATGCCAGTCACCACCACCATGCTCCTCCTGGGTCTCCATCCAAGCACTGCCACATCCCAGTCACCACCACCATGCTCCTCTTGAGTCTCCATCCAAGCACTGCCACATCCCAGTCACCACCACCATGCTCCTCTTGAGTCTCCATCCAAGCACGTGCTCGACAACCACACCAAGCGTGGCTGCCCTGAGCCTCGCACCAGCAGGGGACTGGAGGACTCTTCCATGCTGCTGTCCCAAGGTGCTCCGGCACACTTCCACTTGGGATTTGCACCTATGCGGGTTTATATTCGTGTATCTCTCTGTGCTTGCGAGAAGCCTCCCGAGTAACAGCGAACCAACGGAGCAGAGATAACAAGACACATTTCTTCGGAACTGTCCGAACTGTGCGTTTTGCACAAGCCAAAATATGGGGATTCAAGCCAAAAAATAAACAACAAAACCATCGAAACGTGTGTCACTTCCTTCCTGCTCTTGGGAAGCGGGACGGGTCTCGTCTGGCAGAAGACGCGGCCGGCGACTCCTGAGGGGTCGCCCGGGGGAAGCGGCACCGCCGAGGGCGCAGAGGGAGCCCGGGCCGGGCGGGGGGAAGCGGCGACGGACGGAGCGCGGGCTGCGGGACCCCGGTTACCGCCAGGCTCGGAGGGGCGGGAGTTGAGACCCCCGGCGCAGAAGGGACCCCAAGGCCTGCCCCAGGACATCTCGGCCCTCGGGGGAGCAGCCCCGGAGGGGCGGCAGTCGCGGCGAGGGACGCGGGGAGCACCTGTTGGCCAGAACCCGCCCGGCGCCGACCCTGGCGCCCGCAGGGACACCCCGGCCCACGGGGAGCCCGAGGAACCCTGCCACGGCCCCCGAAACGCGGCAGCCCACGGCGGCGCCTCAGCCATCCCACCCCCGGCCTCCCGGCGCCGCCAGGAGCCGCCGCCCGCCCCCGCCGCTCCTCACCGTGCGGCTCAGCAGCGTCTCGGGGTCTGCGGGCTCGCACAGCTCGCTCAGCTTGCGGTCCCAGTGCAGCAGCGGCGGCTGCTCCCCGCCGCTCTCGCACACCTCCATGGCGGCCGCAGGCACCCCCGCCGGCCCGTCGGTCTGTCCGTCCGTCGGTCCGTCCGCCGCCCCGCTGCCGGACCCTGCCCCCGCCGCTCCCCCGCGCCGCGGAGACGCGCGCTCGCTCCCGCCCCGGCGCGTCCCCTCAGCCGGCG
>NW_024582061.1:8243808-8271788 GCF_017639235.1 Corvus kubaryi | reverse complement strand
GCCGCGGAATGCGGGCGGGGCGCGCGCGGCCAATGGCGCGGCGGAGCGGCGGGCGCGTCAGCCAATGGGACAGCGACAAGACTGCGGCCGGCGCGCGGCGCCCCGCCCCGCCCCGCCCTCAGGGAGGGAAGCGCGGCTGCCCCGGCACAGAGCGGGCAGGCACGGGTCAGAACGCGCCTTGTGAAAACCAGAACTGCACAGCTCCGGGCAGCCGCACCGGGGACGCTGGTGCCTGGCTCAGATCGGTCCCAGAGCGCTCATCAACCGGAAGCAAAAATAATCACAGGCAACGGGAAAGTCTGGTATTTTAAGACTTGTGTTCCTGCCAAGCCGGGGCAACACTGACATTCCACTGTTCTTTAAAAATAAGAAGTTACCAAGTATTAAGGATTCAAAAAGCTGGGCCTTCCTCAGTGCTTCTCTGCAGCTCCCGGAGCTCAGGCACGGCCGGGCGCTGTCGGGTCAGTTCAACACTAATTGACATTTCCAGGCTGCCTTGAGCAGGAACCATAACTGGACCTCCTGGTGTGTCTTCTCTCTCTCCTAGACCTGCCTTTAGGCATCACCTCTTGTGACAGCCACTTCCATCCACGGACGGAGCCAGCACGTGTGCAGCACGAGTGATCCAGTCCTCACTCGAGAGCCCAGACTAGCCCTCTGAGGAAAACAAAGCCAGAAGGAGCTCCCAGCCCTCAGCAACAAAAAGAGGAAAAATAATGATGCTTGCACCAGGTTTGTTCCTTTAAAATTTATTAAACTGCTGGTGTTTGATGAGGAAAAAAAAATAAAAGTGTAACAAAAGTGACACTGTTTTGGTAAGAATGTGAAGGAAAAATCTCTAACTGCCCTAATCAAAGATCTTCTGCAAAGATTAGTTATTTTAAGTCATTGGAAAAGAAGTCAGTGTGAGATTTGCCTTCAGCAGCACAGAAAACATCTAAAGCCAAACCTAAAGCCAAATTACCAGTGCCTGAATTGCTACCTTCCACTTTGGCAAGCCCAACCAGAGGTACAAACTTCTTTTCTGCTGTCATTGCCAGGCACTGTTATCAAAGCCATTCCATTGTGCCAGTCCAGAGATGCAGATTGTGAAATTTGTAAAGGTCAGTTCCTTATCCAGGAGCCTCCGTGTTTTCATTGGATGTGTTCTTCCTTTCAAAGCTTTTATGGCCTTGTGATAATCCCTTTAACAAAAGGCTCTCCATCACCCTGCTGGCTGAGATTTGTGCTTTCTAAAATCAGTGCTGTGACTAGATAATTTCTTGGGGCTGGGGCACTAAATTAATGTTTTGCCCATATGAGAAGTCTAAAGGGAAGCCCATGTTTGCTTTGTAAACCAACAAAATGAAAGCCACCTTAGAAGAAGGTGGTGCTGACTGACTGCAGCTTCCTTTGCTGAGCATGATGAGAACAAGGGGTTCCCAAGGACTGGTATTTGACCAAGAGTACTGGGCTGAACTTTCTCACCCTAACACATGTCTCAGGCAGAAATATTTATTTATGTGAGAAGTTATACTTCTCACATTACTCCTTGGGTAAAGCACTCATACAAATTTAGGCACCCTGGGTAAACAGCACGCTGGTTTTCCCAGTGGTTTCCACTCTTCCTGCACCATATAAAGTTGTGTCCCTCTCCCCTCTGCACTTCCCCAGGAGCTCTCTTTCTTTATCATTGGTACTGAAGCACAGCTGCTGCTGTGGGACACAGAGCTGCTGAGGATTCATAAGCATCCTGGAAGACTTCTTTGGCCACTGAAATATTTTGACACACAAAACTATCCATTTGTGGGGCTGTAATATAAATATAAAACACAATACTGGTAACTAGACATTTGTAACTGGGCATCCTGCCCAGTTCCTGACACATTATTAAAATTAGTTCGAGGCTACATGTCATTTTTGAGCTTCAACATCTCTGAAACAATTACCTGAGACTTTGTGAGGAAATGTGACCAATTTGCTTTGCATGGTGGCAACCAACAGCATACAGACCACACTGATGTGTTTGTGCTGCAGCACCAGTTCTTCTTGGGAAAGAAAGTCTGTAAAGGCAAGTTTCAGCTAGAGATTGGCAGCACATACAGGGCGCCAAGAAGGAAGAGACAAAAGTGGAGGAAACTAATCCTTTCCAGAGAATATTAATTATTCAGTGTGCTGATACAGCATGGGACAGCAGTCTAATGTGTCACATGTTGCTGCCCACAGACCAACACTACACCAGAAATAAGGCACTGGGGAAAGCACCACAAAACCAGCAAGAACATGATACAAACACAGCTATCCTAACTTTTTCCCACACTGCTTGGAGGATTTAAATTGTGGATTTCAATAGTTACCAGCCTGTTGAAAATCAAGGCTGTTTCTCCATGCTTCATTACTTTCCTCTTAGAGCAGGTATAATAGTACTTTTAAGTTCCAACTCACGTAATTCTGAGAGCATTTTTGATTTCTGCTTTTGTGTAAGACCCTTTCCTCACCACAGTCTTTTGAGCTGGGTTTGAACTCACTTTGCAGCACAGGGGGAGAGTGCAAAAATTGACCAAAAATCTACAAGAAGATAAAAGGGTGGGGAGTTATTGTCTGCACAGACAGGGAAGAGGAGAGCTCAGCTTTTGTTTACAGAGAATTCTGTCCCCTTTCTGCAAGGACCAGAAAGCCCACACAGAAAACCTACACAGAAAACCTAACCAGCTAAGAAAGAAGAGGCTGGTAAGGCAGAGCTCCAAACAAACACCACTTACTTAAAATATCAAAGAACAAAGCAATCAACAATACAAAGCCTGGCAAAGGAAAGGTGCTCTCTTTCTCCTTGCAGATCCGGGTTACAGCAGCCACAACTCCTGCAACCACATCATTACTCAGTTCTTGATCGGGTCAGCTGCACAAAGGTTCATTAAATATTTACAGGTGACATTTTTCTGACTTGTGACAACCAGGATCAAGATAACCATCCATTTTCTACAGCCACTCTGTTCAAATCAGTTTGAGAAAGCAAGCAGCAAGAAAAGAACAAATAGCAACAGAGCCCACAGGATGAAAATTGCCAGGTTTCTGACCAGCTACCAATAAAAATCTTACCCCTTGAAAGCAACAGAAAACAGCCACAGTTAGAGATCTCTTCAACAAATTCAGCACCTCTTAAAGAGTCTTCAGGACTAAGAATATACAGAATAAACCAGCAATCAATTTCTAATCTCAGTAGTTACTGGAGATTTTTGTGAAATGGCCAGGTATGATAATGAGCTGAATTTTTTACATGGGACTAAGCAACAAGCAGAAGAAAGAAATCTCACACATGCTGACACGTTTCCCACAAGAGGATGTCTCAGGAGAAACCCTGTGAAAGTTATTTCTTTGAGTGTTGTGCAAAGAATTTACTTGCACTACCCAGTATCTGGCAATGCACTAACAAAGCAAACTCCTTGTGTAAATGAGATTTAAATCACACTGCTGTGCTGAGGAGCTCACCACTTCTAAGATAAACAGACACCAAGTCTTAGTTTGTACATTCAGACATGCTCAGTTACTTGGCAAAAAGGCTTCCACCACAGAAATTTCAGAGTTAAAAATAGAAGGTGAGCTTGAGAATAGTGAAGTTTTCTTCCCACAATCCTGGCATTTTATTCCTTTTCTGACACATGAAAATAGTGGGATATCCAGCCCTGAAGACAGCCTGTTACTAAACCCACATAATTGGTGTACTGACAGAAATACAGGCTCCCTTTACCAGAACCTTCTTTGCTCTTGTACCCAGGGGCTTCTCTAAGCTCCGATTCAGCTTTCCTGCCTTTGCAACTCCTGCCCCTCTGCAGGGGCTTTCACCAGCCTCCCACAGGCATTGCTGGTCTTGAACTGAAGCATGACCTGTATTTGGGAACACAGACACAGTGCCCCCAACCCCTTAGGACACAGAGGGTAACAAGAGGGACTTGATTTGAAGTATCTTCTCTTACTTCTCTTTCACAACTACTAATTTCTGCAGACAGAGCAATTTCTGCAGATTAATGAGAATTAAAGTTGAAAGCGCTCTTTGCTGTGTGACACAGGCACAGTGCCATGGTGTCTTCCTCAAACCATCCACAAAAACAAGCAGAGAAGACTGTTTCCTACACCTTACACCAGGCTGGCAGAAATAACTGAGTGCCGTGGAGCTGCCTTGCAGACCAGGATAGCTCTGCCTCAGAGCTGTTCAGAAACGCTCCAAGTACTTGTTGAACATGCTGACATTTTAAAAAGAAGTCACCCGTATTTATCTTTTCCAATTATCTCCATAAATACATAAAATAAAATTCCTTGTTAAGGTCAAACACTTCTAAATATCCTGGTTGATGCAAGCAACCTGGGTTTGCCTCATCAGGTTTACACAAGATGCTAACAGACAAGCAAAAGCAGAATGCCATTTTCCAGTGGACAGTGTGGGAAAACACTCCTTGCCTAGTTATAAACAAGGAATCACTGTATTTCACTCAGGTCATACCATTTCCATTCCGTTTCCTCACAGAACAAGTACCTATCCATAAAAAAAAAAAACCAAAACCAACCAGATGCTATAGGAATGCTGATTTCACACAGGATTTTCTCATAACTGAAAATGACTTAGTTACAGATTAACTTTGCCCCAGAGCAGCAGAGCAGACATAAGAGATGAACACACAGCAAGCCTTTGCCACTGGTTATTTTTGCTGTGCAGAACCATTTGGGAAAACCTACCCTACTGCCAAGGTGTGATGAACATTCAGCACACTGCTTCCAGTGTGTGCCCAAAGTCAGTGTGTGTTGTCTTTGAAGCAGGTCAATCTTTAAAAGGGTACTAGCTACTTTAAATAGAACTGGAAGGGCAAGAATACAAAGTTCTTGAGCAAATATTTTTCCTTGCTGGCACCCAGTCCTATATCTTGTGCTAGCTCTGCTGTCTCCACCTTGAGCCAGGAGCAGAGATTAGCAGGAGCCATTCAGCAGTTGCAGAGTTCTGGCAGTTCAGGCCACTCCAGGTGGTGGGGAAGGGAATCCTTGCTGCGGCTTCTGCTCTGAGTTTGGAGTAGAAAGGCAGCTCCCAGGCTCCAAAACAGACACTGCCATGAGCTCCACCACCACAGCAGAGTACAAACAAGGTGACCACTGAATGAAAAGAAGCTCAGCACATTTGCTCAAGGCCTCCTAGCAGAAAGCTCAAGACAAACCCCAGCTTTCAGCAAACAGGAAAAATTTGTGTGGACCAAGCACAAACTGTAGTTAGATCACTGCTGTGCAAGAGCACCATCACAATTCTCCCAGCAGTACACCAGGCTCAGATTAAACCAGTAGTTAAAGGAATTAAAGTCAGGACTTCCTATTTAAAAAGACACCACAATCTCCTGTGGATAACAACCCACTGAAGTAGCTGAGCATTTGCAGTACGTCTAACACCCCAGTATGCCAGTGCCAGGGACCTGGATAATTGCTAGAGCTTTAACTTCAAACAGAAATAGCTACTAAATTGAAAGAATTGAAGTTTTTCTTAGTACAGACAGTGTTCACAGGGCATAAAAAAAAAACCCCAAAAATTCTGTAGGGGAAAGAGCTGCAAAGACTATTAAATGTGTTCTGCCTTGGGCTCAGAGAGAGATGAGATACAAAATCCCACCAGCTCTGAAGGCAGGAAATTGTCACCTCTAGCATTTTTCTTTCCCTGTTCACATCATGTCGTATTACAGTGGGAATTTTACTGTCTCTTCTTCATGTAGTAGAACTAAACACCTTTTAGTTGTGCAACCTCTCACCAATAATACTAAGTAATTCTCACTCTGACAACAAAACGTGAAACAAGCGCCACCCCCACTCCGAGAATCCCGGCCCCGGAATGTTTTTCACGCGAGTCCCCAAAGGCACAGCCAAGGCAGTCGCTCCTCCAGCTCCTCCTGATGGCAAACCATGGGCACAGCACTCTAAGGAGGGACTGGATGGGAATGCTGAGTCATCCGACGCCAAATGCCATAAAAACCAAGACCGAAGCAGGGTTTGGTGGAAGACAACACCTGGTTTGCTCAACTGCTGGGATCAGCAGAGGGGCAGATGCAAATGCACAGGAGGCCTTCTCTGGGTCTGTGACAAATCTCCAGCTCAGCACTAGTTAAGACCAATGGCTCTGCTTTAAACTTACTGTCCAACTGGCTTAGTGAAGGAAAAACAGGGAATGAAACCCACAGAACAGAGGAGGCATGTCAACAGTGAGTGAGATCAGGCTGTCAGGCTGTTCAAGACAGGAGAGAGATTAAGGCAGCGAGGGACAGAAGGTTTGAAAATAGCTGAAGATGCGAAGAGTGACTCCCATTTATATATTCATCAGCTCAAGAATTGATACAGCTGCCTGGGATACTTTTCCTTTAACAGCAAAAAAGAAAGGAATCCAAACAATGATAACAGAGAGAAAGCGCATAGGAAAACAAAACACACAGAAGTACCGTCTAGGTAACAAACATTTTATTTATTTCTTAATGAAACTACAGCAATATCTGCGATTACATAATTATGAAGCACTGAAAAACCAAAGGAATGAAATGGCCTGGGTCCAAGCACTAAGGACATCACACCTTGTCTCTCACCGAGCCATCACTCAGAAAAATCACATTATCTGAAAAGAAATTTTTAAAGTTAATCTTGAGGATTGTTTTGCCCTGTTGCAAGCCTTCACACCATGAAGACCAGCTATTTGTGTTAAAATAAGCTGCTAAGATGTGGATTTTGGAACAGAATAATAGTTCATAAAACAAAACAGTGTCCAATACAGGGTTCTTTCTCTACCTGCCCTGAAAGCAGACAATTCAAGGTGGCTACTATGAAACAAGGGTGCTAAAGCTGATGAAAAGCTGCTGAACAGTCAAAGACACTGGAAACATTTTAAAATAATGGTTTAATTCTTTGAGTACAATCTTTATCAGTTACAGCTTATTTCCTTTTTGTCATTTTCAGTCTGCACTACCCATGCCAATAGCCTACAGACTATAGGAAGCTCCCATTGCATCAAACCGCACAAACTTCTAAAGCATCTTGAGACTGGGCCTTTTCAACAAGAAACCATTAGGAGAACACTAATTAAAAAAAGAGAATTGCTTCTCCCCTCCAGTAATTTATAGCACTGCTAGCTTTTAAAGAGGCTGCAGAAACAGCCTCCAGGACTATGGCTGTTCTTTTTCCTTTTTGCCCCCCCTCCTTTCCCTCTGTCCTAGTTTTTTTAGACATACTTGTGTAACAGAAATGTTTGCTCTACTACCCAATTAATTTACCCCTCACTCAAAAGCAACACAGTAGCAGCTCTATCCACAATAAAGATGTAGGATGCTCAGGCTATTTAAATGCTCTGGGAAAAGTTGAGTTTCCTAGTTTTCTGTTGTGTTTATTCAAGGCACAAGTCTACTCCTCATCCATTCTGTGCTCTTCTTACCACTCCTGGCTACCAGAACAAAGTGTTTCTAAGTTCTCCATCAAGTTATCTGCACATCTTTCTGAGGTCCTTAATGGTGACATCTCCAGTCTTCAACAGGAATAAAAAAATTCTGGCAAACTGAGACAAAGCTTCTAAACAAATTGTGCTTAGAAAAGGAATCTGCCTGACCTGCAGCACTACACACCAGTGTTCTTAAAACACTCAGTGTCTGCCTCCTGCACCAACTGGCATAAGCAAATGACACCAACAGTTTGCAACAGCATTCTCACATTTTCTGTGTGTTCACAAGCAGTGCCAGAGAAAATCTACTGGTACACACTACCCATTCTCTCAAAATCCTTGAGTGTGGATGCTGAGGCTGAAGACAAACCAAGCTCCAGTCCAGAGGTCCTCCACCCCCTTTCCATTTTAAAAGGGCAAGGGGCACCTTGGTGCTTTGCTCCTTACCTGCTATAATTGTTGTGGCCTGTCGCCTCACATTGTTCTTATCTGTATATTCACCATAATCTATTTTTCCTTCAACAAAGATTCGAGAGCTGGAAAAAAACAAGAATTTGATTTTGGTGCTGCAGTTTTCCACCCTGTATCTAGAATCACAGAATGGTTTGGGTTGAAATGGGACCTTAAAGACTGTATAGTTCCAACCCCCTGGCCATGGGCAGGAATACCATCCACTGCATCAAGGCTGCCCAAAGCCCCATCCAGCCTGACTTTTGAACACTTCCAGAGATGGGGTATCCACAGCTTCTCTAGGCAGCCTGCTTCAGTGCCTCACTACCCTGACAGTAAGGCATATATCTAACCTAAATCCATATATCTAACCTAAATTTCCCCTCTTTCACTTTGAGCCCATTCCTTGTCCTATTACTACAGTTCCTGATGAAAAGGCTGAATTCAGAATCTGATTCAGAGTACACAGGCTTTTGTATCAGTTGTTTGTAGCAGGTCTGCTAACTTGTTTTACAGCACCTGTATCTTTGTATAGTTCCTGGACACCATAATTATTACACTAATCCATTATTAAGGCATTAAATCCTCAACCACATTTGTTATTCACTTACCCCTTCCTCACATACTGGTAGGTGACATCCCTGAGGCCTGGTCTGAAGACAGAGATCCTGTGCCATGTCGTCTTCTGACTGATATCACCTAAGGAACAGAAACAACAGAGCTGGATGCCAAATCCTCTTTGTGATACAAGACACAGAAATTAGTTTCAACACATTGGTATTCTCAAACAATGAGAAGTGATTTGAAAACAGACATATACTAGCACTCCATCTCCCACTTCACTCCAGAACGACATGTTCCACTCATCTGTGTCCAAACAAAATCTTGTGCAGAAGCACAGTTCAAACCAAGTCATCACTTTTCCTGGAAGACAGTGCTCAGGCTCTTATTTTTTTTTCCCCTGTCAGACACTCCACTTTGACTAGAAGTTAGGGAATATGAGACATCCGTAGATGCAAACTGATGACAGAATCAGTGAGAAAATTATCTTTTCTTTATCTTCCTCATCTTGAAAGACAAGAGTACAGAACCTGCTATGCCTCTGACAAACCCCACTAGTGACAAACTGCCCACTCAACACTCCTCTCCTACTGAGGAAGGTCAACAGCAGATCTCTCATCAGTATATGCTGCTGGGGATCAGTAAGGCACACAAATGCAGCAGCATCTCTGCTGACCTCAAAGGAACTTTCCTGCACCCCAGAGATTTGCAAGCATGATGCTGCTGGCCATGCAGCGGTGACCTGGGACATGCTGCTCATGCAGACTCACCTCCCTGGCTCACTTCACCATCTCCTGTCCGCCACATCTCATTGGTTGCCAGGGAAAATATGGTAACAGGATTTTTTCCTTCCACTTGCCTCATGATAGGGTCCTGTCCAACCCGACCAAGCAGCTGAACACGATTCATGGCTGAAACAAGAGAGACCAAACACATATACAGGTGAACTGCTAATCATGGCAAGCTGCAAATCAGCAGCTTTTGTCAAGGGCTAGGATTACAACTTCCTGATCCTCCTAACCACTTTTCAAGCTCTTGTGACTTTTGGCTTTTTCAGGCCCCAGCAGGTGGTTGACTGTGTCTGTACTGTCATTATTATTACTATGATATAACCTATTTAAAAGCCAAAGGTTCTTTATTCTTTCTGTTCTATCTTTTTCACAGACACATCCATATAGCACTTGAGGCTAATTTGCATTTACTTATCTTGACTTTTATTTGTTTCATAACGATAAAAATAAAATGCATAGCAGTATCTTTGAAACAAAGTTGCAGTATTACACTCCATCCTCTGAATGAGAGAGCCATTTGTTTCTACACAGGTACCAGGCCTAGGCAGACAGAGTTTATCCCTTCTCCATGTTCAAGGATAACTGGAAGAGGTCAGGGAGGCGTCCCTTGTGCACAATGAGCATGTGAAGTGAATAGTGAAGGCTGAAGTACACCTGCAGCAAATCCTGCTGGGGCAGCAGCACCCACACAAGTCCCCCAGGGACCCAGGAGTCTGAGAAACAAGCACACAAGGCACCTGAAGACAGGTGTTAGAAACCATGACAACAGCAGACCCAAACCACTGCCACAGATAAAGTACAACTACCTGCCCTTTACAGATGGTAATCCTCATCAGGGCTTTTTTCTTTTCCCCCTAAAGTGCTGCTTGACCTCACCTTCTCCTGCAGCGACCAGACAGGAAGCCACTCAAGAGTCTGTGTGCTTGAAACAACACATTCTTAGCTGCTACACTGAGGAGCTACCATTCCTAGCTGCTTCTCTCCTGCCCTATTTCAGATGTTCTAAAACTGAGATAAACACAGTGAGAAACAACTAAGTTGCATGTCAGGAGCTACTTACATCTTTCAAGTACCAATGAGGTAGCCATATCAGAGTCATGTCTTACAAACTGGCGTAGCACCTGAACAAACAGAGAAATGCGAGTTTGCACCGCACAAACTATGAACAGCATTCACAAGCCTTTACACCTCATTTTTGGAACACTTGCAGAGGTTCTGCAAGTATGTTCTTTTATGTAACTAATGGGAAAACTGAGGAAAGAAATCTGTTCAGCCAAATGAAACTAATAAGATTGTTTAAGAATGTCTGGTTAAATCAAGGTTAAAAAGTTGCCAAGAAAGAAGGGTGGTCCAATGGTGTACCTCCAGCAATTATTTTTGGGACATGCAGTAACTACTGTTTTTTCTGTAACACATAAGTAGGGGGGAGGTGGTTTGTAGTACTGTGGTGGTATAGTTGTTAGAGCTTTGGTCTTTGGAACCAAACAGGTCTGATAGTTCCACCAACTTTCTGCTTTACTTCAGAGATTAACCAGGTGTGCCCAAAAAGTACATCCACACATTGGAATGGATGCACTGACACCCTTGTTCCCAAGGCAAATCAAGGACACAAAACTCTCAGTACTGCAAGTGGGGAAAAAAGTAAAGGAACTGCCTTTATGCCAGCAAATACTCCATCCTAGAACGAACAGGGGAAAAAAAACCCAGGAACACTTTTGCTAGAGGTCCATGTGGAGAAACGGGGGGAAAGGCTCATTTCCCATAACATGTGGTTCTAGGCCCGTGGGAGAGCTCACGTTTTTCCCCCAAAAGCAGACCCAGCGCACGGCCGGAGCGCGGGCACAGCAGCCGCGGCCCCACAGCCGGCGCTGTCCGGGCGAGGGCTCCGGGGCGCCGGGCTCTGTCCGCCGCTGCCCTTCCCGGAGAGTCCCCGGCAGCCCCGCGGCGGGGCCAGAGCGGCTGCAGCGGCTTCTCCCCCCCGCCCCGAGGGCGGCCGGGCCCGAGCTCCGCCGCGGCCCCGGCCCCGCACGGCCCTACCTGCCACGCCGGTCGCCGCCACATGCTGCCGCCGAGCCTGCGGAGGGAAAAGCAGGGCTGAAGCAGCGCCCCAGGGAGCCCCGGGCCCAGCCCCAGCAGCCGACCCCGCGCCCCCCGCACCTCTCCCGCCGCCGCGCTGCGCCCGCAGACGGCCGGAACAGGAAAGGCACGGGCCGGAGGTTCCGGGCGGAAACGCGGCCCGGGGGAGACGGGCAGGAGCGGCCGGGCAACGCCTGCAGCGGAGACCCGCCCCACGGGGGACCCAGAGCTCGCCGGGAAGGAGAGAACAAAACTCCATCACTCCATCATCGGTTAAAAAAAGATAAAACCTTTATTCGCACGAAACGATCTCCCAGTTAAAAGCCAGCATGTGCAACATCATAAAACAAACCAGTAAGACCTGGAAATAACCGAGTTACCAAGTTCACGCTGTCCCTCATAACAGTGCAGCGCTCTGTCCATCCAACACACACAAGGGACAAGGACCCCCAAAGTTACAGTTAGCGGGGAGAGGGAGAAGGGTGTACGGGATCTCAAACACGAAATACAATTAACATGGGCAACTCCAAAAAGCTGAAAAAGCCCTTTCTAATTGCCTGCAGTTCACAGGCAGGCAGCTGCACCACACGCAAGATACTGGAAGGGAAATGGGAACAGACCCAGCTACCAACACACTGCAGTTGTCTCCCCCTCCTTGACCAGGGAGTCCTTGCCGATTGACAGAAAACAAGTCAGGCATCAGGGACTAACTAGTCTGCTAAAACATACCCAGTTACAAAAGTTTTGTTGCTTAAATTTGAAAGAATGTTTTTCTTCAACTCCCACTCCTTAACTCAAAGTATTTCCTTTTCTACTGTGTCCCCCCTCAGTGAAATGCCACTCCAGCTGCAGCCCAAGCTCCCTAGGACTGCTGTGTAACCAGCCTGGCTCTTGATGTGTAGCTAAAACTGGCTGCCATAGTCTCTGCCTACTTGTTCCTAGAAGGGCCCAGCTGTAGATGCTGTCTCCCTGTACAGCCACTATCACCCCTCTAAAGATATAGTCAGCAGTCAGCCCAGGTGTTAAGACCACAAAAATCACCAATAGCAGGGCCCAACTCAAGAAAGAGGGAAGTGAGTAGAGAAAATGTCATCTTTTTGTCATGGCAGAGTTACACTTCATCTCTAACAAGACCAGTTACACAAGAAATTAAACAGGTAAAGGACTGAGGACAACCTTAAATCCCATGATCCAACACTTGCAAGCCAGTCATTCTTTTCTCAGCCAACATCTCATAACCAACAGGGGAACAACAACAAAAAATACCACCACAATAAAAGGAAAATGACAGGGAGAGAATATGGGGCATTGGTCTGTGCAGACCCTCTGCTTTCACAGGGCCATTCAGCAGTCAGAGCTCTTTGGACAACACAAATTCAGTAACCCAGAGTAAAGCTAAACGAACGACAGCTCTTCCCTCCCACCAGACGCTTGCTCTTCTGCTTAGAAGAGGTTTCAGACTCTTGTAACTTGGCACTTCCTAAGGCTTGGTCCTTCATGAGGGTCTGGGCAAGGCGAGCTGCTTTAAGTTCCCTGCAGGGAGGAGATGGAAGGAAGAGGGAAGGAAGAAAACCATGTCATGCATGAATCCCCATCAGCTACAGAAGCAAACTATGAACAATCTTGCACAAGAGGGTTACTGTAATACGCCAGCAGCACTGGAAGGGAGCAACTTCTCACCCCAGAGAGTGACGTGAAGATTACTGTAGCTGTCTCTAGAGTTTCTGCTTGAAAAGGCATGAGCTCTGATGATTTACCAAAAGAAAACTATGTATCGGGTCAGCAACACACTGGCACCAGTACGAGGAACCCTTCGCTCAGTTTTTCTCCCATTGTTTCAGGCATTTGTGAATGGTTTAACTTAGATCAATGTCATCTCATGCAGCACAAATACCTACATAAAGGCATATACTTCTTTTCCATTGGCTTTCTTCCCTGGTACTTGCTGTTCTTCCAGAGCATTCACTCTTCTGTCTACACAGAAGACCTACTCCTCAGCTGACTACTGCACTTAGAGGGGTTGTGGGGCAGTTCTTAGATCCCAGCACCTCTAAACACTACTGCCAACAGCAGTGAGAGGGAACAAGAGAAAAAAGGCTATCTGCCACCACCTGATATTTCTCTTCCTTCTGTGCTTAGACCACTATCTCAGTGCATTTTCAATTTCTCATCTGCCCACTAGCTGCATTTTGCATCACCAGTGGTTGCAGGAAGCACACAAGTTCATTGTTGTAACTCGGCCAGTTCCTCCAACCCAGAGCTGAAGCACAGCTGCTGCCTGGGCACTGCAAGTCCCTGTTACAGCCCCATCATCCTCCCAGCTCCAGGCACAGGAGCTGACTGGGTATTTCTGCACGTGCAGTCTCCCAACACCACCACCCCTCCATTCAGAGCAGGTGACCAGCATTGCTATTGCTCACACCTTCTCCCGGTCATGCCCAAGCCAGCCCTACCTTTCCAGCATGGCAGTCTTGCATTTCTCTTCATTTAGCTGCTCCTGGAGCTGCACAGCTTTTCCATATGAAGGACGGAGAACAGGGTGTTTGGTGAGAGCTGTGGCAGAAGGTCTTTGCACTGGGTCAGGATGGATCATGAGCTAGAAGGCAAAGGACTTCAGAGCTTAACACTCTTGTCACATGCCAGCTGCAAAAGCCACCATTCTGTCAAGACTACTTCCTCACCTTCAGGAGCTCTAGAAAGCAGTGGGGAAGCTTCTGGGGGATGGGTGGGATATTTCCTTTGCGAATGTGGTGCCACAGGGCCCCGTTGTGAGGCAGTGGCGCTGCACCGGCTGCCAGAGCCACCGTGAGTGCCAGGGCAAAGATGTCTGCCTTGGGCAAGTAGCAGTATTGCTGCAGAGAGAAGGGGAAAGGTGTTAGAAAGGAACATCTTGCTATACTAAACAAAGGTGAGTTGGGGTATGAGCTCAAAAAGAAACCGCCAAGCAAGTGTGTGTATATGGCACTGTGGACTTCACCACCCTGGTGAGCTGTTTTCTCCTCCTCAGGATAAAAACACTGGCAGCAGGCAGTACCACTAAAGCATGTTGGCTTTCACCCACCCATGAGGAGCTTGCAGGCCACATTGGGATCACTGCAGTAGCTCCAGAGGATGGCCCAACAGATATGTACCTCCAGCCTTCACAAGGCAATAAGCTACCCATGCTCAACTCAAATGGAAGACTGCATCTGATGCATTGGCCTAACAATTCTTAAATTCACTTGCAGCCCAAACAGACACTGTCACCTAAATACCTGAACTGAATAACACATCCAACCTGGTTGTTCAATACTGATTCCCTTTTCATTTGCTGGCCAGAGTGACAAAACTGCAATCAGTTGGAGAGGTTCCTTGTGCCTCCCACCTGTCTCCACTACTTGTTCAGTGTTTGTTTTACAAGGCATCTGTCTGGGTAAATTTATTCCTCAGTAATCACATCCAGTAGTTTAATCTCAGCTGGATACGCAAACCAAATATCTTCAAACTGATAAAGGTTTTGTCCCACTGATCCCTCAAGGGGAATCGCTGCAATAATCCAATGATAGCTACTTATGAAGTATTTGCATATGAAGTAAGTATTTCTATGACAATATCCACACCACTATCGTTCATGCTAAAGTGCTAATTTGGCAGATTTCATGGCCAGACCAGACAGAAGAAAGAGGAGATAAGGGGAGGAACAAGTTAGACTAATGTCTGCTCTACAGTTGATTTCTCCCCATTTGCTCTCCCACCCTGTTCTCCTCACTGCCCTGCTCTACCAGTTGTACCTCTTGCAAAATCTCATTGGCCAAAAACCGTCTGTCTCCTTCCTCCACCTGAGGGTTTGTTATTGATGTCACATGTCCAAGGTCACCTGAGACAAAGAACAAGAAGCTGAAATGTAATGAAGCAAACTGAATTCTCAAATAAAAGTCTGCATTTTATAGGCACCAAAAAAGAAATAATGAGTAAAAGAGCAAGCCTACTCCTAACTCAGAAATCTCCACTTGGAAACAGGCACATGAGTTTTCTATGACTTTTCTTAGAGGAATTAATTCTGGTAAGTAATTGGGGCATTCAGGACTATGCTATCACTTTTATGTGCAAGTCTCTTCAGCCAGCAGGATAGGGCAGTATCAAGCAGTAATGGGCAGCCCTAATCTTAAACCAATTGTAAAGTAGGCTAAAACCTACCAATCTTATACACCACACCAGGAGAGAATTCATCTTCACTGTCACTCTCCTCCTGCCCAGTAGGGCCTGAAACTGCCAGCTTGTGACAGATGAAGATATTACCTGCAAGACAGAGAAGTTTAGCAATAGGGTGATAGTAGCAGTTGGGCTGCAGCAGCCTGACAACTTCGTAAAAATCCCACCTGTCAAAGTAGTTAAGTTTTGCAGCCAGAGAAAATATGCATATGCTTCCCACCCATTAGTCAGCTTTCTGCCCAGTTCACATTCAGCAACACAGCTGGCATAAGACAGTTGTATCTTGGGCATAAAATATCCTAGTGAAATCAACTTCCCCTTCCTCTGCCCTCTGAGGCAGAAGCATAATTTCAGCAGGAAAAAGGAGCTCCGCTCTGAGAATATTAACTATGTGACAAGGGGAGCATCACCCTGGAGGTGACCATCCTGAGCTGCAGAGAGGAAACCTTGTTGCTATTTTTGCAGGAACTTAATCCCTCAGGGTAGGTACACACTCAAAAGTCAAGCCTTGTGCAACAAAAGAGCAAAAAACAAGGAAGTCCCCATCTTCACTGGCAGCCCTACTTGCTCCACCAGTATGAAGGTGATTCCCATGAGCCAGGATTGCAAAGGTCACGAGACAAGAGTGAAATGCTGCCAACTATCAGAGACTACTCAATTTTAGAGCAGCAGTAGTGGCACAAATCAAAATAAAAATCAAAAAAAGACCCAAAACACCATACACAAGACAAGGGCAAGGTACTCTTTCCTTTGAAGCATGACAATCAGTCCACTCAGAAGGATTTATTAGAGGTCCTCCCCCTAAGGAATCATTAGGAAAACCATCCACAAAGGAGGGGAGCACTATACTTACTAGGTTTGATATCCAGGTGCACAAGGCCAGAGTTGTGGATGTATTTTAATCCCATGGAGACTTGTAGCAATATTTCCTTCAGCTCTCCTTCTGGGAAATACTGCCCGAGCTTTGCATTTTCCAGCAGCACATCTTGGAGACTCCCTCCTAGGGGAAAACAGCCAGTCTGAGACCTGACAAAGGTTTTATGGAACAGCATGTTTGAAATAGCTTAGCTGCCCAGAACACTTGGAGGCTTGCTAGTGACACACCCCAACCACAGCAGCTCTGTGTGCTCTAGTGAGCAAACTTGGACAAGGCTTCAGCCTTTCCACTGCCCTGGAATGCCCGGCCTGCTGCTCAACAAGGATGAACAACTGCATTTCTACCTCCAGCCTACAGCTCTACATCCTGCCAGGAGGGCTGACCTGTTAATGATGCTGGTGCTGCTGCAAGTGAACAACAGAACACTTAATTGCTTCTGCTGTGCTTAGGTGCAGAAAGCAGGTATAGGAATGGTGGAACAAGGAAATTAAGTTCCCACTAGCAGATTTTTGACTGAAAAACATAACATTTGACACAGTTTTGTGAGTCTCCATTGAGACACTTTGGATATTGCAGAAATAGAAGATATCATGGCTTCTCTCCATCAGCCTACTTTTCACCACTTCTCCTTTAGTCTCAGATGTTCATCCGCCAGAACACAAGCAATACATCAATGCTGCAGCAATGAGCACCACATTTCATGGTTGCCTCTACCAGATTTGAAAGCAATATTCCAAACAGCTATAACCACTCTTCATTGAGCCCCAATACTACAGGTGCAGTTGAAAGATAAATATTACATATTTGCCTTCAGTAACTCTGGTAGCTAAAGGTACATTTTCCAATTTCTCTCAAGCAGTGGTATTGCCAAGGGCAAACTCAAGTAGGAGTTTACCACCCTGCCTGCAACACGCCATTTACACTTTGCCTCATCATTTGCTCCATTCCTCCACAGCTGTCAACCCCTTTCTTCTAGTCAGAATGCAGTGTACCTTCATCTCAACCAGGCAGCCACTCTTCCAGTCATTACCCACCTCCATTAAGAAGAGGTTCTTGCCAAGATACATGGCCCTTAAGAGTTAGTTGCTCTTGAGTCACCTATATCAGGTGTTACCCAGACAGTCCCAGGCACAGTTCTAAGCATTGGCATAGGCAATGCTATTCCAGGCCAGCCAAAATAGAGAAACAGGTTTCAAATCCCAGAAAGAAGAGGGTATTCACTGCTTCTAAAACATAAGCACCATTCAGAGATCCATCTAAACATTATGAGCCCTGACTGGATTCTCCATGGAAACGCAGCCCCAGTGCAGTTTGCTTTCTTGCAAGCCAAAATATCCCATATTTAAGTACAAAAGAAGGCAACTTTGCCCATGCTGAGCTCTCAGCCTTGAACACTGTCCCAGCTCTTACCATTGCAGTGTTCATTCTGGATAATCATGTGATCATCCTCTGCCCAGGCCGAGTAGTAGCGCACAACATGGGGGTGGTGCCCCAGGACAGCGTGAGCATAAACCTCGCGCAGCGCCAGCTGCCTAGGGAAGCACACACAGAAAAAGTAGAGGTGACAGGCTGCCAGAGGCTGCTTCACACCAGGAGAGGAGCCTTGGTTTGCAGCCTGAAAGCCCAGAACACCTCTGTTGCCCCTTTCTCTTGGGTTTTGACAGACTGGCTTTTACAGCTGCTGGAGCAAAACCTGCCCTTGCTCAAATGAACTGAGCAGCTGTTAAAGAAAATGATCACTGAGCAAGTCTTTTGTTAAAGAGGCAAAGGCAGCAGCAGCTTCAAAGACTTTGCTTTAGCATACACGACACCACAAGCTGGTCAATACAGATGTGAGTAGTGCTGGCTATGCAGCAAGGCAGGGACATGCCACAAATAAACTACTTGACAGTTACTGTAAAGAAACAGTCTGGATGGACCCAAGGTGTTCAGGTATGCCATCCTCTCACTTGGCAATGCATGTGACTTCTTCCTTTCCTAGACATTTATATCAATAGTTGTATAGTGATATCTTCCCCCATTCTCCCAACTGTTACTTGGAAGTGCAACAGCAGCCAAGTTTTGCTCATGCCTTCCATCAGATACCTTTAGATCCCTGCTCCCTCCTTCCCATCACAAGAACATGCCCATCATTTCAACTGGCAGTTTCCAGCAAGCACACTCACTCATCTGAGGATCCTGCCAGAGGCCTTTTGGAGCGTTTGATGGCATAAACACATCCATCAAGGCGTTTGATGCACTTGTAGACAGAGCCAAATTCCCCCACACCAATTTTTTCTAGTTCCAGGAACTCCTTCTTGTAGCGGGAAACCATATTGCTCGCTTTCAGAGTGTATCTCTGCAAGGTCACAAAAACAGCAAACACAAATAGCAGTTAAAATACTTAATATCTGTCATGGTTTTAGAGATGTGTAACACTTGCTGTCACTGATCACCCACACTGATCCCTCTCCCATTCTGATGTTCATCCAGGCACATATGCAGGTGTGTGTGGCCGGCTCTTGAAACAGCAGTTTAAATCCTTTAAATTACCTTTCACTTGTTGTGTTTTTTCTGACTACTTACAGGCCATCTTCCCTGGTTCAGCCAAGTTGCAAGGCTGGTTGGTTGGTTTTAGAAAATCAGGACTTGTTAGCCATAGAGGTAGAAATTACAGCAAAGGAGAAATTTGGTCTAGTTGGCTGTACATGCCTAAGCTTCCTTGGGTTACTGACATCACATCCCTTCTCTTGACAACCCAGACAAGTTCCTAGACCCACAGCTGATGGAGTCAGTCAGGGATGAACAGCAAGCAACAACAATATACTGAAGTAACTGGCCTAAAGATAGGACTTGAGAAGACCTTAGATCTAATGCCTATTTTGAGCTCAGGAGAGGAGCTTGGTGTGTTGGTTTCCTGTGACCCCAGCTGTGCAAGAGCTGCTTTATCCTGGCAGCTGAGGTTGCCTGCAGCCAAGGCCATTCTGCATCAGTTCAGGCTCTCCAGGTCTGAAGCACCAGCTGTTGACTAATGGCAGATTAGCTGGTCTCAGTGTATTTGTTTGTATTCCCACTGATATCTCACCCAGAGACAGTTTTCCACAAAAGGTTGAAAGCTGGCAGAACAGCTGGAACATCATTATTGCTACAATAATGGCCACTAGGGATCCAGGAATTGTTGATAGAGTGATGCCTACTGGCAGGGAAAGTGAGTAAAGAAAAGAAAAGCAGTGGAGCATGAAGTGAACAACAAGAGTGGACTAAGTGATTTTTTTCCTCCATTCTCCTGCATCCCTTACAGGGACAGCAGCTCATGTTGCACAGAAACCACTGCTGTCATTGCTGTACTTTATGGTATATGGCCTTACAGAGGAGGGAGTAAGATTTGGTCCTCACAAGGAGTAAAATGTGGCTCACATGAAACAGCAGCCCTTCCCAACAGGTGGCATTTCATAAGGCAGATGTATTTTACACTATCTTAAAAGCTTGAGAGTAAAAATACCTCCTAGTAGACAATTTTATTTCTATATTACATACTCAATCTAATTAGCACTTGAGCAGAATAGTATTTCAGTAATTCACAAGTTACTTGAGGCGTTCTTCTAGGTAAAACAATAATCGTGGCAGCCGGATAGTGGATGCTGCCAGTAGCTATTTGCTCTGCAGGTGTAATTTTTCCATGAAGACCATTTGCCTGCAATCCCAGTCTCCTCAGCTAGAGGGTACCATTATCCTTCTGTAAGCCTGGCTATCGCACAGTTACAAAGAACAATTCCGCCTCTTCCAAGTTTGTCATCTCAAACAAATATTAAAAAACATTCAGCTTGGAACTTTTCTGTCATAGGTATTCATCCTCTGGCATGGTGCCATGGTTTATACTCCAATAACAGAATAAATTCCATCAAACACCAAGCCTTTACAAGCATCTTATCCACTTTATGGGAGGAAAATATACAGACACTCACATTTGTAGGTGGCTCCTGTTTAATCTGGCTTCCTGGATGAGGATCATTCCTATAACAGAAGATTAGGAAAGTCTGGTGTATTATTTCAGTGCAGCAATCCAACTGGATTTGAAATTAAAACATCTTTCAAAGGAACCTCCAAATCTTGCTTCACAGCTTAATCATATATTTTATAGAGTTGATATACAGGTTTTTAGTTGAGGTCTTAAAGACTACAGTCCCAGGTTAGGAATTCCTTGTTTCCATTTAAAAGGCCTCCACAAAGCAACTTCAGTACTGCCCACAGGACAGAGTGGCATTGTCTAGAGGCATCATTCTCCTGGCCTCCTTATTACTAGTGAAGCTGCAGCCATAGCACTAAAGAGAGCTGTTGATCCCCCACTTCCCTTTCTGAACAAAGGCAATGATTGATTTGTATTTATATTTCTACTACCTTCATATATCTGCTAACATTTGCTCTGCACCAATGAATACTACAGAAGTGAGTGATTCATTGTTAGCAAATAAGTCCAGATACTGAACATCTCCATTACTTATCTCCTTCCAACAGTCTGATTTCAGTCTGCTACTTAAGAGCAGCTCACTTACAGCTCTTCTCTGGCCTTCCGTTTGCCATTAGGATGAAAGAGCATTTGTCGATAGGACTCTGGTGTAAAGGGATTAATGTTGACAAGAGAAGCTTGGGAAGAGTCATCAGAGTCAGCACGAGGAGTAAGTCTCAGATGCCGGAAGCCTTTGGGTGGGACCTTTGTTGCAGATGAAGGAAAAGCTGTCTTTGATAACAGGCTCTGTATTGAGAGAAGAAAAAAGTGGAAGATAAACCAGGACATTTTTTTGTTGCTGCTATTTCAGAATAAAATTCTTGTTCTCCTGTGACCCAAGGAGAAATTAGCTGCCTTCCTTGGAGTAGCTGAATCATTAAATCCCTGTGTCCCTAGTTTAGTCCCCACAGTTTTCATTTTCCACAAAGCATTTAATTCTCTGTTAAGCCCTTTCATATTCTATTCCCTGCTCACTTGGGTGAGGCCTGCAGAACCATTTTGGCAAGCACAGTCCTCAAGAGGAGCCAGCTGCTCCTCTTTCCCTCCCACAGAGAAGCAGAAATTGCATCATATGTTGCATTAACATGGAAGACCTAGTTCTGCCAGGCATGGACTGTTGCATCAGTTTGGTCAGGACAGGTTTGTCAGGAGATGAGCTGGAACACCACCCAAGCTCCCCAGCAATAAGCAGCATTAGGATAGGGTAAGTTGGTCGAAATTTTTTGTACGGCTACTAGCAAAGCAACCAGAACCCATTTCTCCTCATGGATAAAAACCAGAATTTCAGAACTTTAAGTTCAGAAAGCACCTCCAGATCTTCTATAGTCACCTTGCTACAGAACACAGGCCACTGTGTTTCAGACTAATTCAGAACCTTGGGCCATGGAAAGCACAGACACCAGTCTTGAGCTGAAAACAAAAGTCTACTCACTCTGATTTGACTCTTTTAGTAACCATCAGCTTTTAAAAAACGTTTGGGTCTGACTTGTTTCAGCTTCGAGAGACTGATGTAAGGTCTACAGGATTATTTAACATTGTACTTTCCTCTAGTTAAAAGCCCTTTAAGAATATAAAAGTCTCCCTGTTGAAGATCAAGGTACTCATATCTTCTCAATCCAGCAGTGGTCTCACTATTATGCTCCTGGAGCCACATTTCCACTCACATCTGGTGGCTCTGGTGCTCATCTGTCTGCAGTTTTACACATGGCTCTGCTCTCTCATCCTTCCTATCCCTTTCAAATGTCTAAGGCCAATGCTCCCAGCCTTGTCTACAAGCAGATTTAGGCCCTTTTGAGCCCATCTTTCGCAGCATGCTTGGAAAACAAGACCTTTATCCCAAGAGAGAAAGGAAAAGAAATTGTTGATTTCATGCAATTGCTGCTTATGGGCTACAACATAACAAAGTACAAGCAGCATGTTTTGAATCATCCAGCCAACATGTTGTCTACACAATGCACACCCTGAAAGCACCCTTCACTACCAGCAGCCCATCTGGTCTAGAAAAGATTTTTATAGACCTCTATCATGGTTTAATCCCAGCCAGCAACTAAGCCCTCTGCTTGTGAGCCCTTTGCTCACAACTACAATCCCTTCCCCAGTGGGATAGGGAGCAGAAACAGGGAAGAAAGGTAAAGCCTGTGAGTTGAGAAAAGAACAATTTAATGATTAAAATAAAATATAATCATTATTATCACAATTAAAAGAGACAACAGAAAGAGAGAAAGAAAAATCCAAGACAGACAAGTGACTCAATTGCTCACCACCTGCTGACTGATGTCCAGCCCATCCCTGAGCCCTAATCAGCCCCTCCTGGGTAATTTCCCTCTGTTTATATATTGAGCATGGCATTCTATGGTATGAAATCTCCTCTGGTTTGTTCCTGGCAGCTGTCCTGGCTATGGTGCCACACAGCTGCTGCTTCTGCTCACTGTCAGCATGGGAAACTGAAAAGTCCTTGACTTTGGGTAAACACCACTCAGCAACAACCATGTTTCAGCAACACTGTCCTTATGTTAAGCCCACAAAACACAGTGCAGTACCAGTTACTATGGAGAAAATTAACTCTAGCCAACTAGGATAATTTCTCACCTATGGTAAGGTGAGATTTAGGGAGAATTCTGATAAACGGTCCCTGCAGGAAATTTTTGAAGTGATGCCCTTTAGACTGCTTTCCCCAAGAGAATGGTAGGCCATTCCTCAGTAAATATTGCCACACAGTCAATCATATAAGGCCAGGGGATCCTTCTCTCCACACAATCAGGTTTTTGGATGAGGACAGAAGCCAAATCCTAGTTCAGAAGCATTAAAGAACTGATCTTCTGACTTAAGCAAAGGAGCAAACAATCTATCAGTAGAGAAGCAACATTGAGACAAGACCAACAGCTACGCTTCACTGCAGGTCTGGACTGCTTGGAGCCATGCACACACCAGAAATTATTTAGGAGCAGAGAAGCTGGTGCCAAGTCTCCACCTGTGCTTACTCAAGACAAAAAGCAGTTGTATTATACTCTGTCCAAGAAGTTACACATAAAATAGGGGCTGGGATCATTCTCCCAAGAAACTAGCCCAGTAGCTAGGGTGCTTTTTGGGACAGTGACACAGGTGAAGAGAGGCTAACTTCCCTCCACAAGCACACATTGGTTTGCTACCCTTTCCACAGGGGATTTGCTACCCTCAGAAAAAAGCCCTGCTTTCCTCAAATTCACTAAGCAACTGCTCCATGCAAGAAGAAAAACAATGGCACCAGACAACAAGCTGGCTGGAGGTGATCCACACTTACCAAGCAAAGTACACATCCCACCCATAACACCATTTCCAACTTTCAAGACAAAACCCACTTGCACCCAGAAACGTGCTGAACAGAGCAGCAAGTACAGCTGCCTATCTCCAAGTCCCCCCCAAACAATGAGCTTCTTGAAAGGAGATACATTTATCTCCTACAGACCTGCCATTACCTTAGGAGTGTGCGGGGTGTCACAGAGCTGCAGCTTTTTCCACGTGATGTGCAATGGTGTCTCAGGTTTACTCCAGCTCTTGCTCACAGATGGGGAAGACTTCAGGGTGGGACTCATCCAAGCTTTTGTCCTGCTCAGGAAAATCTCACTAAGCTTTCTCTGAGGGGTTGCTGGCAGAGGACTGCTCTCTTGCCATTTCTGGAACTCTGAGCTTCTGGGGGGGCTCAAGCTCAGGGAGTCCTCCTCATTTACACTTTTGTCTTCACTGTCTTCACCACAACTGGAGAAGTCCAGTCGCTGAATGAATTCGTTGCTGTTGTCCCAGTCATCCATGTTAGCACATGAAACAGAACAAGTAGAGCTGATACTGGCCTGTTTTGTTAGAGGTACAGAGGGAGAGAAACACAGCATTATTAAATAGCTGTCTTCTAAACTATCTTCTTCCTTGCTTCATCAAGGGCATCAGTTCTGCTGACCACACTCCCCAATCCCACATACACAGAAGCCTTGGTCACTCATTGGTGTAATTAGACATCACTGATTAATGAAGATCATCCCAGAATTACCAAGTACAAAGCCATTCAGCTACTGTTTATGCAACACCAGATTTTGCTTTTTACCTTATTAGCATAATTCAGATACAACTCAGAAGCCACTGCCTTTCCCAGTAAATTTCCAAGACAACTCCTCCATCCACCCACTAGTCTCATCACACAAGGAAACCACATCCTAACAGAATAACACACACAGCCTCCCCTCACTCTTTTCTACATTAAATTTCTCAACTAGAGGGGGGAAAGAAAAAAAAAAAATCCCATGGTACATACAGCTGTAAAAGCAGAAGGTGCCCCAAGGAGTCACCAGATACCCCACAGACAGCTTCTCTCCTGCCCTGGACCATTTATAATCGCCCCACACCTGAGCCAATGCTAATGCAAAACATCTGGAGTTTGGCAGCACCTGTCCACAGTTGCCTGGTGGATGAGGAGTTCTCTGTGCATGTGGATTTGCTGTGCTAACACTCAACTCTGCAGGGAGCCAGGACTCCCTCTGAGTCATCTCCCTGCTTCTGCACGCTGGTCCCTTCTCCACCTTCCTGCGGCCTGTAAGGGGGGTGATGTTTGCTGACAGCCAGTCTGCTCCATAATCCCATCAGGGATCCAGTCTTTGTGGGCTTTACTTGTATGAGTTAATTGTCTTGTGGTGATGGGGCCCTGTGTTTCCTTCTTTTAAGTCTGAATTTCCCTTCCTGCATTTAGATATGCATTAGTTTGGGCAAGCATTACAGCCTGCATGCAGAGGTCAGTAGCCTAATTTATAACATATACATTTATGAATGTATAATTTATAAGACTTCAGGAGAGAGTTAGGACCATACACAGGTCTCAGTATCTCAGTATAGCTTCCCATCTTGAGATTTCAAGGGAGAGGAAGGAGAAGCTGTGTTGGTGGAGGCAGCCCCACAGGTGGGGCTGCTCTCTTGCTCCCTGGGAGCAGGTCAGTGTCTCCCCTCACTGCACCTCTTTGTAAAAACAGGAATCTTCTGAGCCTTTGGGAACCTGTGTTTCAAAGTGGGATTAGAGCAAGTTTTAACTAATTGGGAACAAGGTTACAGCAGCCTTTTTTCTTAGCCTTGAGGAGAGCTGCTAGAAGGACATGCAGAGATTGGAAGTGGCTGCAGCCCATAGGAGATGGGTGTTTGGCAGATGCAGCACCTGCTTTCCCTTGCACACATCTAGGGCAATTCCCACCACAACATACAGGGCCACATTGGTCTGAGGTCTCTCTGCTCTCCTAACCCATTCCTTAAATGAAAAGTATGGCCATGTGGGTCTCTGAAGTTGCTTGTTAAGACTGTGATGAACAATTCATATGATACAGGCCACCAAAACAGTCTCAGGACACCATGCCAGGAACCCAGAACTGGTTGCATCTGGCCCAGAGGTTGCAGTATTTCTTCCAGGCACAGAACCTGTTGCTGCCATGCAAGTCTCCCTTGGTCTGAAATGCAGCTGCTGCATCTCCTCATGCCTTATCCTGGGCCAGGTCCAAAAGCCTGGCAGTGCCAGCACTGGCTGCTTTCTGCCATGACAAGCAGTGTCTGCAGCACCTGGCCAGCTGAGATCCAGGACCACCTTAGTACTGCTGTGATCTGATTGCATTCATCAGATGTTCAGTACCTGAAGCATTAGACTGGAATATATTAATTCTGAAGAAATAATGTTTTTAGTCCCTATAACTACATGTTTTTAATAACCCAGCAAAGAAATTCCTTCAGACCAGCTTTCAATCCCACCTTAAAAAATATTTTTTTTCTTTTTTTTCCCGCTCAAGACTTAGAGGCAGTACCCATTTTTCTAAAGAGGGATGTGATATGTAAAGGAGGAAAGTTGGACCTGCTGTGTAAACAAGGCCCAGCTTGTTCACCTTGCATTTTAAAAATAAAAACCACCACATTTTCATTTACATTTTTCCTGACTGTTCAAAGACCTGATGACAATTTCCAGAGCCCTCAGCTGGAGGGAGAAGGTGTTAATTTTCTTTTGAAGTAGAGTTTTTATTTCTAAAAGGGTAATATTATCTCTCAGCCTAGATTTTTTCAGTTTTGGTGAAATAATAAAATAGTAGAAAATGTGGCTTTGTTTTTTGCATGTATCCAGCAAGCAGTGTGCCCTCAGCAGGCCCAGATTGCTGGCCAAAGCCGTATCAATTGCTCTGGTACCACGGGGTCACTTGTCCCACGGGGTTTTTCCAGCAAAGCTGAGAGCTCAGAGCATGATGATGTTTCACACACCTCAGAGCCAGCACTGGCAGCCCCTGCTCCCTGCCACTGGCTGCTCTCCCCACCACATCCCCTCCCTCTTGCAGGGGCAATACTGGTGTGACTGCACTGCTGAGGGGACCAGGAACAGCTCTGCACCACAAATAGCTTGTGTGGGTCATGAAGATTTGTTTGCTGGGATTTGTTTCCCACCTAGATTGCTGGGGGACAGACACTTGACATTTGTAGCAGCACCACTGTGGAGATGAAGATAGAAACGAGCTGTCATTTCAGCGTCACCAACATGCAAAAATATATTCATCCAAATGAAGATTGGCACTGTCTATACGGTTAAAGCAAAGCATGTGGCCAAGTATTAGCAGAATCTGGCTTTTCTTTACACAGTAACAAAATATTGTGCAGGGTTTGTTTCTTTTTTTCTTTACCAGTCACCTTCTATGAAAAACTCCATCTGCTAAACACCACCTACTCTGGTCTATAGCTCTGCAAAGAAAACTTGTGCATGGGCTTTGCAAAACAAAAATGCCCACTCAGTGTTGGAGCTGTCTGAAATGAAGCTCACAGCAAATGGATGCTAATGTTACCAAAAAAAGAGAGAAAAAACCCAAACCCCACTGCTGAGGAAACTGGATGATGGGTTTCTTAATGGGATATTGAACGCTCAGAACTGCTCAACAGGAAAAAAGTAAGACAATTAAGGCTTTTATGACAATATCTTCCTTTTAATTGTGGCCTGTTTAATTGGGTAATTCAATTAATCAGGAAGACCTAGGGAACCAAATTGATCCTAATGACACTTAATGACATTGGTGGTAGCATAAGGAGGATGGTAATTACAAAAAGTTGGCTGCCTGTAGATGCTTTGGTCATGCTTGTGTTCATCTTTCAAGCTGATTCCACTTGTTCCTCCCAAAACAGTTTCACATCCTTCTGTAGCACATATGTACGTGTATATATATTTATGTACATACGTATATACACATATATATACACACACACCAGTAGATACTGGATCAGCATCCCTGACTCCTTCAGGTTTGTGGCTCGCAGCTTCCACCACAGCAATTTGGGTGGGGGCGAGCCTTCCCCGTTGCTGGCCCTGAGGCTGCTCTGCCCAATTCCCGTGGCTTTCCCAGCAGGATGGCTTTAACAGGGCAGGGGGAAGCAGCTGCCCGGCACTGGGGTCACAGCCTGGGGGGGACAGAAGGCGGGCAGCTGGCTCTGCCCTGCGCGGGGAGGTGAAGCACGGGCAGGCGGACTGCCCCCAGCCCCCGCGCTCCTCCGGCAGCCGGCACCGAAGAGCTCCGAGCCGGGATCTCCGCCGGCGGCCCCGGGCGGCTCCGGCCTCTGTCGGGCGCGGCCGCCTCGGCGCGGTGGCCCCGCGGCCCC